>NC_050578.1:91663559-92013559 GCF_011100635.1 Trichosurus vulpecula | reverse complement strand
CAGAACTTCTGTTTTTTTCTTTTGTCTGAAAGCCACAACCATTGCGAAAGACTGTGGCCAACTCAAGGTGCCTTGCAGAAGCAAGAATGTAGATGCTGCTACTTGCTTACCAGAGCCTGTAACTCTCTCCTCTGACTAAGATTTTGCTATATTAACTATTGGCCAAGTGCAGGCAGGAGATATGTCAGGAAGATGGAATTCCACTGTCAAATGCAGTAAAAGAATGAACAGGAAAAGAAAGGAATAAACTGCCATATCCTCAGAGGGAACTTCCCTTGCCTACCATCGTGTTAGAGGGGACTCAGTGAAAGCACCAACAGTTCTGATCAGAAGAGGATAATTTGTTTTACAACATCCATCAAAATGAAAGCAGAAAGTAGCTTCTAAAGGAAGGTGCTGGCAAGGATACTCCACTGCAAGTGTGTACTACTTAAAAGGGTACCAGTCCAGTGACAGCCTGGTGGCAGCTATCAGCAAACACTCTTCACAGTCATCTCCACCCTCTTGCTTTCATAGTTCTCCAGTGTCTCCAGAAAGCAAGGGCAGGTGCAGATGGCTGGAGCCAAATCTGACAGCGCATTGCATGTTGGTGATTATAGAATCATATAATAAATGCAATAGATCTATAGATTTAAAGGTGGAAGAGACCTTAGCAATCATGCGATAGTGATCATAGTAACATGAATAGTTGATACATCATTTTAAGGTTTACAAAGCACTCTATAAATATTATTTCCTTTTATTCTCACATCCACCATGAGAGGTAGGTGCTATCATTTTTCTAATTTTGCAGATGAGGAAACTGAGGCAGACAGCAGTTAAGTAATCTGCCCAGCTAAACACAGCTAGTAAATGTCTGAGGCTGGATTTCTACTGAAGTCTTCCTGACTCCAATTCCAGGACTATATTCACTGTGCCATCTGGCTTTCTCTAGTCCAAGAAGGACTTTAATTAGAAAGAACTCATCTCATTTACTTCCTAGCTGTGAGACCTTGGGAAAGTCATTTAAATTCTCTGTGCCTCAGTTTCCTCATATATAAAATGAGGGGGCAATGGCCCCTAGGAATTGTTTTTGTTCTCAGAATGGGGTAGTTTCCTGAGGAACAGGCTGTGACACTGTGTGCTGTGAAGGTGGAGGCAGACCTGACTCCAAATTGCCTGAGGGGCCCTTTTAAGCTAATTTTCAGGGTTAGACAGTCTTTCCTCCACTTTCTAACTAAGAGGCAGAAATGTCTTTCTGTTGTTGTTCAGGGATTTCATTGTGCTCTATCTGTTGTGCCATCTAGTTGCCCCTCATATCTATCTCCCACACATAAAATATCTTCAATTTTAGGGTATGATAAGGGATTCAGAATAAAAAGCATTTTCCTGATCAATTTCTAGGGGAGGGTAGCAGTTTGCTGTTGCCCACTTAGCTCTCTCCTGTTAAAAACTGGTTACACAAAAGACCATCCTAAGTGACTAGTACTTTTTTTTAAATCAAAGTGGGGAGTGAACAAAAGTCAAAAAAAGTTATGCAGATGAGATGAATGAATACAAGAGGCACTTTTCATCTGCTCCAGCAAAGAAGGAAAAGGTGGGATACTGAGTTTGCAGTGATGTACAGGTGAATAGTTCAGGACAAGAGTTTGAGAGAAGTAGTTGAAAAGGCATAAGATTAAACTTTTGAGTAACAGATGGAATCTTCCTGGAGCTGCTGACATGAGGGGAAGCCAGCCCCCATTATGGCCCTTGACTCCTAGTTGGCTGAAGCTCTGCTAAAAGCAGTCCCCCCCTCAGTGAAATCATTCTATCCTTCTTTGAGCTGAAATCTCATCCTACTCCCAGTGGAAGAGCTCCTTCACCCTATGTACTCATTTATCTGCTCTAGTGTGGAGAGCTTCTTTGATTTTTGTTCACTACTTACTTTGATAAGGAGATAGACTAGCTAGTCGTGATCTTTTCTGTAAATAATGTTCAGTGAGAGGGAACTAAACTGGCAATAGGAAGCTGTTACCCTAAACTTGTGAGCTGTCAGGGAAATAACTTTAATTCTGAATTTATCGCACTATGCATGGTAGATAGGTATACTTGTACTCTGACAAACCTCTTAGAGATAGTGACCTATGGAAGTCCTGTCTCCTGACTGCCCCTTCCAACAATGTGATACTGTTACAACTAGCCTGCATTTATGTATATAATTTTCAAAATACTTTACTTCATTCTATCATATTGTTGATACAAATATAAGTGATCACATATTACAAATGAGTAAATTAAGGCCTAGCGGGCTGGGACTTGATGCCACATTTTTGTCTTCCAATTCAAGGTTCTTTCTACTTTACTACTTTGCTTATATATTTAATGCAACATAAGAAGCACATTAATTAGAAAAAATCTAATATTCAACATACTATAGGACCAATATGAGATTTCATTTGATATGTAAATTCCTCACTTGTTTAAGTCTTTTGAACCAAGGTAGCATGATTTCCCCTAGACCTCCCAAAAAAGAACGGAATATTTTTCTATTTTTCAGTCTCTAGAATAAATTGCCAAGAGGAGAAATACATTCCAGCACCTTCTACAATTTGAATGTTGCTTTTCTTACATCATTCTCTCTCACTCTGTATGTATTAACTGAGTTGAACTAATAAACACTGCCATTGTTCCTGGATGGGGCTTATCATTTTTACCCCCTTATGGTCTTTCTCACCATCCCTGTAACATTCCAGAACAAAGTGTCTTTTTTTCAGCTACAGCACCCTTTGTGAGTTGTCTCTCTATTAGAACGAAAGCTACTTTTGAGGGTAAGGGTTTGCTTTCATGTTTGTTTCCCTAATGTTTAGTATAGTCCTTGGCACATAATGCTTAATACTTTTTCATTTATTCATTCATGAAGTGCTGATGATCTGCCAATCACAGTGCCAAAATCTAGGCGAATGTAGAAAACTGAACTGTCCTGACAGTTTACAATGTATTTGGAAGAAACAGTATGTGTGGTATCACTATGTATATTCTTGCTTCAGTAGCTATGTAATCTTCCTGATAATGTGGGTATGTCTTCCAAATGGGCAGAACAAAACCCATCCATGCTTCCCTGTCCAGTATGATTCTTCTTCACAACCTCTAAATATCGTCTTCATAAATATGCCACAAGGCATCCATATCAAGTTCTGAGGAGTAGATCGTCCATTAGTTATCCCTTGTTCTTGATATATGACTTATTTTTTCTAGTCATATATTTTTCCGATAACCACTTTTAGGCCTTGTTTTATAGAGGTAAATAGATGGCACAGTGGATAGAACATTAGGCCTGGAATGAAGAAGATCTGAGTTCAAATCCAACCTTAGGCACTTAGTTGTATGACACTACACAAGTCATTTAACCTCTATAACCCAATTATAAAATAGAGATAATGATATCAACCACCTAATAGGTGAGTTCAGTGCCTGACCCCAAAATAAGTGCTATATAAATGCTTATGCCCTTCGGTTTCCCCTCATGATTTTATGTTTTGAAGTAAATATTTGTAAAAGCTAATCCAACTGTCAGTGGCTAAAACACTTGGGGGAACACAATCGATAGAGCTGGAGCTATTAGCAGAAAGCCTAGATAACCCAAACTCCCTTTAGGTTATTGGAGAACTCTGGGAGAGGAGTGAAATCTGAGCCTTACCTGGCCTTCAGGCATTAAAGGCCAGGGTGGTCAGTGTTGCACCACTCTCTGGCTTTTGAATGTTTTCGTGATCATTAGGATTTCTGGGGGCCCGATGGAATCAGCACAATGTCATATAAAAACAGCAGCAATTGGAGGACTTCACATTTAGACTCTGTGAGGGACATCTTCCAGGTTAGTGACAAACACCCTTGGTGAGCACATGCCTCACTAGGTTGATATTAATAATCAAAATATTGTCATATAAAGTTACCTCTGCTATTGCATCTGTGAATTCCACACCATGTTAAATGACCCCCAGGCTTCTCCTAGAGACAAAACAATTCATCGGTATTCTTGTGGTCATGCTATATGCCCCAGATATAGAGCACTGTTGTTGAAATCGTGGGTTACCCAAAGGGAAATGGAGAAATACATTGCAGGCAAAAATAAACTCTGTAGGCATCAGTTGCCTGATCTGTAAAGTGATTTTTGCTATAGATCCACGGTATCTCTGTTGATTATCTCCAATTTATACTGTACATGTCTCATTTACATAATTGTCTACATGTTGTTTTCCACAGTAGACTGGGACCTTTTGAGAGTAATGACTTTCTATCCTCAATGCTTAATACAGTTCCTGGTAGGTGCTTAATAAAGTCTTGTTGACTTGCCCAAGTAGGGAATATATGAGTAGAAAAGGAGGTTGACTGGGAATGTAGTGTAAGGTAGGAAGCATGCATACTGCCCTCATTTTTTATAAATTTTTTCTTTTTTGCAAGGGGGAGGGCAGGGCAATTGGGGTTAGGTGACTTGCCCAAGGTCAGGCAAGTGTGTCAAGTGTCTGAGGCTGGATTTGAACTCAGGTCCTCCTGACTCCAGGGCCAGTGCTCTACTCACTGCATCACCTAGCTGCCCCAGCATGATGCTCTCATAAAACAGAACAATGCACAAAATAAAACCTAGAGTAAGCTCTTTCAGCTCTTCAGCCTGTGGAGGATTTATGACAAGCATGGGCACATGTCATACAGGATGAGAAGGCCTGGATAGGCATGACCTCCACCACTGAAGAAATTACTGACAATGGAGCTACAGAATCATTGAAGTACAGAACCACAGTCTCTATGCCATAGGCCTAATGGCAAAGGGAAGAGAAGGCAGAAGCCAATCTATTAGTTGTGTGACTCATCAGCAAATTCTTCAGAGGAGAAGGTTGACAACCATGGTTGAGTTTTGCATTATTTATTATTGACTACATCTTTGCTACTTGCCCTTTCCCAACCTTTCTGAATTTTCTAACAGTATTTAGAGTTGACTTCAGACTTAATAAGCAATTTAAGCTGATTGTTAGAAGGAGAACATATGGCAAAGATGAAGCAATAGTCCTTTAATGACAACTGAATGTGTTTTGCCACTGTATAATTGTCAGGTTGTTTATGTGTGAACCCTTCAGATGTCTAACGCTCCAGGAAGGGAGTTCAGGTTACGATGGTTGATGAGGTGCAGGTGATGAAAGAAACGACTTAAGAAACTGTTAAGCTATTTTAGCTTGAATTCCATTAGCACATTTTCCTCAGATTTGCCTCACTCCGTTTCCCTTATTTGGAGTAACTGAAATCATGACAAAAAGCAAGGAAAGAATCTCAGGGAAACTTTGTGAAACTTTTCAAAGTGGGAAAGAATTCCATGTGATTGATCCCTTCACTGGCTCTCCTAGCATCTTTAGAAGGTCCTCTTCCTCTCCCTCCTTCCTCTCTCCTTCTCCCTTTCCTTGTCCCTCACCCCCATATATGCAGAGAAAATAAGCATAGGGAATGTTTCCTGTGCCTGCTGTGCATCTGCAGTCCAGTGAATTTAAGAACTGTCAAAAATGTGAACCCAATACCCTCTAGATGGCGCCCTGCTATTATTTTTCCCTTGTGTGAGCTTGCCAAAACAGCCTTGCTTTCTTGTCCTTCAAAGTTGGTATGGTTCTTTTGAGTTGCATTTAGGCTAATTCAGGCCTAATGTTCAGTCCTTGTTTGCAAACATATTGCTTATTTATGCTATCCAGAAACAGATGTACTCTGAAAACTGCACAGCATAGATGTGCTGTATGTTTTGTTGTTTACTTGTGTTTGACTCTTGGTGACCCCATTTGGGGTTTTCTTGGCAAAAATACTGGGGTGGTTTGCCATTTCCTTCTCTAGTTCGTTTCACATATGAGAAAACTGAGGCAAACGGGGCTAAGCGACTTGCCCAGGGTCGCTCAACTAGCAAGTATCTTAGGCCCAATTTGAACTCATGAAGATGGATCTTCCTGATTCTAAGACCAGCACTCTATCCACTTTGATAACTAGCACAAATACTTGTGTCAATGCTGAAAAAAGAAGGTCATTATTGTAGAATCTCTGAGCCTCAGAGTTGAAGGGATGTTAGTGACTATCTAGTTGTAAAGGCAATCAGTGTGGATGGGAAGATCTTCCCCACCCATTTGAGTCAGCTTTTGGGGCAGGGCTCTCAGGGTCCTGGGGGGAGTGGCTAGGACTGGAGCTAATGGAAGCCTGTGGTGGGAGGAGCTTGCTGTACAGTTGGAGCAGAGCAAAGAGGCAGTTGGTGAGAGCAGTTAAGAGCTGAAGGAGAGAGGAAGCAGTCAGCTAGCTGGAACACAGCTTGGATATTGCGGCGGAAGCAACCGCGACAGTGCCAGGCACTACAAAAGGCAGGACTGACCCTCGTGGAGACCAGAGAGTGCTGAACATGGGCTTGAGGCCAGCAGGTGGTCTTCTTGCTGGAGGGCCCTGGCATTGGGTGGGGTGGGGGGGGGAAGCACCAGAATGGCTTGGCTTGGGGCCATAATGTTTTTCTGTGGCCTCCTGGTCACTATTGTGAGATGGGCATACTGGCTTTGGAAGGTTCCGGCCAGGATGTTGAACTGGGGACACTGGTCCGTGGGTCTGCTACTTTTGAGTTTCAATAAATGCTTTAATTCCTCTGCCTTCTACTTAGAGAATTCCTTATATCCTGCGATTCTCTACCATTCAGGCATATTCATGGTTATCTTTGAGGTCATGAATTCTGCCTTACTGATATACTAGTTCAACAGAACAGAAATCCTCTCTAAGACATTCCCTGCAGATGGTCATTCAGTCTGTACACCAAAGGGAAACCTTCACTTCCTAAAGCAACCCATTCCACATTGGGCAATTCTACTTGGTAGGAAGTTTTCCCTTACATCAAACCTCAATTTGCCTAGCAACTTCCACCTCTTGTTCCTACTTCTGCCTTACGTGGCTAAGCACTCTGGGTCCACGTGCCAGCCCTTCAAGGACCTAAGCACAGCTCTCAGGTCCCCCTGTGCCTTCTCTAGGCTAAACTTCCACAGTTCCTCTATAGCATAAATTCAAGGCCCTTAACTTTGAAGGTTGTGAATGTCCTTCCTAAGATGGGGCCATTGGAACTGAGCATAATACTCTAGATATAGTTTAAGCAAGGAAGAATCCAGCAGGATTCTTGCCTCCCTTTAATGATGCAACCTAAGAACACATCAGTTTTCTTCATTACCATCTCATACTGTTCACTTATATGGAATTTATATAGTTTACTAACCATCACCTCCCCAGCTTCTTTTTATATGGGCTCCTATCTAGCCACATCTACTCCATCTTATACTTGTGAAATTGGTTGTTTTTAACCCAAACATAAGACTGTACATTTATCAGTATAACATTTCATCTAATATTTTTTGGCCTAAAGTTCTGGTCTGTCAAGATCCTGTTACATACTGACTCTCTCATGCAGTATGTTAGCCATCCCTTTCATCACTGTGTCCTCTGTATATTTGAAAAGCATGTCATTTGCGCCTTTATGGCAGCCATTGACAAAAGTATCAAATAGGGTAACACAGATCCTTGAGACATTCTATTTGAGAGCTCCTTTCAAGTTTACATGGGCCATTAATAACTACACTCCGGGTCTGGCCATTCAATTCAGCCAGGTACAATCCATCATGATCCACCCAAGGGTACTATGGCCTAGCTAGCATCTTTCCTACAATTTTACAATGAGAAACATTGGCAAATGCTTTGTGAAAATCAAGGCATGCTGCATTCTACATCATACCAATCTACTAGTCTAATAACTCTGTCAAGAACAAAAATTAGGTTAGTTTTGTCATGGTCTGTTCTTGACCAAGACGTAATGGATCTTAGTGATGATTACTTCCTTTTCTAGACCTTCACTCAGCATCTCTTTAATAATACATACTAGAATTTTGCCACAAATTGGCCTATAGAGAGCTGGCTTAATTCTCTTCACCTTATTTAAAAATTGGGGAATTTTTTTTGGCCTTTTCTAGTTCAGTGGTATGAGACTTGTCCTAGATGATCTTTCAAAGATGACTGAAAATTGTATCTGCCTGTTCTTCCAGTACCTTAGGCTATAAGTAATCCTCCTGACACCATTCCCCTGCCAAAAAAATCCCATACAACTTCTTTTACTTCTGGCTCAGCTCTGTCACTAGCATTTGCTCAGTATCCAATGTTCATAAGGGGGCATTATCTTTGACCTGCTGTTTCTCTTATCCTTCACATATCATCATTTCCAAGTACCATTTTTTTTCCTGTCTCTACAACATCTTTTGCAAAAGTTTCAGAACTTGGATCTGACGTTTTCCCCACTCACTTCATCATACTATCCTTTATACAAAACTTCTATATGAATGCTAGAAATATATTAATGTTTCTTACACATATATCATGTCATGTTACTCACTCATTTGTATAAGAACCTTCAGTGGCTACCTATTACCTCCTGGAAGCAGGTTCTATACCATTGAAGGGAATATCTACATCAATGAAGTCACAGAGCCAGTGAATCATTAAAGGAACTACTAAAGTGTAGCAACATGTACATTCAGGTTAATTTTTTTGGCATGGCTTGAAATAAAATGGTAACCAACAAATCTTTTTAAATGAACACATTTGCGGTGATCATAGTAAATGAAGTATATGGCTTAATAGAGCAACAAATATTAGCATTTTATCTTTAGAGATTTTTTTAAACAATTATTTTTTCTTTATGTCTTGCTAAGAGCAAAAGGATGAAGTATTACCTCTATTATGTAGATTTAGCAATCACATCACAGTGAAACGATAGTTGTTTGTCTTTCTTTTTGAAGAGGACCAAAGACATCACAGAGTGATGTCTCGATTTGTGAATGAATTAGATTCAACTGAGGCGGAGTCCCGGAAAGTCATCAGCCTCAGTCTTTCAGTCATTGAAGTCCAGTGGCAAGATAAAAGTCAAAATGACTGATGATGACTGGGGATGCAGTGGATGACCTTGGCGTTTTCAATGTGTGACCAAGCTCTAAGAGCTCCACAGCATTTGCTTTAGCCCCCTTCATGGTCCTTGGAACAAATTGTTTTCATCTGCCTGTTCTGCCAGGAAGAAGTCTTCACATGCTTGGGGTAGACATCCCCCTAACTCACTGACCATTTTGAGGCCTATGTATTACCCCAAACTTGGTTTAAATGGTTTGCCAAGATGTTTCACTGGGGTGTGGCTACTGATTATGCTATAGCTACTTGGAGCCACATGTTAGAGTTAGGTGACAGGGGGATACCAAAAGTGGATAAACAGCTCTGAAAAGGCCTGGCCTTGAAATAAGGAAGAACTGTGTTCAAGTTTTTCTGATATATATTGGCAAGTGTGTATGGCCTTGGGCAAGTCATATAACTTTTCAGTGATCTAGGCAGTCCTCTAAGACTTATGAGGTCGAGAGATGGTATTGACCTTCATTAGTAGAGGGAATTTCCTCACATGGGAAGTCCTAATATGCTGATGATGCCACAGATCAGTCATTTTCTATTTCCATGAGAAGAAGTTGCTTTTCCGAGCTCGGACATAAACTAGTGTGGGAATAAGGAATGTGAAACAGTACTTGGTTACATATCTCCATTCCATCTACTCCATCACAGAATCGTTTTTAGAGATATCAGACACC
The DNA here is from genome assembly GCF_011100635.1 of Trichosurus vulpecula. Taxonomy (NCBI): domain Eukaryota; kingdom Metazoa; phylum Chordata; class Mammalia; order Diprotodontia; family Phalangeridae; genus Trichosurus; species Trichosurus vulpecula. The sequence continues at coordinate 92,003,936 of NC_050578.1, read as the reverse complement.
CTAAGTCTTTGCCTCCTAGGCTTCTTCACAAAATACTGAGCAGCAATTACAGATGACCTCACAAATATCTGATTGTATTTGGTGCCATATTGCTCCTTACAATGTAATTATATTCTTTTAAAAGAAATGCCATGCTGATTTCCCCTGAGGATGTAGTTCTCATTTCATTCTTTTGAAAGCTATGATTATTGTTCTAGACAATTTGGCTTTTTATTATTATTTTTTAATAATTTTTTATTTTTAGTTTACAACACTCAGTTCCACAAGTTTTGGGGTTCCCAATTTTCTCTCCCTCCCAGTCCTCCCCCCAGACTCCCAAGATGGCATGTAATCCAATGTAGGTTCTACATATACCTTCAAATTGAACTTATTTACATAATAGTCCAGTTGTAATGAAGAATTATAACCAATGGAATGAATCATGAGAAAGGAAAAACAAAACCAAAAAAGAAGGAAAAAAAGAGAGAGCAAAAAGTTTGTGTCAATCTGCATTCAGACTCCATAATTCTTTCTCTGCATGTGGATAGCTTTTTCCATAATGAGTCTTTTGGAGCTGTCTGTGACTTGCATTGATGAGAGGAGTCAAGTCCATAAAAGTTAGTCCTTACAGATACCTTGTGTCTGTAATTGTGTATAATGATCTCCTGGTTCTGCTCCCCTCACTCAGCATCAGTTCATTTAAGTTATTCCAGGTTATAATGAAGTCTGTCTGCTCCTCATTTCTCATAGCACAATAGCATTCCATTACATTCATACACCACAACTTGTTCAGCAATTCCCCAATTGATGGGCATCCCTTTGATTTCCAGTTCTTTGCCACCACAAAAAGAGCTGCTATAAATATTTTTGTAAATAGGGATTCCTTTCCCACTTGTGTGATCTCTTTGGGGTATAGGCCTAGAAATGGTATTGCTGGGTCAAAGGGTATGCACATTTTTATAGCCCTTTGGGTATAGTTCCCAATCGATCACTAGAATTGCTGGATCAGTTTACTACTCCACCAACAATCTAACTATGTTCCAATTCTCCTACATGGTCAGCATTTATCATTTTCCTGTTTTGTCATGTTAGCCAATCTGACGGGAGAGATGTGGTACCTAAGAGTTGTTTTGGTTTGCATTTCCCTAATCAATAGTGATTTTAGCATTTTTTCATATGACTATAGATAGCTTTAATTTCTTCCTCTGAAAACTGCCTTTGACCATTTCTCAATTGGGGAATGACTTGTATTCCTATAAATTTGGCTCAGTTCCCTGTATATTTTACATATGAGGCCTTTATCAGAGACACTGGTTGTAAAGATTTTCTCCCAATTTTCTGCTTCCCTCCTAATCTTGGTTGCATTGGTTTTGTTTATACAAAAACTTTTCAATTTAACATAATCAAAATTATCCATTTTACATTTTGTAATGCTCTCCATCTCTTGTTGGGTCATGAATTCTTCCCTTTCCCATGCATCTGACAGGTAAACTATTCCTTGCTCTCCCAAATTGCTTATAATATCAACCTTTATTCCTAAATCATGAACCCATTTTGACTTTATTTTGGTATGTGGTGAAAGATAATGGTTTTAACATTCATTTCCACAAGATTTTGAGTTCCAAATTTTCTCTCCACTTCTTCCCTACCCCCACCCCAAGATGGCATGCATTCTGATGATCCCTTCCCCCAGTCTTCCCTCCCTTCTATCACCCCACCCTCCTTAATCCCATTCCCCCTTTCTTATAGGGCAACATAAATTTCTGTACCTCACTGCCTACATATCTTATTTCCCAGTTGTGTGTAAAAAAATTTAACATTTGCTTTCAAAACTTTTGAGTTACAGATTCTCTTCCTTCTTCCCCACCCACCCACACTCATTGAGAAGACAAGTAATTCGATATAGGTTATACATGTGTAGTTATGCAAAACATTTCCATAATAGTCATATTGTGAAAGACTATTTCCCTCCATCCTGTCCCACCCCCCCATTTATTCTATTTTCTCCTTTGACCCTGTCCCTTTTCAAAAGTATTTGCTTCAGACTACCCCCTCCCCAATTTGCCCTCCCTTTTATTATCCCCTTGCCTCATATTCCCTTTCTTGTAGGGTAAGATACCCAATTGTGTATTTATTCTCCCTTTAAGTCAAATCCAATGAGAGTAAGGTTGACTCATTCCCTCTCACTAACCCCTTCTTCCCCTCCATTGTAACAGCTTTTTCTTGCCTCTTTTATGTGAGATAATTTACCTTATTCTATCTTTCCCTTTCTCCTTCTCCCAGTGTATTTCTCTCTCACCCCTTAATTTTATTTTTTAGATATCTGTGCCCTCTATCTCTCTCTGTGTCTCTCTTTATATATATATATATATACACATACATATGTACACATATATGTATGTGTGTGTATCTATCTATATCTATATATCTATCTCTATCTGTCTGTCCATCCATTTATCTATCTGTCTATCTATCTATCTATCTATCTATCTATCTATCTATCTATCTGTCTTTTTCTATCTATCTGTTCTCCTTCAACTACCCTAATACTGAGAAAGGTCTCATGAGTTACAAATATCATCTTTCCATGTAGGAATGTAAACAATTCAACTTTAATAAGTCCCTTATGATATTTCTTTCCTGTTTACCTTTTCATGCTTCTCTTGATTCTTGTATTTGAAAGTCAAATTTTCTGTTCAGCTCTGGTCTTTTCATCAAGAATGCTTGAAAGTCCTCTATTTTATTGAATATCCATCTTTTCCCTGAAGTACTACACTAAGTTTTGTTGGGTACATGATTCTTGGTTTTAATCCTACCTCCTTTGATAAGAATATCATATTCCAAGCCCTTAATGTAGAAGCTGCTAGATCTTGTATTATCCTGATAGTGTTTCCACATTACTCGAATTGTTTCTTTCTGGCTGTTTGAATTATTTTCTCCTTGACCTAGAAACTCCAGAATTTGGGTACAATATTCCTAGGAGTTTTCCTTTTGGGATCTTTTTTCAAGAGCTGATTGGTGGAGTCTTTCAATTTCTATTTTACCTTCTGGCTCTAGAATATCAGGACAGTGTTTCTTGATACTTTCTTGAAAGATGATGTCTAGGCTCTTTTTTTTGATCATGGCTTTCAAGTGGTCCAATAAATTTTAAATGACCTCTCCTGGATATATTTTCCATGTCAGTAGTTTTCCCAGTGAGATATTTCACATTGTCTTCTATTTTTTCATTCTTTTGGTTCTGTTTTATAATTTCTTGATTTCTCATAAAGTCATTAGCTTCCATTTGCTCCATTCTAATTTTTAAGGAATTATTTCCTTCAGTGAGTTTTTGGACCTCCTTTTCCATTTGCCCAATTCTGCTTTTTAAGGCATTCTTTTCCTCATTGGCTTTTTGGACTTCTTTTGCCATTTGGGTTAGTCTATTTTTAAGGTGGTATTTCATTCACTATTTTTGGAGTCTTCTTTAACAAGCTGTTGCCTCACTTTTCATGATTTTCTTGCATCACTCTCATTTCTCTTCCCAATTTTTCCTCTACTTCTCTTACTTGCTTTTCCAAATCCTTTTTGAGCTCTTCCATGGCCTGCAACCAAATCATATTTTTCTTGGAGGCTTTGGATGTAGTATCTTTGACTTTGTTATCTTCTTCAGGTTGTGTGTTTTGATCTTCTTTGTCACCAAAGTAAGATTCTTTAGCTGATTTTTTTATGCTATGTGCTCATTTTCCCAGCCAATCACTTGACCCTGTCACAGCAGGACTCTGCCTCCAGAGCGGAGAACACTCTGTCCCAAGTTTCAGGGGCTTTGCACAGCTATCGTCAGAAATACCTCTAGGCACCTATAAATTTTCAGTTCTTCCAGGTGGTATGATAGAAGGAGTCTGGCTTGTGCTCTGGTCCATGATCAAAGGAGTCTGGCTTATGCTGTGGTCTGTGAGTGACCACAAGCACTCTTTTCTGCCTTGGCATTGTGAGGACCCCTCCTTCTCCACAGCCACCACAAGCTCTGTCATGCCAGCGATCCTTCTCACCCCAGGACTGCCACGCAGGACTGTGACCCAGATCCAAGCAGGGAAAAGCAAAAGAATCCTGCCTCAGTGCCAGCAAAGAGATCTCTGCACTCCTGCTCTGATCAGAAGCTCGATCCCTTGTATTACCAATTAAGGTTGGACTATTTCTTTTTAATGTTTTCTCTTTTAGAAATACTACAGTAATCAAATGCCTTTGATTAAGCTTTACTAGGTGCAAAGTCCTAGGCCCACACCCTTTTGCTAACTAGATACTAAGCCCCAGGCCCCACACCTTTTTGTTAAGCAGGCTCCAAGCCCTCAGGGCCCTGTACAGGATATAAAAACTCAAAGGTTAGCATTTTGTCTGGGGCTCTCACTCCTGGAGGAGTGTTGTTGTGGAGACTCTGGGCGGCCGCTCTAAGAGCCTCCTGGCTCATCAACCCAGATGTTGATGCTTTTCTGATAACTATGAATTGTGATTTGGTCTGTTGCATATGTTTGTAATTTGTTTGTACTTGCTCTGAAATTCAGGTTGCTGGCTTTTCCTGCTGAACTAAGTGAATGATATTTGTATGATGGATTAAAGTAAGATTGTTATCCCCTTAATGTTATTTTCCTTAGTAAAGCAGATCAAAAGAACCTGTGCTGGCAGCATTCTTGTTGTTGGGCTTGTGTTGGTCTTTCACCCCCACAACAGCTGCTAGCCCAATTGTTGCTACATCCCCCCACTGTCTGTGGGCCTGGAGCTCCAGAAGCAGCAGCCGCTGCTGCTGCTGACACTGCCGAGCTGCCATCTCTGCTGCCCTGGGGCCGGACTGCACTCTTCTCTCATCCAGGTCCAACAGAGTTTCCCCACTGACCTTCTATTTTGTCTTTGGCATTTGTGGGTTGAGAAGTCTGGAAACCACCATAGCTGCCATTGATTCAGTGCCTTGAGGCCTGATCCAGCCCTGTCTGTGCTGGCATGGCCCATAGTGGACTGCACTCTGCTCCTAGTCTGGTGTGATACACCCTTCTAGCCAATGGGCTTTCCAGGTTGTCTTGGGCTGGAGATTTGTTTCATTCTCTCATTTTGTGGGTTCTGTAGCTCCAGAATTTGTTTAGAGTCATTTTTACAGGTATTTGGAGGGGTTTGGGGGGAGAGCTTGTAAAAACAATGCTGCTTGCAGCTACTGTGGCTGTGCAAGGCCAATATCACCAGCGCACAGAAGGGCTGCAATCACAGGTTGTTTTGATCTGCTTTTCTAAGGAAAGCAACTTTAAGGGATTAATAATCTCACTTTAATTAAACTTGCATATATCATTCACCTAGTTCGGGGGAAAAAGCCAGCACCCTGAACCTAAGAGCAAATACAAACAAAAATTACAGATGGAGACAATATAAATAGATCAAATAAACACCAATCAGTCTATCTATAGCAATACATAGTTACCAGATAGAAGCACCAACATCTGGGTTTTCAAAGCATTCAAAGTGGCAGCTGCTTCAAAGTTTTACCCAGAATCTCCTCACTAACATTCTTTCAATGAGTGAGCTCCCAAAGGCAAAACACCAACCTCAGAGATCTTATACCCTGTTGAGGGTATAAGCCTGAGGACTCAGAGCCTACTTAGCAAAAAGGTGTGGGGCCTAGGGCTTCACATCTAGTTAGTGAAAGGGTGTGGGCCTGCCTCTAATCAGGCTTCCCTTTGTTAGCCTCACCTGAGGCTTATTCAATGGGTGGGAAAGATTTTTCACTTACATATTGTCCTAATAGAGCTCAAGGGAATCCCTGATTTTACTCTGCCATCTTGACTCTGCCCCCGACAATTTGGCTTTTTAAACATGTTTTCTAAGTCCAGGTTCTCATATCTCGAATTACCATCCCTCCAAATTTCTCACTTTCCTGTGCTCGTCCTGTTTGGTAAAGGAGAAGTGAGAAGGAGCTGATCCTAGGCAGTTTCATTGACTGGGAATCTTGGCCTGTTTTTTTCACTATAAAGTTGTTGACTTATGACTATTTTCCTTTGGATGCTTTCCAGGGTCACACTATTTTCTCAGATATTATAGAGTAGCCTTTTAACTTTTTCCCCTTCCAAATGATCTTGAACTGTCTAAATTAAATCCTGTTAATTAGAGCTGGAAATAGTATGATGTCCAAATTAAGAAACACGGTAATGTTTAGTTAATATGGACTAGACCTATGATTTCATTAATATAAGGAACTCCTGGATGCAGAAACAAATATAGATTGGCCCCTTCTTTGCAGCCTATAGACTTAGACAGCTACCTTAAAGGGTAGATGACTTACCAAAGTTCACACAGCCAGAATGTGTCAGAATCAGCACCAGAACTGAGGTCTTTTTGGCTTCAAGGCCAGCTATCTATCCACTATGCTTCTTCTCTGATGTATAAAACATGTAGAAAAACATACCATCTTTTTGGTTCTTAAAGGAATGATCATTTGTCATTAGGGAAAGGATTAATTTGATATCAGGTCTAACTCCTAAGGTCAATCAAATCATTGCCACCATTACTACCACTACTTCTCCAGAACTCCATGAAAAGAGACCAGGACTTTGAGTAGTAGCAGTACTATTTGCTATCCCTCTCCCCAAGCCCCCAACACTGCCTCTGAAGGTATCTGACCAGCCCCTGAAGGATCATCGAGGGGACCAATGCTTGTAGGTATGTGACCTGGCACCAACTTCTGTAAAAATTCCAGCCCCTGCATCCATGGCAGTCAAAGCTACTGAAGACCTGGAATACGAAAATTTGCAACACCAAAGTCCTTGAAACATCAAATGATTCAGCTTTAAAGATGGATATCGTTTTATCAATGAAAATGATATTAAAGAAGATACATTTCCAGCTCTTTTGCTTGTGTGCTCCAAGGACAATTGATTCTTTCCAATTGACTTGTAACTGAAATCCATTGTTTGTATTGTTTCCCCAGTTAGAACATAAATTCTTTGAAATCAGGGACTCTCTTTTCTATTAGTATCCCTAGCACTTAGTACATAGAAACATTAAATTTCTATCCATCCATCCATCCATCCAACCATCCAACCATCCATCCAACCATCCAACCATCCATCCATCCATCCATCCAACCATCCAACCATCCATCCATCCATCCATCCATCCATCCATCCATCCATCCATCCAACCATCCAACCATTCATCCATCCATCCAACCATCCATCCATCCATCCATCCATCCATCCATCCATCCAACCATCCAACCATCCATCCAACCATCCAACCATCCATCCAACCATCCAACCATCCATCCATCCATCCATCCATCCATCCATCCATCCATCCATCCAACCATCCATCCATCCATCCAATCAGCCATCCATCCATCCATCCAACCATCCATCCATCCATCCATCCATCCAACCATCCAACCATCCATCCAACCATCCAACCATCCATCCATCCATCCATCCATCCATCCATCCATCCATCCATCCAACCATCCATCCATCCATCCATCCATCCAACCATCCAACCATCCATCCATCCATCCAACCATCCATCCATCCATCCAACCATCCATCCATCCATCCATCCATCCAACCATCCATCCATCCATCCATCCATCCATCCATCCATCCAACCAGCCATCCATCCATCCATCCATCCAACCAGCCATCCATCCATCCATCCATCCAACCATCCAACCATCCATCCATCCATCCAACCATCCATCCATCCATCCATCCATCCATCCATCCATCCATCCAACCATCCATCCATCCAGCAACATTATTCTTCCTCAAAATCTCTCTAATGGTATCAATAACACAAGAGTGACAGGCTTCAGTCAAACAAATGTACTATTGTCTTAGATAGCATGAAGCTATGACAGTCACCAAATTGTGGTTTTAAATAATCACTGGTGTAGACAAGCATACCTCTGTATCTTGGCTTTGGTCTGATTTGGGCATTAAGAGATATATTCAACGAAATATATTTCCAAATAATTCTGTAGCAATTAAAAACATCTTCAATTTATACTTTTTCCAGATAACTTAAGTTCTCAGTTTTAGTATTATCGCTGTTACTTTTCACACAGAAGTTCTGGGCACAGCTCTCCTTCCAAACAGTAGTGATTTTTCTAGTGACTAAAACATTCTGACAAACAGCTGCTCTATTGAGAGACCAAACCTCTGTCCCTGACTGCTCAGAGTAGAAAATACTGTATTTATGACCCAGAGCGTTGAGAAGTCAGAATGAGAATCAGAGTGGCTTTTATTGCATTTTCCCATTCACCTAGCACTGTGGACACACTTGGAGACAGAGGAAAGAGCTTGGCTGGCAGAAAAGAAGAGCAGAGAGAAAAAAAATGCTTGCCCAAGTGAAGGAAACAAAACAAATGGGCACAAATATTTTTAGCTTTTCATTGCACATATCAAAAGAGGCAGTGTGGATGAAGTGGATAAGAAAAACGTTTTTGGGGTCAGGATAACCTAGATCTAATTCCTGCCTCTTATGTGTACTGTTGTGTGACACTGGACATCTTGCCTAACTTTTTTAGTGGTCCAACTTATTACTTACTCTCTAAGACCATAGCTTATAGAGCAGGTGATGACCTGCATTGGCAGAGGCGATTCTTTCACTGGGATTTCCCTAAAACAACAAAATTATTTATCTGGTGTTTATACACACACACACATATAGTCATAAATACATATAATTGGACATGGAATGGGAGTTCTGCCTCTTAATTACCAAATATTTTAAATTAAAGTCGCTCAGTATCCTGTAGAGGTGATGGCGATAAATTTGATTTAGTGAAGCTTCGAAGAAATCCTTTGTTTCTCTGATGTCTATGTATTGTTATGTTTCCCATTATACTCACATTTTGTCATTTGATCAACCCCTCTCTAGTTGATTGGCTCCCATTTTTTCTCTAGTTCTTTGCTACTATAAAAAAGTGCTGCTCTTTTTGTGTACATCTGGGGCATTTCTGTATTTCTTTGACCTCCTTGGGTATATGCCTGGTAGTGAAATGTTGGACATTTTCATACTTCAGTTTGATAATTATTCACAAAACTACCAATGATTCTGTCTTGGGATTTCTTCCTACTGACTAAAATTAGACAGCGAAAGTACTGTGTAGTTTGCATATGTGCATTCTGATCTTAACATAAAATAAATAATAACATTTTTTTGGTACTCTAAGGTTTGCAAAGAGCCTTAAAAATATTTTCATTTTAACCTCATAACAATCCTGGGAGGTAGATGTTATTATTATCCCCATTTTATAGATGAGAAAACTGAGGCATACAGAGTTTAAGTGAGTGGTCCTGGATCACACAGCTAATAAGTGTCTGAAATCAGTGCCAACCAGCTGCTTCTAATAGGGACATTCTCTGTTACAATTATTTGAATCCAGAAACTTCTACTGTTTAATCACGGTCATTGTTATTGTTATTGCCACCATCATCAATGTAATCCTTCTCCTCCTATACTTGAAGTCATTCTGCCATAGTGGGATCTGTCAGAGCTTGTGCCCAATTGAAATAACCTTTGAGAACCAGGGTCACCTTCATGTGACGATGAGACATAGAAGTAGAGATCTGGTTGAACACCATTAGGAATGGGGGTTTAGTTTCAATAAAGATAGGTCATGGCTGATGGCAAGGCAGGTAGTTCTTACAATCAGTTCACTAAATGAAAATGTTCCAAAGGAAATGGTACCGTTACAGGGTAGTTTCATGGATATCTGATAGAGTCAATAAAGTTGATAGTTTGAAAGCTTTCCTATTTCCATGAGGAGTGATTCAGATTGGGAGATTTTCAAGAACCTCAACTGAAAGACTCCATGTCCATGAAAAGGGCTGGCATCAGGATGGTTTTCCTGAGGATGGATTTTGTGCAGTGAATTTGCTTTAGAGAACAAAGTGACTCCTCTATTAAAACACATCACAGCTAGGTGGCACAGTGGATAGAGCACTAGCCTGGGAGTCAGGAGGACTGAGTTCAAATTCAGCCTCAGACATTTATTATCTACATGACCCTGGGCAAACCTCTCTTTGCCTCAGTTTCCTTTTCTATAAAATGACCTGGAGAAGGAAATGGCAAACCACTCCAGTGTCCTTGCCAATAAAACTCCGAATGGAGTTCAAAACTCATGAAGAGTTGTACATGACTGAAAAATGACTGAACAACAGAGAGTTGAAGTTGCTAGAAAGTGAGTGCAAATGTCTCAAACTGATGTACCACAATTGAAACTATTTATTAAAGATCATCATAAAAGTGAATTATAATCATAAACTCATAACATGCTTTAGGGTCCATCAGGATGTTCTAGTAGCAACTTAGCTTTGAAGATCTTTCCCACCCGTTAATAGATCATGTGACCTGCTTATGTCACAGGAAGCCTGAGTCACATGTAGTGGGAACAGCTTCCTGACAGGAAAAGGAAGTTATGTTACATGAAATGCTGAGAGAGCAAGCACAGTTATGGCTGCTAATGGCTGCTAAAGGCCATCGTGATAGAGCTTAACAGAAAGACTTAGGTGTACTTAGCTTAGTTTTTTTTGGGAAGACCCCAGCTGGGAATCAGAGAGGTTTTGGGATGGCAAAGCTCCATATTGTGATGTTATGTATCTAATACTTTACTTCTCTGATAGATTGGGTATATGGCTTGTGGAATATGATACTCTGGTGTCTGAATAAATGGTTTACCTCTTCTACCATCTATGTGGAGAACCACATAGGCATTTTGACAATTATCATCTATGCTGTTATTATTGCCTTACTGATACAGATGTCAATGGAAATGTGATGTTTTCAATAGAAGTAGGATTTACCTTAATGGAGTACATGCATGAAGGAGAATCACAGCAGTGTCCTAGAAGATGTTGAATATTTAAATCACCCTTATAGATCCAAGAGATTTTAAATAAAATAGAGCCTTTTGCCAGAGATTATGATCTTATCAATACATTTCTTTATTTCTTTATACTCTTTATTTTATTTAGAATCCATTGATAAGGAGATACCATAGAAATATATCACCTTCCATTACCCTTAAGAATTAGAGGACTTCAGGGATGTGTGGTTACTGCTTTTGCTGTACCTATTTTAGTAGTCTAGGAATCTGATGCATATTCATCTCTTAAATGCTGAGTATTTTTCTTCTTGAAACCAATGGCACCCTGGGCAGAAAAGTAACTGTGTAAACAGAGGTTGTTTCTCAGGATCAAATGGTATAATCTTTTCACTTCTTACAACTATTACAATGACAATGAAATCCTAATTTGGATGTGACCTCAGAGCATAGGGATCTGGCAATGAATAGAATTGATCTTAATGAATAGTTCTTTTTTTAAATAGTATTTTATTTTTTCCAATTACATGAAAAGATGATTTTAAACATTCATTTTAAATAAAATTTTAAGTTCACATTATTTTTACTCTTTCTCTATCTCTCCTCCCCCTTCCCTAGGATGGAAATAAATTTGATATAAGTTATATATGTGCAATCATGTAAAACCTATTTCTGTATTAGTAATGTTCTGAAAGAAAAAAAAGTTTGCAAAATGAAATTACAACTTGCAAAAGAAAAAGCACACATACACACAAAACTAAAAATAGTATACTTTAACCTGCATTCAGATTCCATCAGTTCTTTCTCTGGATGTGGATAACATTTTCTGTCATGATTCTTTTGGAGTTGTATTGGTGAGAAAAGCTAAGTAAATCATAGTTGGTCATTGTACAGTGTTGCTGTTACTGTGTACAACATTCTCCTAATTCTATTTACTTCACTCAGCATCAGTTCATATAAGTCCAAGTTTGCTTGAAATCTGCCTGCTTGTCATTTCTTATAGCACAATAGTATACTATTACATTCATATACAACAACTTGTTAAGTCATCCCCTGATTGATAGGCATCCCCTCAACTTCCAATTCTTTGCTACCACAAAAGGAGCTGCTACAAATATTTTTGTATGTGTAGGTGCTTTTCCCCCTTTTATGATCTCTTGGGATACAGACCTAGTAGTGATATTGCTGGATCAAAGGGTATTCACAGTTTGTCCTTTGGATATAGTTCCAAATTGCTTTCCAGAATGGTTGGATCAGTTCACAACTCCTTGGTGAATAGTTCTTGACCAGAATTCCTGATTTCCTACCAGCAGAGAATGTGGAGGATCTTGGTTAGGGAGAGTAATAGGGTTTCAGCGACACTGGGAGATTTGTTCTCTTGTAGAGCACATCCAGGAGTAAGTCCTGTCCCAGTTTATTTCACCAATCCCAAATCTAGCATTTTCCATCTACTTTAAGGTTCACTAAGGAGTGCAGAACTAAATTGGACTGCTAGTCGCAGACAAGGGAAGGGTATGTCTTCCTGTGCATTTAGACCCTTTGAACTATGTGATCTCTCTTCATTTCTCTAGCTTAAGTTTATTCATCTGGAAAGTGGGGATAAATATTTGCACTGCCTATTTCACAAGTACCAAATGAAAGTACTGTATACAAAGCAACTTGTTAATCTAAAGGATTGCATGAATGTAAGTGGTGAGTTAATGTTAATGTTAACTTAAACAATAAAGCCAAAACAGAGAAAAGACTTGGGGGCTTTAAATTAGTCATGTAAGAGAGCAGTTCATTAGCTGGCAAATTATGACAATAAAAATGATCTTTGTTATATGAAGAATTAAATGCTATGATAATGAAGCTCGGGCATTATATTTTTCATATTTTATAAGTAAAAACTCAGATTACCTAAAAATGAAATAAAATATTATTGAAATATTACTCATTTGCATTCAAGTATTAGAGAATTTTATGTAGTTTTGAAATTTAATTTTACATTCTGCCACTTCCATCCTTGGCTCAGTAGATTTAGGACATACAGTCCATCAACAAGAATTTACTGCCTATTACATGCCTCTCACTGTGTTAGTCATTGGGGATACAAAAAATATTAAATAAAACAGTACTTGCTCTCAAGGAAATTTTATTCAACTAGGGGAGTCATAACTGTACACATACAAAATATATACAAAGTAAATTTGAGATAATTTGGGGGAGATTGTGGCAACTGGAGGGATCAGGAAAGACTTCCCATAGAAGATTGTATCTGAAAGAGACTAGGGCTTCTAAGAGGTGGGAAGAGGGTGTGAGAAATTAATATTTCACATTTCTCTCATATTTAATAATTATTGTATTAGGGCCAAAGGTTTTCCCCTTTTCTATTTCTTCATCCAGAAACCAACCAGTGGGGGAAATTCCTGTTAAGGATTTAGCCAGGTCAAGATGTAATCAGACAGTAGAAGACATTATAATTTTAGGCAAATGGGTGCATTACTCCCCATTGTGTTTGCTCAGACAGGTCTGGTAAAATGTGGATCCTCCCTTTTATCAGATAGGTGATATGGAAATCTCTTTGGCCAAGATTTGGGAGATACATACCCCAAGATCATCATTTTAACATAGCCCACCTCTCATTGTGTTAACCAGTCAGAGTTGATTGTCACTCCTTGGGACACTAATCATTGAAGGGCATGTAAATTGTGAGCCCACTGCCATGAGGGGTCTTTGGTCTGAAAGGGATGTTTCAAAGAACATCCTTTTATTAATAATGTGCTGGCCTTATTAGTAAAATAATTAAATCACTCAGAAACTTTATCTCTCAGAATTTTTTAATCATTTCAGGGAGCACCTTCAAGGCATGGGAGACAGCCTGTGTAAAAAGCATAGAGACAGGAGATGGAATGTATTACGTGAGGAACAAGAAATGCCAATTTGATTGATTGTAGAGACTGTAAAAAGGAGTAAAGTATAAGAAAACTGGAAAGGTAGGCTGGATTCAGGTTTTGAAGGACTTTAAATATCAGAGTGAGAAGGTTGTTTTAATCCTAGGAAGCCAGCCATTTAAGATTTAGGAATATTAATTTGACAGCCGTATGGAGGATGGAGTAGAGAGGGGAGAGACTTTAGCCAAGGAGACCAATTAGGAGCCTTTTATAATAGTGCAGGAATTCTTATGAATGTGCTACTTCCCTCATAACCAGAAGTATTATTAAAATATCTGAGGTGGCAGTGGAATGGTTGGGACCAGGCACCCTTAATATCTTTTGTCCGATCAATTGATTTGAATAGTATTGATAAACTCCATAGTTAAAACAACTGACTGTGATGCTCTTTCTTTGTATCTTGAAAGCCAGGGCTGTCTGCATCTGTATGTAAACTTGGTCCTGGTATATTTGCACATTTCAAAAGAATTGCTCAAGATTCCTACATCTCTTAATGAAAACATGCAAGGAATAGGTTTAAACAATTCAGCCTGAGCTTTTTTTGTGGAAATGTGGAGAAAATGGGAGAAGAAAGGCACTGGATCACACACAGCCTTTAAAGACACACACATCTGGCTTCTTTATTTTTAAAATATGGCAACAACTGATAAAAGCAAATTTTAAAATAGTCACACTGGTGCTGAGAGATGACAAATTACAAATGAAAGTGAGAAGCCTCTCTAAGGAAGGTTTATAATGAAATTGTCAACACTTAAAGTGGCCCTGTTGGAGGCTGCAGCAACCTCTGAGATAGCTTGATTTAGACTGGGATTTTTTTCCTTTCTCTCTCTTGTTAAAACACTAACATCAGCCATAGGTGGTAAATGGTATCCAATTAAGCTCCCACTTTCAAAATTAATGGCATTATGCAGTGTGACAGTCTCATGGCCTGGTCTCTGTGCATTAACAGGGTGGCCTCTGCTACCTTCTCCTGTTCTTTGATGAGACATTGACCTCGGCAGGCTAGAGGCGAACAAGAAGTCCAAGTCAAGGTGATCGAACTTGTCCTTCGGGCATTCTTGTGACTTTCTGTATGCATTTGGCCAGATTAGGAATCAGCGTCATCAGCCCTGCAAAGCCAGTGTACCCCAGGCAGCATCCCCACCCCCACACAGGCTTTGTTACCTTGTACTTGGCTTTCAGGCATGTGGATCACGTATATACCTGTAAATTCTGGAGGGAGAACCAAGGAGGGCATAGGGCAGTATTTGTTTTGTTAGTTCCCAACCCCCTGCCTTTTTTTCTTGGTATTGCTGAAAAAAAGTCAGCTATAAATATGAAGTATTCTAGTAACTATGGTAGCTTCCATTAATATAGTGCTTTAAGGTTTGTAAAATGCTTTAAAATACTATCTCATTTTATCCTCACAATAACCTTATGAGATAAATGCTAATGTTGAGGTTTTAGGAGTGCTTGGGACCCCAAAATACCAACATGCTGGGTCCTGCCCGAATGAATTAGACCCAAGCCTTCTTTCAGCCAAAAAGAAAAACGAAGTTTATTAAAGATTCTCCATATTGGGTAGTTTGAGCATTGGCTAGACTCTTAAGGAAGCTGAGCCTTTATGACACCTGCATTGACAAGTGGGCCAGATTAAATCTCTGCTAGATTGAATCTGAGCGTCTTCATGGAGGCAAGATGGATCTTATATACAGAAAGATTGTGGGAAGGATCTAGGAGTGGTCCTGGGGTGATGGGAAGAAGAGTTTAGGAAAGATTTTGATGGGACTGGGGGGACTGGGGTAAGGTCAGACTCCAGAAATGGGATGAAGGGTGGGAAAGAGCTGAAGGCTCTCTGGAGATGACAGAAAATGGAGGGCTAGGCTAGGTTGAGAGTAACAGAAATTTTGGCCTAGTGATAATGGAAGGCTTATGGCCTCAGAAAAATGGCAGACCAAGTGCGAAGATTCATGGAGAGTTCAAGGGAGTTCCAAGAGCCTGTACCCCGATCACTATTATTATCCCCATTTTACAGATGAGGAAACTGAGGCAGGGAGAGGTTCAGTGACTTGCTTGGGGTCACCTGGCCAGTAAGCATCTGAGGTTAGATTTGAACTCAGCTCTTCCAGACTCCAGTTCCAGCACTCTAATACCTAGTTTTCTCTCTATAACTAATTACACTACTGTGCTAGAGCATTCCAAGCTCATGTTGGCCTTATCAGCCACAGTCAGACACATTGATTCTTGACTCAAACATAGTGATGTGATTTTGGTCTTCTTCAAGAATGAAAGACAACAACCAATGAATTACACTATTTAAGAACACGAAAAATGTGGATTACTTTGAGGGATTCATAAAAGGAACCAAATGTCATGTATTGCTTTTTGAGAGAGAAGTTCAGGAGCACAGTGCCCTTCTTCTGCACCCTAATCTACCTTGTTAAATTCTGGGGTGGCACTTCCTGGAGAAAGAAGGGGTCCATGAGCCTTAGGATGTGCCCAGGTACAGGCATCCATAGAGAGTGTGACCTCAGACAATGAGACACTGCTGCCATTTTCAGGTCCAGACTGTCTGGTGAGAGCTTGAGGACCCCCAGGAGCCTGTGGTAAGGTGCTCAGAGAGGGATGGACTTCTTCCAGCTCCCCACCCCATTCTTCAACCTCCCTCTATATTGTTTCCTTCTCCAATAAAATGCCAGCTCCTTGAGACTAGGGACTGTCTTCTTGTTTTCATATCTCCATATCTTAACGTAGTACCTAGCACACAGTAAGTGCTTAAATACTGTCTCTGTCTCTGTCTGTCTGTGAGAGATTGGTAAAAATTAAGTTTCCACAGAATAGTTAATGAAATGTCAGCTTGAACAAAGAAGGAGTAGGTAGACCCAGCCAATCAGAGAATAGCTAGTGGTTTTCTGAAAACCACAAACTCAGGATGTAGGCCTAAACCAGCCAGATAACAGTCAGGGTTGAAGAGAGAACTGGGTCAAATGACTACCATGCATGCTTAATTGGCTAATTGAATATTACTTTCCATGCCCACAGGGAGGAGTTTTCCACCATTTTTGAACATGGGACATATGTTGAGTGGGGGGGAAACATACCAAGGAGCAACATGTAAGGGGCATATAGGGAAGATTGTAACCCAGAAGGGGAATGGACCAATCCATTCTCCAAAGGGAGGTACTATGTTGATGCTATGTTGGTCTAACAGAATAAAGCTGGTTACACTCCTGTAATCCTCGCTTCCTCTTCCCAAAGAGAGTGAAGCCCACTCCTGGCCAGGAGTGTAAGTGCAACTCCTTTAGATTCCTCAATAATAATAAATTGCCCTTGATACCTAACTCTCTGTGCCAAATGTGTTTCTAACATGTCTGTCTCTCTGTGTCTCTGTCTCTGTGTCTGTCTCTCTTCTCATGACTAGTCTTGATGTTAACTCATCATGTTCTTCCCTCTCTATTCAGGAAAATCTGTTTACTATTTCAGTAATCCAGTTCTTCATCCCTGGATTTCTGTACCAGTCTTCCCATCTCTGAAATCTCCCATCTCCAGTCTCCATGTTCAAACTCCACTACATTTCTTTGCTTCTAATAGGCACTTAATAAGTTTGTGGAATTTAATGTTACATTTATATATTGCTGAAGGTTTGCAAAATGTATTGTAGGAAGGAGTTTATTATGCAGGAATTCTCCAAACTGGAGCTATCATAGCCCCTTTGTGTTTTCATATAATACGAATCATAGTACCATCTTGCATAGTGTAACATTTTTAACTTTTGAAACTGCTTTCATACTTACTGTCTCATTTCATCCTGTTTGGTATTTTATGCCACTGAATCCTAACCTTTTGGTACAGCAGTGCCTCTGGCTTATTTTATAAACTGCACATGACACTTGTAATTCAGTTTATGCTATCTTTCTTCATGACTGAGCTGTTTTAAATAATCTTTTTTATAGGTGACTTTTGCTTTTGAAAATAAAACTCAAAGCCCATTTTCTCAATTTTTACAGTTTAGAAGGTTTTTTTGCAGCCTTCTAAATTTTTTATCACTCTGTAAATTTCCCCATCACGTCTAACCATGAGTTGTGACACACAGGGGTGATACAACCTCATTCTTGAGAATCACTGTACTTGCTACACTCATGACTAAAAGTTAGAAATTAAAGGTGTTGATTTATTGTTGTTCAGTTGTTTTTTAGTTTTTTTAGTTGTGACTGACCCCATTTGGGGTTTTCTTGACAAAGATACTGAAGTGGTTTGCCATTTCCTTCTGCAGCTTTACTTTACAGATAATAGCTGAGGCAAACAGGGCTAAGTGACTTGCCCAGTGTAACACAGCTAGTATATGTCTGAGGTCAGATTTGAACTCAAGTCCTTCTGACTCTAGGGCCAGCACTTTATCTACTATACTGCCTGTACATTTAAGTACTCTATAAGTAACTATTATTTCTGTTGTGATCTGATACCTGTGTTAAAATCTTAACTCTGCTGCTTGTTAAATGTGTGGCCTTTGACAATTCCTTTAACCTCTTGGGGCCTCAGTTTTCTCATTTTAGTTTCTCATCAAACTGGCAATCTGAACTTGAAATTCCATTTTGAGCTACGTTTATTTATTCTATCTATTTATATTTATTCATAACCAACACGATTGCAGAGTTTTAGGAGCTGGTAGTATGCCTCAAGGGATAGAGTTTTGAATCTAGAACCTGGAAAGCCTAGATTGGAATGCTACCAAAGAGTCTTACTATAGCTATATACTCTGGACTAGTTACTTAACTTGAATCTGACTTTCTTCAACTGTAAAAAATGGAGATATTCTCTTTAATCCCAACCTCGTGGAGCTGCTGTGAGGATCAGAGTAGATAGATTTAAAGTCCTATGTAAATGCTAGCTCTTATTATTAGAAACTTAGTAGGGGAAATTTAAGGTCCAGTTGGTGTAACCAAGGTCCATGCCACAAGCTATGCATGATAGAAAAGCACTGCACAGAAACAACTAGAGAACAATATAACAGCATAATATAACAGAAATTTTTAAGAGGGAGGGATCAATGTGGCCTGAGACAGGGAAATCTTTATAGATGAACCTTGAAGGATTGGCAGAAAGATAAAGAAAAAAGCATTCAATGGAGAATAGGGATGGAGCAAGGCTAAGTAGGAGGTAGTAGAAGGTTACATACATACACATACCCACCCACTCATATATAAGCATTTGGACTTGATGTAGGATGCATTATATCTAAACTATAGGTTTGGAAAAGGGAAATAAAAAGGTGAAAACATATCTTTTTTTTGAGTGTGTACAATTTTATGTTTATATTATATATATACCCCAGTACTGCTTTTCTTACCCTTTTATTGACTGTAAGGCTATTCCATTTCTTCTAGAAGATTCTGGTCCAAAGTAGAACATGTAGTGATGAACTGAATTAAATTCACCCATTCCCGTCCATTTAAGTTCACTGACACCCAAGATGTGATGTTTAATCTTTCCATCTCTTGTTTGACCACATTCAGCTCACCTTAGCTCACAGACCTTACATTCCAGGTTTCTATGCAATGTTGCCTTTATAGCATCCGACTTTCCTTTCGTCACCAGACACATTTCTGGCTAAGTTTCCTTTTGGCTTTGGCCCACATGCTTCATTAGTACTGGATCCACTTGTAATTATCCTCTGTTCTTCCCCAGTGGAGTATCAAATACTTTCTGACCTGAGGGGCTCATCTTCCAATATCATATCTTTGATCATTTTAAGGTAACTGAGTAAGTTATCCTGGCAAAGATATTGGAGTGGTTTGCTATTTCCTTCTTGTCCCACCCTGGCAAACAGAAGAAGAAGAAATGGAAATGTCAGATTTGATATTCTTGGGCTCAAGAATGTAGATTAGATTAAAAGACACTTGCTACTTAAAAGTAAAGCTATGGCAAATCTGGACAGCATATGAAAAAACAGAGACATTACCTTGACAACAAAGGTCCACACAGTTAAAGCTATGGTTTCTCCAGTATCAATGCATGGCTGGACCATAAGGAAAGCTGAGCACCATAGGAATGTTGCTTTTGAATTGTGGTGCTGGAGAAGACTTTTGAGAGTCCCTTGGACAGCAAGGAGATCAAATCAGTCAATACTTAAAGAAATTAATTCAGAGTATTCACTAGAACGTCAAATATAGAAGCTGAAGCTTAAATATTTTGGCCACATAATGAGAAGATGGGATTCACTGGAAAAAGACCTTGATGTTGGGAAAGAATATAGGTAAAAGGAAAAGGGGATGGCAGAGCATGAGATGAATAGATAGTGGCATTGTAACAATAAACATAACCTTAGACTTTGAGAGATAGTGGAGCATAGAACAGCCTGGAGTGCTATGGTCCATGGGGTCATTAGGAGTTAGACATGACTAAATAATTGAACAACAACAAAATACCTTTAAATAGAGGGGATAGAACCATGAAGGGCTGATTTAGTTTCCTAAAGTTTTATACATACATATTCCATGACCCAGCATTCCTATACTCTGAGCTCTTAAGGATCTGGTCCAATATTAGGGAACAATGCACTATGTCAACTTGCCTTTCAGCTCCAAGTCTCCCCTGAAAAATCTCTGAATATATCTCCTATTCAGGGGCAATGCTGGAGCCAGCTCAAACTTTATGAGAGATTATTAAATTTTCAGTGTGAATATTTACACCTCAGAAATATCTATAAACCAAGCTTTGTTTTTTTGATTGCCATCTTAAGAAAGTGTCACTAATGCAGATTAAACTTCACAGTGTGACAGGGAGAAATGGGTGTTAAACATTTACCAGTATGTGCCCCCTCTTCTGTGTCTTTGCAGATGTGGTTAAAAAGATCTACCTAGCCCACAGAAGCACTTAAGGTAATGTTACAAGTACCAGATACAGGCCAACTTTTATCTCATAGAATGCTAAGAAAATGCAAGGACTCACAGGAGCCCCAAGCAATGCAGAAAAGCATATAAAATGCTCATAAGTAGCCATGAACAGTGAGCACAATTCTCTTTCCTATCTGTGAGTCCCACTTTCCACAGCTCTTTCATGTTCTTCAGACACACAACTTCAATACCATTTGTATAGATTCTCCTCAGAAAGGAAACACAACTGGAGTTGTTGGGAAGGTAACTTCAAGCATTCTCATGAGGCCCACAGAGAATGCTGAGGGTTGGACTCTTTTGGAAGGGAATGCAATTATGAAAACTTTGTCTATGAAAAGAAAACTGCTGCTCATTAATTAGTGTACAAATTAGTGAAAAGTTTTATTTCATCTATAGTTATCAGCCAAGTCAGAAAGAAGAGAACTCTCTACGGGATAAGTGAGCTTTGGAATAGGAACCATTTTCCACAGATATCTAGAGTACAAAGAAAACATTCAGTCATCCTGGGTTTACAAATGGTCAGCTAATGGTCTTGTAGGCAATTTGTTGTGTTTCAGGGTCACAGACAGAGACTTCCTAATAGTCTATTTCTGGCCTCAGGGGTCTGAGAAAGAGTGAACTTGTTTTTTCTTGTTTGATATTTAGAGTATAAGAATTCAAAATATAGGGTTAGATATTGTTTCTATTCTAATATGGTATTACAAATGTTGAAAAAGGAAAACTACAGGTCTCTCCTCCCTCTGCCACCACATGCCCTTCCAATGGACCAATGCAAGATACAGGGATACAACCATTGAGTCCCTTTCCCCATCATATTGCAGATTTTTTCTCTTGCCAGTGCTTCTCTCAAGTTTGGGAGTCACAGGTATAATTCTCTTCTTTCACAAAGACACTACTACTCAGGAAGCTCCTCTTTTCATAGAAAGAAATATCTCTGAACCCTTGACCCTGAGGATGCTCTTAGGCAACCCTCATGGCTGGCATTTTGCAGAAAATTTCCCTTCTATCATTAGAAGCTACGTTCCAGGATCACAGGAAATCCCCTTTCTTCTGCCTAGGAGAATAGAGTTTCAGCGATTTCACATTGTCCAGGAACTCCCTCTATTCCTTTATTTAGGAGGCCAACTTTTATTTCTTCTGAAACTTGGGTTTCAGGAACTCTGCTTGCTTGGGCCATGTGGTTGCCTTCTCCCTTAGGACCATGAGGTTAAGAGTTTACACTGTTGTCTTTCCAAAACTCAGGTTAGGAGTTCTCCTCTCTGACTTTATGGATGAAAGTAAGTATCTCTGTCATGTGTCTCTTACCCAAGGATGCCCCCAACTACCAACTAGAGTCCTTCTTAGCTTTACTCTGCTTTCAGAATTCATGTGGAAGGCTAAATAGGACTATTAGTTCCCTTTTTTAGGCCAACACAAAAGTTCCCTAGTCCCTAACAGTTCTTCCCACATGAGCGTATTGCATTTAACAAATTTATTAGTAGCAAATTAGCAGATCTGCAGCCCTGCACCCCTCTTTTCCCACTGGTGAGTTTTTTTCTGGAACCTCTATTTTGGGGAAGGGCCCAGACCAGCCATATTTCATTCTTTGTACTTTGATATCATTCCCTGTATTTGTATGGGTACCACCCTCTGTTGCCCCCAACCTCAGCTTTTTTTTTTTAGCTCTCTTTAATGTATCTTCTTCCATTAGAATCAAAGCTCCATAAGATGGCGGCTGGTAAGCACGGACTAGAGTGAGCTCCATACCCGAGTCCCTCCAAAAACCTATAAAAATGGCTCTGAACCAATTCTAGAACGGCAGAACCCACAGAACAGCAGAGGGAAGCAGGGCTCCAGCCCAGGACAGCCCGGATAGTCTCTGGGTGAGCTCTATTCCACACGGAGCTGGGAGCTGGGAGCTGGGAACGGAGTGGAGCAGAGCCCAGCCTGAGCGGCGTGGACGATCCAGTCCAGAAGCCGGGCGGAGGGGGCCCTAGCGCCCTGAATACGTGAGCAGTTACCAGACCCCTCGACCCACAAACACCAAAGACTGCGGAGAAGGTTAGTGGGAAAAGCTGCGGGAGTGGAAGGAGTTCGCGGTTCGGCTTCCAGCCCCGGGGGCAGCGGAGGTGGGGCAGCTACAGCTGTTGTTACTTCCGGCTCCAGGCCCACCTGGTGGGGGGAAATAAGTGGCGGATCACAGCAGGGGTGCACAGCCTGCCGAAGATCTGAGCCCAGTCTGGACTGGGGGTCCTTGGGGAAGGAGGAGTGCGGCTCTGACAGAGCTGGCACCTCCCCCCCAAACGTAGAACATAGAACTCTGTAATCTACAAGCAGTCATACCCCACTGAAAAACTCAAGGGTCAAGTTAGTTGGTTGGGAATATGGCCAGGACGCGAAAACGCGCCCAGATTCAGTCTCAGACTTTGGATTCTTTCTTTGGTGACAAAGAAGACCAAAACATACAGCCTAAAGAAGACAGCAAAGTCATAGAGCCTACAACCAAAGCCTCCAAGAAAAACATGAACTGGCCCCAGACCATAGAAGAACTCAAAAAGGATTTGGAAAAGCAAGTTAGAGAAGTAGAGGAAAAATTGGGAAGAGAAATAAGAAGGATGCGAGAAAACCATGAAAAACAAGTCAATGACTTGCTAAAAGAGACCCAAAAAAATACTGAAAAATACACTGAAGAAAACAACACCTTACAAAATAGACTAACTCAAATGGCAAAAGAGCTCCAAAAAGCCAATGAGGAGAAGAATTCCTTGAAAGGCAGAATTAGCCAAATGGAAAAGGAGGTCCAAAAGACCACTGAAGAAAATACTACTTTAAAAATTAGATTGGAGCAAGTGGAAGCTAGTGACTTTATGAGAAATCAGGATATTATAAAACAGAAACAGAGGAATGAAAAAATGGAAGACAATGTGAAATATCTCCTTGGAAAAACCACTGACCTGGAAAATAGATCCAGGAGAGATAATTTAAAAATTATTGGACTACCTGAAAGCCATGATCAAAAAAAGAGCCTAGATACCATCTTTCAGGAAATTATCAAGGAGAACTGCCGTGATATTCTAGAGCCACAGGGCAAAATAGAAATTGAAAGAATCCATCGATCGCCTCCGCAAATAGATCCCAAAAAGAAATCTCCTAGGAATATTGTTGCCAAATTCCAGAGCTCCCAGATCAAGGAGAAAATACTGCAAGCAGCCAGAAAGAAACAATTTGAATATTGTGGAAACCCAATCAGAATAACCCAAGATCTGGCAGCTTCTACATTAAGAGATCGAAGGGCTTGGAATGCGATATTCCGGAGGTCAATGGAGCTAGGATTAAAACCTAGAATCACCTACCCAGCAAAACTAAGTATCATGTTCCAAGGCAAAATATGGACTTTCAATAAAATGGAGGACTTTCAAGCTTTCTCAGTGAAAAGACCAGAACTGAATAGAAAATTTGACTTTCAAACACAAGAATCAAGAGAAGCATGAAAAGCTAATCAAGAAACGGAAATTGCAAGGGACTTACTAAAGTTGAACTGTTTTGTTTACATTCCTACATGGAAAGATGATGAGTATGATTCATGAGACCTCAGTATTAGGGTAGTTGAAGGGAATATGCATATATATATATGCATATATATATGTTTATGTATATATATAAGTGAATGGGTATGTATGCATGTATCTATGTGTATATGTATGTATGTGTATGTATGTGTATATATATATATATGTAAAAGAGAGAGAGCAGACACAGGGTGAGTTGAGGATGAAGGGAAGATAGCTAAAAGAAATAAAATGAAATTAAGGGATGAGAGAGTAACTTACTGAGAGAGGGAGATAGGGAGAGATAGAATGGGGTGGATTATCTCCCATAAAGGTGGCAAGAGGAAGCAGTTCTAGGAGAGGAGGGGAGTGGGCAGGTGAGGGGGGAATGAGTGAACCTTACTCTCATCAGATTTGGCCTGAGGGGGAATACCATACATACTCAGTTGGGTATCTTACCCCACAGGAAAGAAGAGGGAGGAAGATAAAAAAAAAATAAAAGGCAGGGGGATGATGGAGTGGAGGGCAGATGGGGGTGGAGGTAATCAAAACAAACACTTTGGAAAGGGGACAGGGTCAAGGAAGAAAATTCAATAAAGCGGGATGGGTTGGGAAGGAGCAAAATGTAGTTAGCCTTTCACAACATGAATATTGTGGAAGGGTTATACATAATAATACATGTGTGGCCTAGGTTGAATTGCTCAACTTCTTAGGGAGGGTGGGTGGGAAGGGAAGAGGGAAGGGAATTTGAAACTCAAAGTTTTAAAATCAGATGTTCAAAAACAAAAAAACTTTTTGTATGCAACTAAAAAATAAGATACACAGGCAATGGGGCGTAGAAATTTATCTTGCCCTACAAGAAAGGAAGGGAAAAGGGGATGAGAGGGGAGGGGGGTGATAGAGGGGAGGGCTGACTGGGGAACAGGGCAACCAGAATATACGCCATCTTGGAGTGGGGGGGGAGGGCAGAAATGGGGAGAAAATTTGTAATCCAAACTGTTGTGAAAATCAATGCTGAAAACCAAATATGTTAAATAAATAAATTGCATTAAAAAAAAAAAAAAGAATCAAAGCTCCATGAAGGTAGGTACTGTCTTTTTCCCTTGTATTTGTACCCCTAACACTTTATTATTAAATACTTATTGGCCTACCATGACTTTACACAAAAGTATGGCTTTCCTCACATTGGGCCTCCTACCAAAATTGGACCACCAAATTAAACTTGGGACCACTGCCTGGAAGTGCAACTCACTATCTAGAGTGTGCCTAGTGCTATCGGAACCATACAATAAAAGTCCCAAACAAAGTGGAGTGCATCAGTTTGATCAGGAATTCCCTACGTAATTGCTTAAGACAACTCTGATCTCTCCGGTACTAGGCCAGTGCTTTAACCTATTAGACTGATGTGTCCTGACAGAAAGCCAACACTCTATGCAGACTTGTGCATTCTGTGGAATGCCATTCAAAATATAGCAAAGCAAGAATTCTGCCAAAGGGAATTTCAAGATGAAAGTGGCTATTATAAGCTTTTGAGTTATCGATTTGTAAAAGCCACTCGGAGGCATTTTGTTTTTCATTCTATAGTGTGAGCTAGTGCTAATCCCTTAGCTCTTTCCGTTTTTCCTCCTCCTAGTAATTCTTTTATGCTGCCTACTAGTAGCTGAATAGACATTTCTGATAACAGCTTCCAGTGACATAGTCATCCACTAATATCCTAAAATCCTATTCTTATGCCTTGGTGTGGCTTCCTAAAGCTCTGTCATAGAACGTCTGTTCTGGAAGGTCCTGCCAAAGTAGAAGGGCTTAAAATGTGGGTTGAACATGGAAAATAGTCTGAGAACCAGCCAAACTAAGTTCAAAGAAGCTTATCCCTTCAGGCACTGAGAATATTGTAAACTGTAATTGAAAATAAATCATAATAGCTGAATTCCACATTTGTACCACAAAGCACCATGGGGTGAGAACTGGTCTTGAGATCCTGAAGTGTTGGTTTTGGGACTAGGAAGACTTGAGTTCTAGTCCTACCTCTGACACCCTGTCTGGGTGTCCCTAGGCACGTCACTTAACTTCTGATTGCCCTAGGTAACACTGCAAAATGATTAGTTGCAGAACAGAGTCTCGTTTGCATTGATAACAGGAGTTTTATTATTGTCGTTTCCTTATACCAGTGAAGCCTCCTCCAAAAAAAAAGCATAGTACCAAATTCAATGCAATTATCATTCATCGAAATGACTAATATGTACCAAGCAGTAGTGTGCTAGGTATTTGGGAGACAAAGAAAAAACAAAGTATGGCCTGCTCTCAAGAAGCTTACATTATGCATTTTTTTTATTTCAGCTGAACCCATCTTTTACTTTGTGTGTGTCTCTCTGTTTCAAATAGGTTTTTTGTAAAAGGCATATTATAAGATTCTGGTTTTTAATTCACTCTGCTATCTGCTTCCATTTTATGAGAGAATTCATCTCATTAACATTCACAATTATGATTACTGTGTATTTCTCTCTCTTCTATTTTTCCTCTGTTTATATATTTTTTCTCTCTTTCACCTTGTCTGTCCTCACCAGTGTTTTCCTTCTGACTACGGCCTCCATCAGTCTGTCCTCCCTTCTATTAGCACCACCTCCCCCTTTTATTTTTCCCTTCCCCTTCTACTTCCCTATAGGGTAAGGTAGATTTCTAAACCCAAGTAAATGTGTATGTTATTCCCTTTTTGAGTAAATCCAAACAGTAAGGTTCAAACAGTGCTCACCCCCATTCCTTCTTTCCCTCCTCTGTAATAGGACTCTCATGCCCTTTCATGTGATATGATTTACCTCATTCTGCCCCTCCCTTCTGTCTTCTCCCAGTGCAATCATTTATCACCCTTTAATTTTTTTATATCATCACATCAAAGTCAACGTATGCCCGTACCCTCTATGTACACTCCTTCTAACTGCTAGTAGAGATATAGTTCTGAAGAGTTATAAGTCTCATCTTCGTATGTAGGAATGCAAACAGTTTAACCTTATTGAATAACTTATGATTTCTCTTTCCAATTTAACTTTTTATGCTTCTCTTAAGTCTTGTATTTGAAAATATAATTTTCTGTTTAGCTCAGTTCTTTTCATCAGGAATGTTTGAAAGTTCCTTATTTCATTGAATGTCCATTTTTTTTCTCTCTGAAAGATTATGCTCAGCTTAGTTGGGTTTTTCATTCTTGGTTGTAATTCAAGCCCTTTTGCCTTCCAGAATACCACATTCGAAGCCCTCCAATCCTCCAACGTAGAAGCTGCTAAATCCTGTGGAATACTGACTCCATAGTATTTGAATTGTTTCTGGTTGCTTGAAATATTTTCTCCTTGGTCTGGGAAATTTGGAATTTGATGTAATATTCCTGGGAGTTTTCATTTTGAGATCTCTTTCAGGAAGTGATTGGTGTATTCCTTAAATTACTATTTTACCCTCTGTATATTAGGGCAGTTGTTCTTCATAATTTCTTGATTTCTGTTGTTTTGAGCCTGGCTATCAGGTAGTCCAATAATTCTTAAATTATTTCTCCTGGATCTATTTTCCAGGTCAGTTACTTTTCCAATGAAATTACATTTTTTTCCTTATTTTTTCATTCTTTTAATTTTATTTGATTCTTGATGTCTCATAGAGTCATTAGCTTCTATTTGTTCAATTCTAATTTCTAAGGAATTATTTTCTTTATTTAGATTTTTTCCATTCTGCCAATTCTGCTTTTAAGGAGTTTTCTTTAGTGGATTTCTGTACCTCCTTTTCCATTTGGCCAATTCTACTTTTTAATGAGTTGTTCTTTTTTTTCATCCATTTTTTGTCTTTCCTTTTCTAAGCTGTTGACTCTTTTTTCATGATTCTCTTGCATACCTCATTTATTTGTCCAATTTTTCTTTTACCTCTCTTGGTTTTTAAAATCCTTTTTGAGCTTTTTCAGAAGGACTCTTTGGACCTGAGATCAAGTCATATTTCTCTTTGAGGCTTCACATATAGGCATTTTCACATTGTTATGCTCGTGTGAGCTTGTGTTTTGATTGTCCCTATATCTATAGTTGCTTTCTAAGGTCAGAGATTTTTTTGTTTTTTGATCATTTTTCAGCCCATTTCCTAACTTTTAAAGTTGATCTCTGCTCCTGGGATATAGGGGACACTATCCTAAGTTTCTTGTGCTAGGGGCCAGGGGCCAGGTAACTGGTCACTGTTTTTTTTGTGCTGGGGCTTCCAGGACTGGCAGGCCTGACCATTAGCCTGCTGCGTCTGGTCTGGAGGTTTCACAGTGAGCTTGCTGTGTGATGCTGGCCTTTAGATCCAGGACTGTGGAGATCTGGTTGCTGATCTGTGCTGGGATTAGGGACCTCCTATTGGCTTGCCCAAACACTGCTTATGCTGAACTGTGCTTCCCCTTTACCCAAGTGAGACAGATCTTTCTTTCAGTCCTGCTAAGTTATCTTGGGCTGGAAAATGGTTTCACTCCATCTTTTGTGGGTTCTGTCACTCCAAAATTCATTTTGAGATGTGATTCAAAGTTGTTTTGAGGGAAATGGGGGAGAGCTCTGGGAACTTCTTGCCTTTTCTTTCCCATCTTGGCTCCGTCTCAAGGAGTTTATTCTATTGGCGATAATTCATTTTGATGGACCTGGGGGTGAAGACTGGTAATGTCCTCCTCATCATTTGAATTTTAAAATTGATGTTATGTGTGTCTTTCTTTTCTGTATGATACAATGAGTCTTCCAGGTCACATGAACAAAAAGATAGTGGACTAGACATTTCTTCTGATCTTTACAACCTTTCATACCTCTCCAAACCAGAAATTATGCACCAAAAATAAAGCAATTTAGCTGTCTCCATGAACTAGAATGCCAATAATCAAAAAGTTAAAAAAAACACAAAACAAAACTCATGAAACAATACTTGAACTCATTCAGCACCCATTCCCCTACCTCCCACACTGCATTAGCAGACTGAAGGACATGACAGCAGCAGAACCTCTGCCTGGTCCAAAAAAACAAGGGAGCAGGAAAGGACTCCAGGAAAGGATATTCTCTCTCTCTCTCAATCTCTCTCCCTCTCTCTCTCTCTCTCTCCCCCTCTCTCTCCCTCCCTCTCCCCCTCTCTCCCTCCCTCTCCCCCTTTCTCCCCCTCTCTCCCCCTCTCTCCCCATTCCTCTCTCCCTCTCTCTCTCTTTACCTCTGTATTGGGGCTATGCAACACTCCACTAAACCTGTGAGAAAAAGCATAGCACCAAGCTGGAGCCAGTTCTGACCACCCAGAAATCACCTAGGCTAGTGAAATGTGAATTACTAAGTTTGGGAGGAGGCTGAAATGCTTTGAAATCCAACTCCTACGGAAACCACAAGCAAAAGGGAAGGAATTAAAAAGTGAGTGATTGGGAAAATAAGAGGAAAACAGGTCTGGAAAACACCAAAGATTTCAGGAAGAAGAAAACTCATAGACCTTGAGTGTAAACAGATAAATGAATAGGAAAAACAGTAAAAACAGAAGGAAATACAACTTTTAGATCTAGTAAATTAATCCAGACATTTATGAATAAATACTGAAAAATAATGGAAAATGATCTAGCACTTAGTGAGACAGAGGACCCTGTGGAAAAATACCCTAAATAATTATTGTTTAGAGAAATGCAAATTAAAACAATTCTGAGATATCATCTCATATCTATCAGATTGGTTAAAGTGATGGAAGGGGAAAATGACAAATGTTAGAAGGCATATTGAATATACTGTTGGTGGAATTGTGAACTGATCCAACCATTTTGAAGAACAATTTGGAGTCATGCCCAACGCGTTATAAAACTGTACACACCCTTTCATCTAGCAATACCACTATTAGATCTCTTTCTCAAGGTAACAAGGGAAAAAGGAAAAGAACCTATATGTTCTAAAATAGTTATAGTAGCTTTCTTTGCAGAGACAAAGAATTGGAAATTGAGCAGAACCAAGAGAACATTGCATGTAGTAATAGGAATATTGTTCAAAGAGTAATTGTGAATGTCTAAGCTATTCTGAGCAATATGATCATTCAAATTAACTATGAAGGACTTCAGAAGGAAAGTGCTATCCACTTCCAGAGAAATAACTGATATATGGAAGTATGAATTGTATGGTTCCACATATACATATCTATATCAAAAGTTGGCCTTCTCTAACACAGGGATGGAGGAAAATAAAGGAGGTAAATAACTTGGAACTCAAAATGTAACAAAAAAGATGGAAAAGAAAAAAATCCACCAACATCCTACCAAACAGACTACAGCAATTTCTCCAAGAAATTGTTTTCTAGTGGGATTTATTTACACAAGGGGTACAAAGATGATTCAAGATTAGGAAAGCAATCATCATAATTAATCACATTAAAACCTCAAGTATCCAAAATGACATGATCATCTTGATAGATACAAAAAAACCCAACCCAAACCAAACCAAAACCCAAACCCTTTGACAAAGTACGACTCTTCTTTATGCTAAAAATACTACAAAGTATAAGCATAAAAGGACCCTTTTTAAACATAAAAGTCATCTATGTAAAACCAAAAACAAGCAAAATTTGCCATGGAGATATACTAGAACCTTTTCCAATAAATATGAGAGTTAAGCAAGCATTCCCCGTCTTCCTACCATTATTTGATACAGTTCTAGCAATGCTACCAATAGTAATGACAAGAGAAAAATTCAAAGAAATAAAGACAAGAGGTGATAAAACTATCCCTTCTTTGCTGATAATAATGGAATTGGAGAAAATCAATAAAGATACTAGTTGAGGCAATAACATTAGCAAAATTAAAGACTACAAAATAAATCCTCAAAAATCAACAGCAATTCCGTATAATAACAAAACACAAGAAACAATAATAAAAGGGGAAATCTCATTAGAAATAATTACAAAATACATAAAATATCTGAGGATCAACCACACAAAAGACATAAATACAACCACAAAGTACACCTTAAAGAAATAAAGAACAACTTAGATAGCTGGAGGAATATTCGGTTCTCATGGCTAGACTATGCCACCATAATAATAAAAAATTATAGTACTACCAAAATTAACCTTGTACTTTTAATGCCATACAAATCAATTTCCAAGGGATGCTTTACAAAATTTGATAAAATAATAACAAAATTCATTTGTAAAGATAAGAAATCTAGGATAACAAAGGGAATAATGAAAAGAAATAGGAACGAAGGGGATAACACAACCAATCTGAAATTATATTATAGTAGCAGTAATCAAAACCATCTGATACTGGCTAAAGAATAGAAAGATCAGTAGAATGGATTAGGCAGGGAGATTAAGAAACAATAGAATTAAATAACCCTGTGGTTATTGAGTTGAAAGCATAAATTATCTAAGGAAAAATTCCTTATTTGAAAAAAAACTTCTGGAAACGTGGAAAGCAATGTGACAGATATTAGGCATATTCAGTGATCAACAACTTCTACCACATCCCACAATACATTCTACATGGATTTGTGACATCAATTTTAAAGATCATACTTTAGAAAAGTTAGAAGCAGATCACATACCTCTCACAGCTGTGAGTAGATATATTCTGAATCAAACAAAAAATAGAGGCAATTACAAAAGATAAAGGATAAGTTTGATTACTTGAAACTGAAAAGCTTCTACATGGACAATATTAATATATCTAGGATAAGAAGAGAAGTGGTCAAAAAGGAAAAAAATCTTTTACCAAATTTCTCTGATCAGGGTTTGATATATAAGATATGTAAACTCTATCTCTCTATCAAATCTTTTATCTATCCATCTGTGTGTTGTTTGTATGTGTATGACTAATAGCTGTTCCCCAATAGATAGATATACATCATAAAAATATATTCACAAAAATGTCAAAAGGAGGGATTGTGGAAGGATAGGCACACTAATAAACTGTTGCTGGAGCTGTGAAATGGTATAACCATTTTTGAAAGAAATTTGGAATGATGCAAACAAAGTGATTAAAAAGTCCATACCATTTGCAACAGAGACTCTATTACTACGCTCATACCCCAAGGAGTCATTGATAAGAAAATAAGTCCCCATGTACTCCAAAGTATCTATAACAGTATTTTTTGTGTTAGCTAAGAATTAGAAACAAAGTAGATGTGTATCAATTGGTAGATGGTTAAACAAATTGTAGCACATAAATGTAATGGAATATTACTGACTATAAGAAATGTGTGGAATGACAACAGAGAATCATGGAAAGATCTATATGAACTGATGCAGATTGAGTTAGCAGAGCCAAGAAAATAAAAGTGATTACAGCAATGTAAATGGAAAGAACTACACACTAAAAAATTAAAAATATAAAAAATTATAAAGATCAAGCAGGACCGAAAGGGATAAGAAGACACCCCAACCTACTCCCTTTATGGAGAATGGAGGTCCACAGTTGTTACACATTATATATGTTTATATATATGCATATACATACATACATATATATCTATACGTATATATTATATATGGTATTCCATTACATATTCAGCTTCTGGGATAAAAACTCACTATTTCACAAAAACTGCTGGGAAAACTGAAAAATAGTATGGCAGAAACTGGGCATAGACCAATATCTTAGACCGTATACCAAAATAAAATCAAAATGGGTTTACAATTTAGTTATAAGGGCTGATACAATAAGCAATTTGGGAGAGCAAGGAGTAGTTTACCTGTCAGGTTTATGGAGAAGGGAAGAGTTTATGACTAAACAAGAGATAGCATTATGAAATACAAAATTGATAATTTTGATTATGTTAAATTGAAATTTTTTGTACAAACAAAGCCAATGCAGCCAAGATTATGAGGGAAGCAGAAAAATGGGAAAGAATTTTTACATCCAGTGTCTCTGGTAAAGACCTCATCTATAAAATATACAGGGAACTGAGTCAAATTTATAAGAATACAAGTTATTCCCCAATTGATAAATGGTCAAAGGATATGAACTGGCAGTTTTCAGAGGAAGAAATTAAAGCTATCTATAGTCATATGAAAAAATGTTCTAAATCAGTATTGATTACAGAAATGAAAATCAAAACAACTCTTGGGTACCACATCTCTCCTGTCAGATTGGCTAACATGACAAAACAGGAAAATGATAAATACTGCAGAAGATGTGGGAAAATAAGAACCCTGTTACATTGTTGGTAGAGTTGTGAACTGATCCAGCCATTTTGGAGAGCAATTTGGAACTATGCCCAAAGGGCTATAAAAATGTGCATACCCTTTTACCCAGCAATACCACTTCTAGGGCTGTATCCCAAAGAGATCATACAAGTGGGAAAAGCAGCCATATGTACAAAAATATTTATAGCAGCTCTTTTTGTGGTGGCAAAGAATTGAAAGTCAAGGGGAAATATTATCTTATAGAGCTGAGGGTAAGCTCCTTGAAGGCAGGAAATCTTTGCATCCTTAATACATTACCTTATACTTCATAGAGACCCAATAAATGTGTATTAGATTAGATTGACTCTTTATTCCCTGGTTTATATTGTTCCTTTTTTATGCACCTCTACAGATATGTGTATTTTAGCAGATTTATTTTCCATGTATAGACTTGGGGAACTGACAAATTGCTTTATAAAAGAATTATTAGAGCACTTGGCTTGGGGTCCCATGTCCTGTCTTCAAACTACAGTGTGTATAATACCTATGGATTCTTAGATTCATTGGGATGCTCACACATTTCCTTGTTGGGAGGTGAAATGAAGCTAAAAGTAGATGAAATGGTCAGTGGAGCAAGAGAAAATAAATCTAGAGCTTCAAGAAAGGCCTTGCTTCCTTTAAAATATGTCACAATGCCCTGTCCTGGCAGGTGACTTATATTAATCTGTTTTATGTCTCATATGGGAATAGGTTCAAAGTGGCTAAAAAACTGCTTTTGTATTATAAGATTGATTGGCTCTTTCGAGAATAACACAAGGACATGGATATTTTTTGTTTGCTCCTAAATGATACATTATTTTCACAATTCGTAAAGCTAAATTTCAGTTTATCAGTAAATATGACTTTTACAGTACATGCTCATATCCCATTCAGATACCCTACGTAAGATCCTGTATCCACCCTCTAAAAGGGGTAGGAGCAAGCAGATTGTGGGATAGTTGATAACGGTAAATTTTTAGTTCTAATATTCCTAAAAAATGCTTTGAGAATGAAAAAAGCACAAGGACAAAGTGTTCTGCACTTTAAGCATCAGCCAACAATAGATGTAGCTGCCTTTAGATCCTATCTACTGTTAGTACCCTTCCTAACCACTTTGTATTTACTTTACATTTATTCTCCATGTATTCATGTGGCATATACATACATACATACATACATACATACATACATATATATATCTACCTACATCTATATCTATCTATCTGTCTGTCTGTCTATCTATCTATCTATCTATCTATCTATCTATGCTTATCCTCTAACAGATATGAGGTTCCTTGAGAGCAGAGACTGTTTCATTTTTTTTTCCTTAGCAGTTTATAAATGCATTGGGTGATGCATTGGTGCTAGTTTTGTGACTTGTACTGATGGTGACTCAGCAGAGCGTGCTGTGGGTGTTAGCTAAGCTGACTTTTGTCCCCTGGCAGGATATCTGTGACCTCTTCACTTGGTTCCCTGCTTGGGTCATGTTGGGATCTAATATAGAATCATTAGCCCTACAGGTAGAAGGGATCCTTTGAGGCCATGTAGTTCAATTTCCTCAATTTAGGTAAAAAACTAAGATTCAGGGATGTTAAATAATTGCCTAAAGTCACCCAGGCAGCAAGCCCAAGAGGGAGGCTATCAATCCAGATCTTCCCCCAAATTAGTGAACATTGTGTCACACTATATCTAGGCATGTGCTTGTATCTACCAATGAAATCCCTCATATCCTGCAGCTGGCAGCTACTTAATTACTCTCATTAGATCCCTTTGAGATGGGTTTCATTGAATTGCCATATCGAGGCTATTACTTTAGAAAACATTTAATTATAGTATTGATGCACCCACTGTTTGCATTTCAAACTGTAACCCTCATTTTGTCCCATCTATAGTTATCCTGAGTAAGAAAGGAAAATTAAAAAAAATCTGGAAATGTACTATCCAGTTCCCCCAAGCCACTAGCCCAACAAAGTTATTTCATTCACAAATGCAGATTGCTTAAACTTCAGAATGCAGGATCATAGTGAACCTCAGAAGGTGCTATTTGTCTCAGGTCTAAGTGCCCTTTTTTTTGAGGTCAGGTAGGATGCCATGTTACCTTTAGTATTGGAACAGAGCCTTCTGTGTTTCCCTAAGGAAAGATAGCATTGCCTGCCTGGCCATTGAAATTACTCCAAAGATCAACGGGTAGAAAGGAAGAGAAGGGTTGTGGCGCTAATGTAATCAAAGATCTTCCACACCCATTTAATAGGCCTCAGGTGGAGCTAGTTAAGGGAAGCTTAGGAGAGGCCTATTTGTAGGAAGGCCCATTTGCTAAGTAGGTGCTAGGTCCCAGGACTACACCCTTTGCTAAGTAGGTACTAAGCCCCAAGGACCCAAACAAAGTGTATATATACCCTGTGGGTATCTATTAAGCTCAGACTAGAGAGCTGCAGAGACTAGAGAACTTTGAGGAGAAGAAGAAGATGATGCAGAGTAGAGATACAGAGAGAGAGACAGCTGTAAGAGACAGAGAATTGGAAGAGACGCAGAGATGAGAGACAGAGAGAAAACTGGAAGGCTCTGAGAACTGCAAGGGCTTTCAGAACTTCAGGAGGAGAGGACACAGGCAAGCAGACAGTTAGGATTCAAGAGTGAGTGTTCACGGGAAGGCCCTAGCGGAAGGGAAAGTTACAGGATGACTCGGTTCTTGGCTATGATACTATGTTTTAATTTCCTTGATGTTACATTGAGTTGGACTTACTGGTTTTGGGATACAATTACTGCTATGTCGAATTGGGGTTATTGGTTCTGGGCTTTGATCCTCTGGTGTCTGAATAAATGTTTTACTTCTGCCTTCTATAACAGAGAGTCTCTTATACTTCGCAATTCTGAACTATATAGGCATATTAATGGTCATCATTGATATTATGAATCTTGCTTTACTGATACATAGTGGAACAGGGACCATTGTCACAGCTCCAGGGCAGAAAAGAGTACTTGTGGTCACTCATAAACCAGAGCACAAGCCAAGAAAGTAGTAAACATACTTTTCTTATATCATAACTTCTTGGAAGAACTGAAAACTTACAGGTCCCTAAAAGTATCTTTGAAAAGAGATGTACAAAACCACTTCATTGTATTGCTTCTTCCTCTCTCGCTGCGATCGTTCTCAATATCCTAGGCCCTGTCTTTCATCACCTGTATTAAGCTCCAGTCCTAGGGGTGTTTTTCATTGCTGAGTAGCAGTAGGCCCATTACATATTAGCTATTTGACTTTTGGCAAGTCATTTATATTCTTGGCCTCAGGGTTTTGTTTTGTTTTGTTATCTGTAAAATGAAGGGCTCAGGCCTGCGAATATATAAGGTTACTTTCAACTCTAAAAATCCTAAATCCTTCCTATGTTTTCCCTCACAAAGTATACCGTATTGGTTTCCGTCTGGGACAGTGCTGGATTTAAGTAAGTTAAAGACGGACCTTACCTTTACTTTTGCCATAAAACCCAAATTAGAATTGATGTCCTTCCAGTCTATAAATACAAAATGCATGACAAAGACCTTAGCAAACAAGAAATTTATCAGAAAGCAGACCAATTGTCAGGGCACTAGTAAAATCCAGCAGAGAAGGTTTGTCAAGCAGGCCTTTTTTGCTGAATGAAAATAAGATTGATTGGTGCAGCCAATCTCTCTGTTCCCTTAGGCACAAAACAGGCAGGGATGGTGGCCTTGGAGAGGCAGTTCCACACGGAAATGGGAAAGATCAGTGAGGAATCTCTGGGGAATGGGTAGCAGCAGATGGCACATGCAAAGAAGAAACTCTTGTTACTTAGCATGTTGCTTATGATTATGCCATTGATTTGACTGCATCCTTTAGAAAATTAAGGTAGCTTTTCCCCCCAGGAAAGGTTTCATTTTTTTTTTATCCCAATAGGCAGCAGAAAAAAGAGCTATCAGTTCCCTGCTATAACCCAAAAAACAACCCTGCACCCCATCATATATGCACATGTATTTTCCTTCTGTTTGCTCACCTTCCTTTTTAAAAACACATTTTTAGCATTTAATTTGAAAGAGAAAAATGTCCTGTTAAGTTGGATAGAATGCTGGGCTTGGAGTCTTGAATCAGTCATTTAGTCAACCAACAAATATTTAGTAAGCCAGAACATGTGTTAGGGGATGGAGATTAAGTATAAAAAGTAAAAAATTCACCATTCACAAGAAGACAACAAAAATATAAAAAATATATAAAGTATAAGTATAATGTTAATAAGCACATAGATTATATGTATACACACATGAACATGCTTTCACAATGCACAGGTATGCTTACATATGTAATGTACATATACATGTAATATATATTTACATATATGTGTTTTTACATATGTATGCATATACATACAAGGCAATTCAGGAGAGTGGGCACTAGAATTCAAGGACTTTTTGTAGAAGATGGTGCCTGAACTCTATCTTAAAGAGAAGGACTTCATGAGACAAAGATAAAGGGGGCAGAAGAGGCTATCTTTCAGGCTTGGGAGAAGGTTTAGTTCCTGCTTCTCATACCTGATGGTCATGTGATCCTGGGTAAGTCGTTTAACCTAAGGCAAATCCCTTAGGATTTATTCATTTAATTATACAGTTATAGGTAGTAAGTAGTATGGCTACCACATCATAGCTTCTTAATATTTTTATTTAGTGAGAAGTTTTGAGATGAAATATCAAATATTCTTCATATGTGAAGGTTACTTCATTAGTTCAAAAGGGTCAACATTTTAAAAGATCTGCAGTTTTACCGAGATAGGTAACCCTTACACAAAGACAAATTTTAACCCTTCAACCCTTTTGATGAATGGTTTCATGAATTGCTATGGCCAAAAATCCTGGCAGCCAACAACCTTCTGGTGATGAATCTTTGGAAAGTCAGTATTATGGTAGAAAAAGCACTCATCCTTGTGTTAGAAGACCACCACTTGCTAAGTAATCTTGAGGAAGTCAATCAACTCCTCTGGGTTTCCATTTTCTCATCTGGACTAGATGGCCTTTAAAATTATTTACAGGTCTTAAATCTTTTATCTTAGTCATCCTTAGTCAACCGTAAGTTGCAAGGTTCATATTCAAAATATCCCCAACTTGGTAGGATATCCCATGGCTTGTATTACATTGACATAACCTTCTAGAGTTCAGGGCTGCCTTCACACCACAAGGGAACTGTAGGAATAGGACTCTATCAATTTCCTAGGAATAAGAGGTTAACCCTATAAAATTAGTCTGATCTTCTTATGGTAACTCCTTATGATATGCTAAAAGAGTATTGAAGCACGAGGTTGAAGTTTCCTTTGTTAGTTTTGCAAATTTTACAAAAAGGGTGAATTTCATTGGTGTAATTTAACTTGTCTCAAAAAGGCAACTGAGAACTATATCTTCATAGACAACCTGAGGAGTTGAACTATTATCCAATGATCAATGTAGATATTTCTTCTTTACAGCTCAGGCCCCAAATGTCTTCTGCTTAAAAAGTTGAAGACAGGAGAGGAAACTGACTTGACTTGGAGGTGATAGGGAAACATTCACATGAAAATTTCCATCAGCCATTTGGAGAATTAGAATTGGAGTTCCACATTAGAAACATAGATTTGCCAGTTAATTAATAATTGAGCTGTTAATTGGAGCTATATCAGTGGACTCTTTCATCTTTTCTCCTATCAAGAAAAAAAGTATGCAGAGAAAAGAGATAGATAGGTGACATGTTTGTAGGGAGAATTGAATACTGGGGAATGCCCATTGAAGAAAAGCCTAAACACAAATGTACCAGTTAGGGCAGCGGGATGGCAAGAAGACAACCATGAAAGCCCAGCGGGTGAGGATTGTCAAGGGTACTGTTTGTGGGAAAGTCAACGAGCACTATGGGCCTGTTGAAGGTACTACATGGGCTTTGATTATTGACTATTTTTAGGAGGAATGTTTCAATGTTGTTGTGATTGTAGAATTCATATTCAAGGGTTTAGAGGAAAGAATGAATGATGAAGATTGTAGCCAGGGCATCAAGTATAGAATACCCATTTGACAAACTAAATTGTGAATGGGAAGAGAAAATTATGGTATTTAGAGAGGGCAGCAGGGGTTGATGAAAATGTTTTTAAGATAGAGGAAATCTATGCTTATTCTTATCTCTAGGATCCAATACAAATTAATCTGTCATTTAAAGTCCTTCATAACCTGGCTGTAACCTACTTTGGCTTTATTATATTTATTATTATATATATTATATCATATTTATATTTTTATATATTATTTATATATATTATGCTATATTAGGCTTTCTTTCCTAAGCCTTTTTACACACTCCATGTTGCAACTAAAATATTGATCTTCATGTCCTTATACATAACATTCCACCTGTAATATCCCATATACAAGCTGTCCCCTGTCACTGAGATACATTTTGTCTTCATGTCCATCTTTAGAATCCCTAATTTCTTTCAAAGCTTAGCTTGAGTCCTGCAATATTAATAATAATTGCTAACATTTATATAGTGCATACTAAGTGGCCGACAGTATAGTAAGTGCTTTACAATTGTTATCTCTTTTGATCCTTACAAGATCTCTGGGAGGGAGGCATTGTTGTTATCTCTATTTTACAGACAAGAAAACTGAGACAAACAGGTTAAATGACTCGCCTGGCTCTTACACAGCTAGTAAGTATCTGAAGTCAGATTTGAACTCAGGTCTTCCTGATGCCAGGCTTACTGTACCATCTAGCTGCTTTAATAACTAATGTTTTCTACATGAAGCCTTTCCTAGCCCCTCAGTTGTTAATACCCCTCCCATTTATCTTGTATGTATTTTGTATATGAAAATACACACATATTGTCTATCTCAGCAGAAAGTAAACTCCTTTGAAAATGAAGACTTTCATTTTTGTCTTTGGTCACCAGCACTTAGCATTGAGTGTTGCTGTTCAGTCATTTTAATTATGTCTGACTCTTTGTGACCCCATTTGGGGTTTTCTTGGCAAAGATACCGGAGAGGTTTGCCATTGCCTTTTGCAGCTCCTTTTACAGATGAGGAAACTGAGACAAAGAAGGTTAAGTGATTTCCAGGGTAACACAGGTAGTAAGTATCTTAGGCTAAATTTGAATTCTGGGAGATGAGTCTTCCTAATTCAAGGCCCAATACTCTGTCTACTGCACCATCTAGTTGCCCCAGCACAGAGTAATGAATTAATACATTTCTGGCCATTGATTGATGTTTTGCTTGAAGACAGAGTTGAACCAGGAAAGAAAGGAAAAAACAATGAAGATTCTGGAGGGAGACCATAATTGAGGGAGTTAGATATTGCAAGAGGTAGGAGGAGATGAGGTTCAACATACAGCTTTTGAGATGATGAGCTCGTATTTCCCAGGGAGAATTAAGAGGTCAAACTAATTCCAGAGAAATATTAAAACTTCCAGGTCAGTATTTGGAATATCAAGATTTGTTTCTATGAAGAGGTTGCAGGCAGCAAACCACTGTTCTTATAGAATTCTCAGGTCCCTAGAGCACCTGGTGACTGAGAGCTAAAGCCTTTATGATGCATTCACTCCAGATGGGTGCTTGTAACAGACCTGCCTTGGCAATTCTAATATAGGAAGCCTTCAAGATGTAAGAGTGGATGGAGGGCAGAATAGGCAAGAGAATAGTTCCTTTTGGGACATTCCAAGAAGAATTGAGAAATGGACACTCATCTGCTTCTGTCTATCCCATAATGCTTGTCCTCAGAACCATTTGGTGGGATAGTTTTCCCAAGCATTATATACTGTTAAGATGATTTCTAAAAGTGAACACAAAGCTGTTTAGATTTACCGCATGATGTTTGCAAACACAGCTTTTGCCAAACATTTTTGCTGTTGCTATATGTGTACCTGATAATTAATTAACTCCTTGTAAATGTTTGATGTAGTCCCCTTGGGTTGATGGAAATTTGTTGCTAAAACATCTCCTCTCCAAACCCTCCTCTCTGATTTCCTACTCTGTTCCGGCCTTCTCCATTTGACTCCTACTTAAAATTTCACCTACTAAAGCTTTGTAGAAGGAAGGCAGCAGTCACAGGAGAATTACCACCTCCCCCTATCTCTTTACTTGGATTCAAGATGAGGAAAAACTAGCTCTGAGGGAAACCTTTTCAGCTCACTGTTTTCAGCATTCTAGCCTTCTCCCCACCCCAGCCTTCTGGAAGGCCATGAGAGTCACCACAGAGCATTAGGGGGAATAAGAACTTGTCAAATTCAGCATATTAATTTCCTGTAACAAGAGGTTGTGCCTATAATTCTCTTTTCAATTTACTAGTTGTCTGGCTTCACCCACCCAAGGTACATTTGTCATAATCCTGGAGATACCGTCCTTTTTAGATCTTGTCATTACCTGTTGTTGGAATAAACTTTCCCACCTAGGGATCTTTTGTCCCCAAAAAACCTTTCTGCACCTGGGAGTGGCAGTCAGTCAAGAACAGTGAACAAGCATTTATTAAATGCTTCTTATGTGCCAGTCACTGTACTAAGTGTTAGGAATACAAAAAAAGGCTAACCTATGGTCTTTGATCTCAAGGACTCACAGTGAATGCAGGAGACAACATTTAAGTAAGTGTGTACATAGAAGATAGATACAGTGAAGGGGGTGAGGGGGATCATCAGGAAAGGACCTGAAAAAGGTAGGATTCTAGCTGCATGTTGAGGAAAGACAAGGAGGCTAAGAGCCAGAGATGAGGGGAAGAGTATTACAAAAGTAGAGGGAAAGCACTAAAAAGGCACAAAGATAGACTGTCATGTAAAAGGAGCAGCAAATAGACCAGGCTAGCTGGATTGCACAAGTTTATGGAAGGAAGTAAATGTAAGAAGACCAGAAATGTATCTACACATAAATGCATGCATTAATATGTGAATAGAGTTAGGTAGTAATTTAAGCTCCTAAAGTTCTTGGCTATTATTTATCATTTATTATAATCTTGTGAGGTAAGTTTATGAAAATTATTAACTATCATACAAATTCACTTTGGGAAATTAAAACTCAGTGGTAATTCTATCTATCTATCTATCTTTACATAGCGATAGATAACTATATCTTTCAGTATATATCTACATAGCAATAGATACAGATCTATATCCATCCATGCATCCATCCATTCCTCTATCCATCCATTTCTCTCTCTCTCTCTCTCTCTCTCATCTTTGCTCATCCATTATTTTGTGATCCTCTACCTTCCCTCATTTAAAAGATTTCTCAACTTTAAAAAAGTGTCATGGGATAATGATCCTAAAATCACTACTGTTTGTATAATGCACTAGTACATACAGACCATTCAATCTTAGGCTACACAATTGTGGCCCAGTCAGGAAACACTACTGTGCGGAGTAGTGCTTTCAGTTGTCCATTATCATTTTTTAGGAAGCACATTGGTAATACGAAAAGCATCTGTTAAACAGATTAGTTGAGGGCCATCTGAGTGCCCAGGAAAGCAGAGGCACATACCAATACAATAGTTGTTTAAGTGTATTTCTGATTTTCTTTTTTGTTGATTCTATGCCTGACTGAAATTGTATAGAGTTAAATGTGCTTGTCTAATAAGACAAGCTTTGGTCATTCTGCTATAGTTGCATTACCAGGACTAGGTGAAATACAGCCATCTGAGGAAGGAGATCAGATTTCCAGTGGGTGGGAGGGGACTGAGAAGTATCTAGATTAGATAAATCTGCACCAACTATACCCCTTTACAGTAAACAATGAGTGGTGCCACCCAGTGAGGGATAGGAGGAGGGATTCACCCGCTTCTTATTTAAAAACCAGTGAGAACTTGGCATTCCTCTGGTTTTGAATGAAGTGTATCACCACAAGGGCAAGCATGGAGACTTCCCAGAATTTGTTTTTCCCAGAATCTGGTTCTTATGTGGTAAAACAGCCATTCTCAAAGTATGGTCCTGGGAACTCTGGGGGTGC
This sequence comes from Trichosurus vulpecula, assembly GCF_011100635.1. Classification (NCBI taxonomy): domain Eukaryota; kingdom Metazoa; phylum Chordata; class Mammalia; order Diprotodontia; family Phalangeridae; genus Trichosurus; species Trichosurus vulpecula. The sequence continues at coordinate 91,960,687 of NC_050578.1, read as the reverse complement.
CTGAGACCTCATGTGAGAGGTCAAAACTATTTCCATAATAAACTAAGGCTTTTGATTTTGAATATGGTAAATTTTGATATAATCTGCATAAACAAAAGCTCTGTGGGAGTCCTCTGTAATTTTTGAGTGTAAAGGGTCCTGACACCAAAAAGTTTGAGAACCACCGTGGTAGATGACCAGATTAATTTCTACCAATCCTACCTGCTGTTTAGAGGGAAAAATAGGTATGTTTAGCACAGAAGGAGATTTACAGGTTCAAGGGATCACAGATCTAGAGCTGGAATCAATCTTAAAGATCACTAAGTCTAACCCTCTCCTTTTACAAATTAGGAACCTGAAACCCAGAGATGTTAAATGATATACTGAGGGTCACTCAGGAAATAAGTACGGTGAGTAAAAAAAGGCTTTCATGTGGAGTTTAATCCAAAGACGGTAGAATTAGGAAGTTACAGAGTGGGAAATCAGGCTGTCTGGAGAAGAGGAAAGCCTTCTTAACAATTATACCTATCACAAAAGTGGAATTACTTGCCTTCAGGGCTGTGGGATTCACACTCACTAGAGGTCTTCAAGCAAAGGCTCCATATTACTTGGTGGGTATGTTGTCACTGTTGATACGCATGTTGGCATAGATGGCCTCTTCAGGCTCCTCCATGTCTGAGACTCTGTAATAGAACCATCTCTCTTTACACGTGATGTATAACTTATTTTTCTTTTGCGGGGGGGAAGGCAGGGCAATTAGGATTAAGTGACTTGCCCAAGGTCACACAGCTAGTAAGTGTGTCAAGTGTCTGAGGCTGGATTTGAATTCAGGTCCTTCTGACTCCAGGACCCATGCTCTACTCACTGCGCCACCTAGCTGCCCCTGTATAATTTGTTGTTAAGGATCAAAGTAATAGTGGACAGTAGGAAAGTACTTTGATGTTTGCAAAATACATACATACATCATCTTAGAGATTTTTCACAACAATGCTATGACAAATGTTCCTTAAGCATTGTTAGTCCCCTTTTACAGATGAAAAAACTGAGAAACCCAGAGAGATTAAGTCATGTGTCCATCATTCTACCTCTAGAAAGTTTCACAGAAAAGTATTTGAACCCAGTCTCTCCTCACTACAATGCTCTTTCTACTACAGCACACTGTCTCTAATGATGTATTAAAATGCTTATCTTGGCTCACCTGATTTTATTCTAATTTGAAAAGTTCAGCCATTTTCCTCCCCCTCGCTCTCCTCCCCCTCACTCTCCTCCCCCTCACTCTCCTCCCCTTCACTCTCCTCCCCCTACTCCTCCCCTCCTCTTCCCCTCCTCCTCCTCTAAAATGACTTTCCCCAAATCACAAATTGCAAGTCAGTGAGGGAAGCACAATGAATTAAACCATATATCAACTATATAATTTGGAATTTTGAGTATCCATGGTTTTTTTTTTTCAGTTGTTTCAGTCATGTCCAACTCTTAGTGACCCCATATGTGATTTTCTTGGTAAAGATACTACAGCAGTTTGCCATTTCCTTCTCCAGCTCATTTTGCAGATGAGGAAACTGAAACAAACACGCTTAAGTGACTTACCCAAAGTCACACTTCGAGTAAGTGTCTGAGGCTAGATCTCAACTCAGGCCCTTCTGACTCCAGGACTGGCACTCTAATATGTGATGCAGCTAGATGGCACAATGGATAGAGCACTGGGATTGGAATCAGGAGAGATTCATTTTCCTGAGTTCAAATCTGGTCTCAAATGCTTACTAGCTGTGTGACCTTAGGCCAGTCATTTAACCTTATTTGCCTCAGTTTCCTCATCTGTAAAATAAGCTGGAGAAGGAAAATTGCAAACTACTCCAGTACCTTTGCCAAGAAAACCCCAAATGGTGACATGAAGAATTAGATGTGACTAAAAAAGAAAAATGACTCAACAAATAACTTTATATAGATACAATTGTAGAAAAGGAGGATTAGAAAGAAAGGACGGTGCAGGGGGAGTGTTCAGTGACCAGTTTGTTATTTTTTTCCCTTAAGAGTTTTGTCAGATTATCAAGGGTATAAGAGTCATAGGGCCTAAATTAAAATTCTGTGTCTGTTACCTAAGTGACTTTAGATAAATTGCCTAAGTTCTTTAGTTCCTCATCTCTCATGTGAGGTGACTTCTGAGATTTTTTTTTCCCAAATATAAATCCCTGATTCAATGCTTTTCTGAATAAATCCCTCCAGTCAGCTCCTCCTGCAAGTCTAAGAGTACCATATTTCACAGCATAATCACCGCACCCTGTTTTTACAATCCAAAATTGGTTTATAACCTTTCTTCACATAATCATTGCATGGTATAATTCTGTTCCTTATGCTGCTTAAAAGGTAAACAGAACAGCAATGTATTCACCAGTGGCATATGGATATGCATTTATCTCTCGTGCATTGCGAGCTGTGAGCCTAGAATTCTTAGTGCACAGGCATTGTCAGTATATTTCTGAAGGCTGGCTTTCTTGGTTTGTCTAGAGTGCTACAGTACTAACGGTATTGTCATTCAACCTAATGAAGAGCCTAATGCAAGGGGGAATGGTGGGTAGGCAAAGCTGCCATGAGTAAGTTACATGAAATGGTAAGACTTGCATCTTCCCTCGGTAGCTTAACCGTACAGTTCATCTGCCGGCAGTACAGCTTAGCAATAAATGATTTTTAAGTAATATCAGCACAAATTTTTTAAAAAAGCTTCATATAATGGTCATACTCCACTATTTGAAAAAAAAATTGGCATAAAATCTGCTATGATTACGCAGTGAAATATGGTCTAACATTGAGCTCGTGTAGTATGTATCTCTGAAGTAGTTGGAAAGTTTTCTCCCTGGTGAAGAGTATTATCTTTAACTGGTTCATTTATAGAAAAGGTGGCCCAACAATAATAATAAGGAAATAAATAGATTAAAAATAGCATTTGCAAAGGTAGCGAACATGTCAAAAATAAATTCTGATGAAGATGTAATGATTATGTCCAGCATATGATCTTAAAGAGAAGTATCTTGGAGTACTGCAGGAAGGGCACTTTCAGATACAGACCGATTTAATAACATAGGCCAGCTTGCTAGCTATAACATCATTTTTCACTAACTGTTCATATTCCAATGGAAGTTGTGACCAGACATTAGAACTCACTGAAAGACCAGCCAATGTGCCCTTAAAAATGAATTTTTGTGTGTATTGGCATATATATTTATATATATATATATCTATTATATATTATTTATATATATATTTATATTTATATATATTTATATATATTATATATATTTATATATATATATATATATATAATATATATATATATTTATTACACTTTAAAATGTGATACTGCTGGGTGAGATTGTTGAATTTTAAGGCCAGAAGTAGGCTTGTGAGGCTCAAATAAGGTAATGAATGTAAAGCATTTTGCAAACCTTTAAGCGGTATGTAAATTTTACTGTTATTAATATTATTTTTGATATTATTATTATCATCTCACACAGGAGTTGGCAAACTTGATCTGAAGGGCAGGCCCATCATCTGTTTTGTACATCCCATGATCTAGGAAGGGTTTTTACTTTTATAAATAAAGTTTTATTGTATTTATGTATATGTGTATGCATATACATGCACATATACACATGTTTATATAGATATATATGTATACACACATTCTTAACTTGTGGGCCAAATCCAATGGCCTTTTCTCTATCCTCATTCTACTTGACCTCTCTGCAACCTTTGACCATGTTGATCACCCTCTCCTCCTTGGTACTCTTTTTTTTCTCTAGGTGTTTGTTTCGCCACTGTCTTCTACCATTTCTTCTCAATCTCCTTGATTGGTTATTCATCCAGATCATGCTCTCTTGCCTTAAGTGTCCCTGAGGGTCTCCCTCTGCATCACTTTACTTGGTAAAATAAAGCTATCTAGCAGTAACAGATTTCAAACTACGATGCAGCAATTTGTTCCCAGTTAAAATGGATTGGTTGGTCAGTGGAATAGATTAGGTACACAATATACAGAAGCAAATGAGCACAGCAGCTAGTGTTTGATAAACTGAACAATTCCAGATTAAGGCAAGAACTCACTGTTTGACAAAAACTGCTAGAAAAACTAGAAAACAATCTGACAGAAGTTAGGCAGGGACCAACACCTAAACCGTAAGCCATTGGTAAACTTAAAATGGGTACATGATTTGGACATAAAAGGTGATATAAGCAAATTAGGGGAACATGCAAGAAATTATCTGTCAAATCTATGGGTGGGGAAGAGTTCATGACCAAACAAGAGAAAAAGAAGTTCACAGGATGTGAAATAGATAATTTTGATTACATAAAATTAAATTTTTACACAAACAATATCAAGGTAGCTAAAATTAGAAAAGCAGAAAATTGGGAAATAATCTTTGTAGCAAGTTTTTCTGATAAAGATCTCATCTCTCAAATATATAGGATAACTAAGCCAAATTTATAAGTTGATCTATTGTCTTGATTAAGGGATATGAACAGACAATTTTCAGAGGAAAAAAAGTCAAAGCCCTCAATAGTCATATGAAAAAATGCCCTAGTTACTAATAATAAGAAAAATGCAAACCAAAACAACTCTGAGGTATCAGCTTATATCTATCAGATTGCCTAAGATGACAAAAAAATGAAAATGATACGTCGGAGGAGATATGGGAGAATAGGTACACTAATGCACTGTGGGTGGAGTTGTGAACTAGTCCTCCAAACCATTTTGGAAAGCAATTTGGATCTATGCCCAAAAACCTATTGAACTATTCATATCCTCTGATCCAGAAATACTCCTGGCAAGTCTATTCTCTAAAGAGATCAAAGAAAAAAGAAAAGGACCCATATGTACAAAAATATCTATGGTAGCTCTCTTTGTGATGCAAAGAATTAGAAACTGGGGGAAGTGATGAAAGGGATGGTTTTAGAAAAATGTAGGAAGACTTGAATGAACTAATGAAAATTGAAATGAGCAGAACCAGGAGAAAAATTTACACAGTAACAACAATATGATAAATATAATCAATCAGCTGTGAAAGACTTAGTAACACCAATCAGTGCAATGATCCACCACAATTACAAAAGATTCATCATAAAAATGCTATCCACCTTCAGACTGAGAAGTGATACTCAGAATGCAGACTGAAACATTTTCCCCCTCTTCCTCTTTTTCTTCCTTTTTCTTTTTTTTTGGGGGGGGATGCATAGCTAATGAAGAAATATGTTCTGCATGACTTCCTATTTGTATTGGTTTTTGTATTTTTTTGCCATCTCAATGGCTGGGGGAGGGGTAGGGGAGAGAGAATGTGAAACCGAAAATAAAATAAAATTGAACAAAATTAAAAATAAAATCTAAGAAATAAAATCCAAGAATTTAAGTGATCTTGTTTTCATTTAGAGATAAAATGTTGGCTTTGGTACTAATCAACATAGTTTTGAAGGACTAAAAAAAAGAATAAATGTCTGCCATCTCAGGTCACTGGGGTGATCATGATAATGATAATTAACAGCCACTTCCTTGTCTGGCAACTATTCTGAATGGAAAGCCAGCAACCATTGGCAGCTTCGTCTGCCATTCTGTCTGTTAAAAGCAGATATAATTTCATTGCTCCCCACAGATACAAAGATAGCTGCAGTGCCTCAGGGATCAGCTTTCCCAGTCTCTAGTCTTCAATGCCCACAGACCCTGCTTTTCCTTCCTTCGTTGATTTTTCTGCAGCTGAACCAGAGACTTTCTTAGTCTCTTCTTGGGCAAGAGGAAGGCAATGCTATCTTCTTGAAAATTTTATCTCCCAGGAACCCACTCTGGTAGGATCAGGGCATTCCTCTTTGCCTGCAGCAAAAAAAGTATGTTGGAGCCAGCTCAAATTGGCTTGTGAGAGCCAATTGTTAAATTTTGAGTTTGAGTATTTATGCCTTGCAAATCAGCAAATGCTATAAATTAGGGTTTGATTTATTATTATTATCTTGTTTTGATTGTATAGACTTAAGAAAGTGATGGAGAAAATGTAAATAAGGCAGATCAAATTTAAACATGTGTGGAGTACCTTTTTTTTTTTGGAAAGCTGCTTGTTAAACATTTGCCAGCAAATCCCTGCTGCAGAGGTCCTTCTAAAAAGGTTATACTTGGGATTTGTACTAGGATCCTTTGGCTGCGGACCATGTTCACTTTTAACTATACCACAATATCTCCTTTCTTACTTTACAGACTAAGAAACTGAGGTTCAGAGAGGTCAAATGACTTGTCACACATGTATTCAGTGACAGCATCAATATGCAAATCCTTATTTCCTGCTTGCCAGCCCCATGTTTTTCATTCCTCTTTTCATATACTTTTGCTATACACTGAAATGTCCTCCCACAAATGAATTGTTTTTGGTATATTCTACCATATAAATTTTCAAAACTTATACTTCCTATGTATATCTATATAAACTAAGGTAAAGACAGGGAGATTGGGGAAAAGGAAACCTTTTCCTTTATAAGAGATGCTGCAGATAAAACATGAACAGGTTTTTATAATGACTAGACTATGGCAGATAAATAAGTAAAAATATAACCGTAAGGTTTCAAACCATATATACACATACATACACATACGCACACATATATACACATGTGTATAGTCATACATACAAACACGTGTACGTGGATATGATGAGATATATACAAATGAACACAATGTAGATATGTGGTGAGATGAGATTTCTGTGTCTTAGCGTATATATGTATATAACATATATGTATATGCATATAAGCATACATATAGGCATATGCATATAATATATGTGTCATATATAAATGAGCTGGAGAAAGAAATGATGCATTTCATATAGAAATAGACTTATATAATAGAACATGTCATAGAAAATTTTTTTAGGCAGCATGGTATGGTGCAGAGGTATTATACTCACCTGCCAGAGAGGCTTTCATTTTTTTCTTTTGGATGGGGGAGGCAAGGCAATTGGGGTTAAGTGACTTGCCCAAGGTCACACAGCTAGTAAGTGTCTGAGGCCAGAGTTGAACTCAGGCCCTCCTGACTCCAGGGCTGCTGCTCTATTCACTACTACACCTAGCTGCTCCCTAGAGAGGCTTTCAAATCTCCAGAGTGAACAAAAATGTAATTTGGATATATTTAACAAAATAACTCATGTACATATGTGGATATGTCTATGTATATGTACATACATGTGTATATAGGCATATACACATATGTTGTGTCTATGTACATGTATATACTATATATATATGTATATACACAATATCAATATATACACATATATTATATATAGTTATTCAGTTGTTTTTAGTGGCATCTGACTCTTTGTAACCCCATTTGGGGTTTTCTTGGGAAAGATACTGTAGTGGTTTATAATTTCCTTCTCCAGCTCATTTTGCAGATGAGAAAACTGAGGTAAACAGGGTTAAATGACTTGTCCAGGGTCACACAGCTAGTGTCTGAGGACAGATCACAAAGATGAGCCTTCCTGACTCCTGGCTCAGTGTTCTAACCACTGTGCCACCTAGCTGCCCTGTACATGCATACACATATATGCATACATACACATATATGAAATCAATGTTAATTTTTACTTCTTCATCTACTATATACGATTGTCAAATGCTTTTGCTTGTATGTCTGTTATCTTTCACATACATCTCCTTCTCTCTACTCACCATGTCACCACTTAAGTTTAAGCACCAGTACCCTTCTCTATATTATTCTAATAGGTAACATGTTGCTCTGTTGAGCAAACCCTCCTTATTGAAACTCAATTTCCGTGATGATAGACTTCCCCAATGTTCCTCCAACCTCTCTGATTCCCTATTATATAGTGAATAGAAGCAAAATTCCTTACCTTGACTCTGAAGACCCATCACAGTCTCAACCTAATCTAACCCCACTCTAACGTTGCCAGCTTTATTTCCCACTGCTATCCTAACTGAAACTCCCAGTGCCAGGCAGTATTTCCCTTCCAATATTGCTATTTTCCTGGTCCTTCTATTGTTTTTCATTTGTCTGTATTTTATCTAGATTTTAACGTTCTTGAAGTCCTTGAAGAGATGATGTAGGATTCTTATGTTGGCATCACAGTTATACCAGTAGTATGTATTCTGAACAATAAATTCAGTTTTTAAATTATTGTAGCAAAAATTCTTGCTATGGGAATGTAAAAGTAATAGAAATATGTTTGGTAATAGAAATAGAATTATGTAATAGAATATCTCATAGAAATAAATATATATATATATATTTTTTTGAGGCAGCGTTGTATGGTACAGAGGTGTCAAACTCACCTCCCAGAGAGGCATTTAAAACTCCACAGTGCCAAAGAAATTCGGATATGTTTAACAAAATAAGTTAAGCTGCTGGGATAACTAAATGGTGCCGTGGATAGACTGCTGGGCTTGAAGTCAGGAAGACTTCTCTTTCTGAGTTCAAATATGGGCTCAGACACTTACTAGCTGTGTGACCCTATGCAAGTTACTTAACCTTGTTTGCCTCTGTTTCCTCATCTGTAAAATGAGCTGTAGAAGGAAATGGCAAACTGCTTCAGTATCTTTGCCAAGAAAATACCAAATGGGGTCATGAAGAGTCAGAAATGACTGAACAACAAGAACAAAATAAGTAAAATACAATACAAAGCAGATGTTAATTTTTTAAAAAGTCATTATGTAATCTGCAGGGACCCATTTCTATTTGAGCTTGACACCACTGGTATAGTAAATAGAAGCCTAGCCTGAGAGTCAACAAGACCTAGTTTCTAGTCCTATCTCTGATACACACATAAATATATGTATATGTGTATATGTATATATATATATACACATACACATGCATATACATATATACAGACACATGTGTACATATACACACACACATACACACATGCTCATGTACTTTCCATGTGACCTTGGGCATGTCACTCAAACTCTTAGAGCCCCTAGGCATAGAGAGGATGACTTACAGAGGAATATCTTTTGCATTGGTAGAGGGAGTTTCCACACTAGAAGTTCCTTATATTGATTAAATCATAAAATTGTCTCTCCTCACCCTCTGCTTTCTTCCTTATGACAGCTAGTTAGCTAAACAAACCCTTAGCATTCTTTCAATGTGTCTTTTGAAATTGTTTTCTTCCTCCTGCCTTTTGAGATCCCTCAGAGAAAACTCTTATTTGAGTTACTGTCTGAAGTTCTTGGGTCACTAGCCTGGGTTCCCTTCAAATTAGCCATGTGAATTTGCTTAGCAAAACTATAATGGAGTTGTGTGAAGACAGAAGATTCCTTTTACTTCTCCCCCACCCCCCTCACCTGCTCCAGCCCCAACCACAAAGCCTCTGAGTTGCATGCAGAATAACTCAGGTTTGAGACTGACAGGGTCCAGTGGGGCTGCTGGACCTGGCAACCTTTCTCTACTTAACCAAGACTCTAGTAATATAAGGACCGAACTTTCTGCTGTATTTTGAAAATTTTGGGAGTTTGTCACTTGATTAACTAACTCAGTAGAATCCTACTGAACAGTGGAATGGCCCCTTGCCAGTGCGGCCCCTTAGTTATCCATTCTAGACTTCTGCGAAGCTGTCAGTCCACAATCCGAGTGAAGTTCGCTTCAAAAAAGGGGGATAAGCTTTATTTTTATTTAATGTCTTTAGCGACAGATTCCTGTCATCCAGTCATCTTGGGGATTATTTTCTTGCCTATCTACACGGATTCCACGTTAGAAGTGGAAGTGAGATGGACATTTTTGGCTTAAAATGTTTGCTATTTTGTGTTCCGAATCTTTAACATTTACACTTGAAAAAGAATTAAATATTGGGATTTAACACATCCAGTCGCAAAATTGTAGAATCATAGAATAAGCAGTGCATGGGACCCTAGAGATCATTTCATTCATCACTATCAATTTACAGATGAGGAAACAGAGAGCTAAAGGACTGGGCTTGTGTATTATAGCTATTGATTTTAAGCTGTTATGAACTGACTTTAGGCAGCTAGTCGGTACATTGAGTAAAAGTATTTTACTTGGAGTGAAGAAAACATGACTTCAGACATTCCCTTAGCTGTATGATCCTGGTGAAGTCACTTAACCTCTGCCAGCCTCAGTTTTCTCATCTCTAAAATGGGGATAATAATAGCATGCCTATTTCCTCCCAGCGTTGTGAGAATCGAATGAGTGTTTGCAAAGTGCTTTACAAATCTAGTTTATTAAATAGTCTGAGGTTCAGTGTCATCTGTAAAAGATTACTGTTATTTTTATTATAAGTCCTACATCAATAATCAAATAAATAACCTTATTATAAATAACCCTTCAAGTAAATAATCTTATTCTTTTAAAAATGCATTATAATTTGCTAATCAGGTTATTGGATATTCATCTCACATTTTGGTGGATTTGGAGGTTACCGTGAAAGACTGAAACTGCACTAAGCATGCCCAAGGCAAAAACTACTTGTTTTGTGTATTCTCCCCCCTCCCCAGCCCCCGCCATTTACAAAGAATTCAATAGAAGGAAACGAGAAAGATTTTCCTATTTAATTGTCAACCTGAGGAAAAAAAAAGTGTCCTTTAGAACTCTGATTCTTCTAATGTTAATGTTACCCAGAGAGGTCCTGGAATGCATTGCCAATGACCTAGCACAACAGGGATTGCATTTGGAATAAACAACTAAGTTGACCCCCCACTGAACCAACTGAGAAAAATCTCAGTATCAAAGGTATGCCAAAGTTCTTTTGGCATTATTGTGCTGAGCATTTGGGCATGCTTACAGATTTCTTAGAGTTAGGGATTTGAAACTTGAAAGAACTAAATATTAAAATGATTTTTTCATGCCTTACATCTCAATTTTCTCCTTTGTATTATTCTATCTGCTCCTAGTTTTATATCTTCTTTTCATAGCAGTAGCTGTTTCAAATTAATGACTGGCAGAAGATGCTCTAGCAAATGAGCTTGTTTCATCGCTTCAGTGACAGCTGAAAAGAAAGAAAGCAGATTTTTTTTAACATTTCCATTTTTCTATATCTCAAGTTTTTGGACGGTCGACTTTTAAACCAAGAAGGAACTATTCATCTGGTCTTTGTCTTTTTTATTCTTTAGTTGGAAAGATTACGTGGAGTTATTATTTTCCAAGGTAGCTGTGGTAATGATTATAGGCAATTTGAAAGGGGATTTTTTGATGGATTCTCACACTTCAGCATCTGATTTGCTAAATATGAATCTGGTAATTATATTGAAAGAAAGCTTAGGATCATAGGATAATAGATTTAGAGCTGGAAAGGACCTCTAAGGTCATTGAGCCCGACCTTCTCCTTTTACAGATAAGGAAAACAATGTCAGAATATTGAAGTGACTTGCTCTGATGTGTCCCTGACTCTAAGTCCAATGCTCTATTCACTTCAGCGTACTGCCAATCTGGTATCTGCTAGATACATACAGATAAAATCTGTGCTAGAGGAAGGAGCACTGTGGTTACACAAGGTGAAATATACTTGTAATGAGAAACATTGGTCTGGGTCAGAGATGTCAAATACTCTCCAGGCCAAATCAGATCAAAATGTAACTGGGAAATATTTAACAAAATAAATGTATAATAAAACACATAAAACACTAATATGTGGCTTTCTAAGTCAATATGTGGTAGCAAGGATTCTTATATATGATTTAGTGGCCACTTCTTTTTTTGTTTGTTTGACATCACTGCTCATACTTCTTTAAAAAGCTTTCTGATGCCTATTCTGTCTGATTAAGAATTTTTTTGGCTTCCAGAAAGAGAAGAGTAAAGAGAAAAACAGTGATGGGCTGGGCAAACATAGGTCCAGCTCTGAACCAGAGAGCATTTGCTAGCCTGCTAGGATGATATAGGAAAAGCACTATTCACTAGGTTACAACACCTGTATGTCTTAAAGAGCAGAGTTCTGAAAGCCTAGCAGAGTGGAGAGAACAGTGAGTAAATGTCTCCCCTGTAAATAACAGCTTTACTGCTGGATCTGCTGCTCTATGCCCTTGGGCCAGTCCTCTAACCTTTTTTTTGGTTTGTTTCCTTATCTGTAAATGGAGGGTTGTAGTCTAGAATCAGACACTCTCAACTGGGGCTCTGGGAATTTATCTTTTTAAATATTTTGATAACTTTTTAATATAACTGGTTTCCTTTGTATTCCTAAGTGTTTTATTTTATAGATTTTAAAACATTATTCTGGGAAAGGGTCCAGAGGCTTTTCCAGACTGCCAACAGGGCCCATGACACACCAAGAGGTACAGAACCCTTGGACCAGAGGAACTCTAAGGTTGCTTTTAGTTCTAAAGTCTCTGATTCTGTTCGCTGGAGTCTAAAGTTTTGGAGACATTGATGACATTGTCTAGTGTCACCAATGAAGGAAATGCTGTCACTGTGTCTTCCAAAACATCCCAGGGAAAGCGAAACAAGGGAGGGTTTGTGCTTATGGAGAAAATGCCTCTCTGTGTCTCTTTGTCTCTGTCTGTCTCTTTCTGTCTCTGTCTCTTTTTCTCTCTCTGTCTCTGTCTCTCTCCTGTCTCTCTATCTCTGTCTATCTTTCTGTCTGTCTCTCATTTTTCCTATTTCTATTCACAGTGTGCTTTCAGTAATGCTACTTAAGATGCGACTTCAATTTCTCAAAGATTTAACTCGCTCAGGGATACAAAAATTCAGGATTTTCCTTACCTATGTTCTTCCTTAATCTTTCCCCCTTTCCTCTGATCCAGTTATGTCAGGAACAGATCTATATAGCATAGCTAACAAGCTCTTGAGGTCAGTATGATCAATTCTTTAACTGGCCTGCCTTGCCTTTTGCTCTTTATGACCATGTCACTTTCAACATTCTTTTAAAATCTTTCAATAAAGAAAAATAACAACTTGTACCTGATATTTATAGAGCTCTTTTGTAATCTGTCCTCAATCCTCTTCTCCTCCCCATTCCACTGAAGACGACCTCTCTAAGGTCACCAATAGTCTTTTTTATTGCTAAGTCTCATTGGCTTTTTTTCAGTTCTCATTCTTATTGACATCTCTGCAGCATTTGACATTGTCAACCACTCACATTTTTCCTGGATATTCTCTGATGCCTGGATTTTTGTGATCCTTCTCTATCATGGTTTTCTTTCCATCTGTAGTAACATTCTTTTTCACATCTTTGCAGATTAAATGTCCATATCCTACCCCTAACCAAAGGTATATTGTCCTAGTGTGTCCTGGAAAATATATATATATATATATATATATATATATATACATATATGTATATGTATATATATATATATATATATGACATTTTTTCCAGTCACAGAGGTTTACAATTGTAGAAGTCATCCTTAATTCCTCACTCTCTCACATTCCTCATATCCAATCACTTGCCAAGGTTTGTTGATCTTTCTCCTAATCATGTTTTATATCTGTCCTCTTTACTCATACCACAGCCACTCTAGACCAGGTCTTGCCTGTGCTATTTCAATAACTATCTACCTCCTCTACTCTTTCCAAGCCGTCTTTCTTACAGCTGCCAAATGACTGTTCCTAAAGCATAGGTCGACCCATATGATTCCTCTACTCAAGAATCCCCAATGGTTCCCCATTGTGCTTTGGTTAAAATACAAGCTCCTTTATTTGGCATGCTAAACCCTTCATTGATTAGGCTCCAGCTTGTCTTTTCAGGCTGATTACATATTATTCCTTTTTACATACAGTATGCTAACCACCTCGGACTGCTTGCTGCTTCTCATCAACAACATTCTAATCTGTACTGCATCCCTGAAATGCTCTCTCTCCTCCTCTCTGCATCCTACAACCCCTAACACCTTGCATGGCTCAAATGATACCTTCTTCAAGAGGTCTTTCTTGATTTTCCTGGTTGTTATTGTATAGAATAATATACAAATGAACAAATACTTGTGTCATAATAACTTAGCCTTCCTTCTACAGTAGAAATTCCTATATCAACAGCACCTATAACTATGAGGTGGATCACAGGAATCAAAATAATGTATTGGTTACTGAGAAGATGGGCCACAGAGAAAGATAGATCAATAGCTACACTATATGTTTGTTTGTATGCATCCATGAACTTTATATACCCTTCTACACCCCATTTCCTCCTCCTGCCCCCACCCCGAGTAAAATGTAAGTCTTTTGAGAGCCAGGACTTATTTTTGGATTTGTTTCTCTAGCATTTAGCACAGTTCCTTGCCTATGTTATGAACATAATAAATGTTTTTGAATTAACTAATTAACTAATTTTTGATCCTTTGTGGTAAGACCAGTGTTTCCCAGATGCATCTTCTTTCCTCTTATGTACAAAATGGGGAGGCATTACCTAAAAGAAGACAAAGCTGCCCCTTGGACCTTATTGGCCCATCCTATTGGCCCTCGCTTCCCTGACAATTTCCTGGTCAACTAAGCCTTAAAAAAGTCACAGCCCCATGGAATCTGTTACTGACTTGGTGGACTTCAGAAGTCCTTACTCTGCCCTGTTGACCAAACATGTTTCCATACGAAGATGAGAAGACCATGTCCAGAGAAGCTCAGTGTCATTGTATTCTTCACATCTTCTTACTTTGATAATCAAGTCAACCTCCTTGTGTTACATGTTCAACAACCTGTGAATGCCTCATTTCATCCCAACACTGAACCTGAAGTAATAGAGGACTGGCATCAGAGTTGAGCATCTAACAACCCTTTATTTGGAGAGGGCAGTCCTTTTGGTACAGCTTTAGGAATTCAGGACAGAGGCGTTTTAGATTTATGGATCTAATTCTAAACGTTGGAGAAGTGATCATGGTCTTTTATTCATTTACCAACATTTAGTAGCTATTGTTTTCTAAAGGAGTAATTGTGTACTAAATATCATTCCCCAACCATTAAAAGGTAAAAATGAAACCCATTTCATGACATGTATTTTTTAGAAGGATATGAGCTATTGCAGCATAAAACCTAGAGGTCATCTAGTTTGCCTCCTTTTTGTGGATGGAGAAACTGAGTTCCAAGGAGTTTAAAATGGAGCACAGCTGGCCTGATATCAGATGATGAGGGAGGGTAAATGCTGCAAATTCTGCTTATAGCTTCTCTACCTGTTGCCTTCTCACCCCTTTCTCCAATGCCATCTCGTCATTCCTCAGGGACTGTGGAGTTTCTTCTGGTTTTGTACCAGTCTTCTCCTTCCCATACAATGATCAGTGTCTATGTGAAAGCTGGGACTTCGGCAGCAATGATATTTGGGATTGGATCACTCCTGCTCATATCACAAAGAAACTCTGCTCCTGACCTCATCAGTTTGGTTCCAAATACTTCAAGCATACTTGTTCAGGTGGATTGTATTTGAGCTCATGGACAGTCTTCATCAACACTCATCAGGTAGGGCCTAGTTCACGGACCTTTTCCATACTTGTCTTTGACTCTCAGAAGCTTCTGCATGTTATCTTGGGACAGAACTACAATGGAGTGGTACTTGTAAATAACTTGTAAATAACTCAAAGGATAATGACATCGGGAGGTGGGATCATCTGAAGCTAAGATATCTGGTCAGCCTAGGGACTAATAATTATCCTAACAATGATTTGGGAAAAGCTACTATGAGAACTTTTTGCAAAGCTTTAAGAAAGAAAACAAAGAACAAAACTATCAAATTTTCAGCATGCAAAACGGTGAGGCTATAATTGGCTAAGCTTTAAAGGAAACTATTAGCTCTTAGCCTGTAAGCATAAAACATTACAATAAACCACACTTAATACATTTTAGTAAAGGAGTTTACCAAAATGGGCATTCCACTTAGAGTTTCAATATACAACACTATACAAACAAATACTGGTATCTTAATCACTTAACCTTCCTATCCCAATAGAAATTCCTATGTCAGCATGAGGTCAAAATAATGCATTAGTTAATGAGAAGATGGGCCACAGAGAAAGCTAGATCAGTAGCCCTACTCTATCCTGTCCAGTCTTGCAAATTAAATCCTACCATACTTCAAATAGCTCCAGTGATAGCTTCCAGGAACATGATGGGAATTGAAATAAATTTATTAAATTCAATCCAAAGAGCAGGTAGACCTGAAAGAATTGATGAAGTGGAAGCATAATATTCACAGGTCAGATTTTTACTTAAGGGAATTTCTCCATACTGGTTAGATGAAGCTATGTGCATGACTCAAAAGCATCGGAATGGTATTGAGGCTACTATGTATCTCACAAAAAGCTGTGACCGTTCTTCTGTAGAGGAAAGGCTATTTAGTAGTTACAATTCAAAAGAGGATTAGCAGATGGATGTAGCAGCTTAGAAGAGAAGAAACAAGCGTTATACTAGTAGATTAGCCAGTGGCATCGGTAAATCTGGAGAGAAGCAGAAAGTGGCAATATTTCAGCAGGGAATTCTAATTTCTTAGAGGCATGAGTTGTTTAGATTACATGTGTTTCCTATGCCACACATTTCCTCTCCCACCAGTTATGTGGGAATATGTGAGAGAATTTGCCTTGCGGGTATTGAGGGGGAATTTTCTCTTTTATCTTACTAATGTGTTTGGTAGTGTGTCTTCTAGTTTTGTCTGTTAATAATATATATTGGATAAAGAGTTTATGAACTATGATTTTGAAGTGTTGCTGACTTTGAGTATTCCTTGAACCTTGGTGTAGATTTCAGGAGGACTCCTTGAAGGGACACAGTTACATATAGGTCTTCCACATTGCATCTATTCAACCTGGTGGAAGACTTCCTCTTGACCTATTTATAGTTTGAATATATGCACATAATATTCAGGCTGCCCATTTGGCAACCCTTACTCTCACTGTGAATAATTCACCTCCTTTTCTAATCATACATAACAGAAAACTATGCAATTAAAAATGAATCACTGCTACCCACTTTCTGATGATTAGCATGGACTGATGCCGGAAAAATCATTGTTTCTGTGATTTGTTCTTTGTTGTTCTTTGACCCACCCATTCTTTAGGGTTAAGTTAGTTTTCAATTAATTGTTAATCTTTCCATCAAAGACTCTTCATTGAATGTAATTTTATTGCATTATGGTTAGTAAAAGATGTATTTAATATTGCTGCTTTTCTTCATTTGTTTATGAGATTTCTATTCACTAATTCATGGCTGATTTTTGTGAATTTATTGTTGTTTTTGCGATTTGTTGTGAATTTGTTGTCTTTTTTGTTGTTGTAGCATGGAAATAATAACAGCTCCTACTTCCTAGGGTTGTTATGAGGATCAAGTGAGATAATATTTATAAAGCCCTTAGCAAGTACTTCATACATGCTGTTTCTTTTCTTCCTTCCTTTGGGTAAAATGATGATAACTGAGCTCCCATGTAAGCTGTTGGGCATCATTAAGTGAGATTTGCAGAGAAGAAGAGGGGATAGCACAGAACCCTAATAACCTGGAGTATGCTTTTTAAACTTCATGTAGGAGAGTCCAGGTAAGTAGGAAAAGAGCTGAAGTGGGGGGAGAAAGAGGAGAGCGAGAGCGAGAGCGAGAGAGAGAGAGAGAGAGAGAGAAATCTAGAGAAGAGAATAATTGGGAGAGTAGTTACTAGTGTCAGATGCTACAGAGAGGTCAAGAAAGGGGGCAGCTAGGTGGCACAGTGAGTAGAGCATCGGCCCTGAGGTCAGGAGGACCTGAGTTCAAATCCGACCTCAGACACTTGACACACTTACTAGCTGTGTGACCTTGGGCAAGTCACTTAACCCCAATTGCCCTGCCTTCCCCCATGCAAAAAGAAAAAGAGAGAAAAAGAGAGGTCCAGAAAGATGAGTCTTGAGAAAAGGCCATCAGATTTGGGCAAATGAGATCCCTTGTAACTCCAAAGAAGACACTCATAGTTGAGGAGGGTGGAGGCCAGATTACAACTAGCTGAAAAGTGAGAAGAGAAGAAGAGATTGTGACAATGAACATGGACAGCTCCTTCTCCAGGATTTTAGTCGTAGACAACCAGAGAGGTATAGTGAATAGAGTACTGGCACTAGGACTTAGAAGATCCCCATTAAAATCCTGACTCTAACACATTACCTGAGTTACCCTAGTCAAATCCCTTAACATCTCAATCCAGCTCTTCTTAAACTATGGATTGCAACCCTATATGGTATTACAACCCACAGTTTAAGAAGCATTGAAGAGGTTGCAAATGGAAAAAGTTTAAGAAACCCTTTAGGGCAACTCTAAGAAGGTGCTGACCTGCATTTGTAGAGGGAGTTACTTAAATTGAAAGTTCCCTGCACTAATGAAATCACAGGTCCAGACTGTTTATCTCATCCTTTTCTCTTGCCTATAAAAAGGAAGAACAATAGAGGATGATTAGACTGGAGGCAGATGGATCAAGTGTGAGATATTTATTGATTTATTGATTCATTTGTTTATTGATTTTAACATTAAAGATGGGAGAATTCTGGGCATGTGTACAGACAGTAGGGAAATAGTCAGTAGATAAGCAAAGATTAAAGACTAGTGATGGGGAGGTAGGGCATGGAAGTGATCATTGGGATAATCTGCTGGAAATGGGAAGGCTTGGAATCAAGGATGTAAGTAGAGGGATTGGTCGTCTCTTAATTATAAGGAGAGAATCAAGGGTGATATAAATGGCTTTTAGATCAAGGTGTTCACAGGAAAGGCCTTTACATTATAAGGGGAAGCCCTCTTCAGCGAGAGTAGGGAGGGGATCATATGGGATGCTTGAAGAGGGAAGAGAAGGCTTCTATCATTAACAACAAACTCACTTTGTAGGCGAGGACCTGCTATAGAAAGCACATCCACAAATGTTCTCTTAACTTCATATGTTCACAATGGAAACAGGAGATAAAGTTTTCTTATAGAATAAGATCTCTTCATGTAAAAACTTATAAGAGCAGATGCACATGAAAAACAAAACAAAACAAAAAAAGTTGCAAAAAAAATCCTGGCACTGCTTGTTTCTTCTTTTAGTTCAGTTCCACATGTATCCTTACTATCCTGCTGGGATAATATAGGAGATTATATTTAACACTCTACCATTAGAGTCTGAAAACCCTCCTCAGTAGGTTATAATACCCTGGACAACCTTGGGAAGCCGAGTTCTGAAAGCCCGCCAAGCCCTTGGTTTTCTCTTTTGCATGTCAATTCTTTGGCTCAGAGAAGGCCTTTAGTTAAGAGAGTCTGGGAACAAGCCTCATCTAAGACATGGCCTTTGAAGAAAAAGTACCCATTTCTCTTCTCTATGGGGATCTTTGTCTCTGTGGGACAGGGAATTGTAGAGGGCAGAAAATGAGGGCTTTATTCCTAAAACATGAGCCAAAGGGGATGAATAAAAAGGAGGCTGGCAGTGGTCTGAGGCTCAATGATAGAGTTTGGTGATTAGCAGAGTGCCAAATGGTCTAGTGAGCTTGGACATCAATTCACACGGTAATACAACTTATGTCAATTCTAAATGCCCTGGAAATTATGCATGAAAGCAGGAACTGGACCTTTGGAAACATACTTTCATTGAAGGCAGTTACTTGAGATTAATTACAGGACCAATGGGACATGAAAGGGCTTTTCTTTGTGAGAACCGATGAGGGCAGCTGATTACAAAGATGTCATCCTTAACATTCCGAGATAATTATGTGGTGCATACCTCACTGTCTATGCTTCTGCCTACTTCTCCTTGGCTTTCCAAGCTTTTCATTTAGTCTTGAAAATATATGGTACATAAAAGCTTTTGTCGTTTTTTAGTTGGAGGGATTCTAGGGAAGCCCATGCCTGCTTTGTCCTATAGACAGTTGACATTCAAGTTGGAGATACTTAAGTTTTCTTAGTGTTCTTTTCACCTGCTTTATTACCTCTGCAACACACATGTGCACCTGCATGAATGCTTGAATGTACACAGTTTTCTGGGTGATATTCTGAGTAAAGATACCATCTTCTCCAAATTAGTTCTGGGCTCTAGGCCATGACAAAGCAAGGTAGCAGCACGAAATAAAAATGCTGGATTTAAAGTCTCATAAATGATGTTCAGATTCAAACTGTGCCACTTACTGTCTATGAGATCTTGGGTGACTCACTTAACCTTCTTATCTTCCATTTCCTCACCTATGAGGATATGAGTGGATTGGATTAGATGATTTCTGAAATCGCTCTAGTTCTATGATCCTCCAACTTCTTGCCTCAGTTTTCTAACATAAAAAAATAGAGGCTTGTACTAGATGGCCCTAAATAGCCCCTCCAACTCTAAATCTATGATCCTATCATCCTAAACAAATTCATTTATTGATCAAATTTAATTCTGGTTGATGCAAAGTGGAAACAGTGAATTCACCTCCTATGTTGGACCAGCACCTCTAAAGAATATAATAGCAAGAAGTAAAGAAGTGGTATTTCTTGCAGGCTCTGGAAATTGAAGAAGAGAAAGAAACTCCTAGTATTCTTCTCAAATCACACAGGACTTGAATCCAATAAATGGCAACTTTGGAATATGTACCTTGATGTCTGACATCAGCATGCTCCATTTTACTGCACTGAAATTGTTCTCTCACTTGTTACTGTATAGAACTCACCATGGGCACCAGAATGCCTAAAGCTGTCAACCAGGAAGTACTTTATGCCTTCCATAAATCACAAAGTCAATTTTCAAGTAAAAGTCACATGGTAATCCTGGAAATGAATTTTACTCGAAACAAAACAGGGATCAGAAGATATAGCCTGGGATTTGGGAATTATTAAATGTATGATTCATTTAAGAGAGTTTACCTCTTCAGAAAATATATGGTAAACAGTCCCATTACCTGACCTATATATCTTTGCTGTGTTTGGCATAATAAGATGGAAACCTAATGCAACTTAACTGAAATCTTTATTTAGGAATAGGGGAGAGTGGATATCAGGTAGAGAGTCTTGGGAAATAATATTTTAGTATAAACTTGTCTGTAATCCTGATAAAGAACTGTCACACATTATTGATCTTCAAGAATTAAAAAAAAGCCATGGGACTTAGTTTCCTATCAATATACCCCAGTACTTTGCTCCAATGGAATTAATACTAGTTCATCAAGAGAGGCTACCTCTAAAAGATCCAGGTGGAATTCTGATATTTATTTGACAACACATGTAATCATCTTGATACCAGAAATTGACAGCTCCAAGAAAATTTGTTTTGGGTAATCCATTAAAAGTACATTGAAGGGTAAAATTAGAAAGCTGAGTTGATGGAGAATCTGATCTATGCCTGTGTGTGAGAAGAGTTCCTTGGTCCCTGAGAGACATGGTTAATGACCACTTTCTATTCCTTTGTCATCTGTCATTATTTCTGTATACTTCTTCCTATAGGTCCCTCTAAAGGTTCATTAAAATATGTATTAATCAGCAGCTGCTTCAATCTTTCCAGCCCCAGGACTATTTTTATGGTTCAAATTCTACATAAACTTCTGCTCTCAGTGGGAAAGAGGGTGGACTGTACTGAGAACAGCATCTATAGCTTACCATATCTTTTTCAAATAACCCTCTTAGAAAATTGAAGGGGAGCATTAAGTACCAATTTTAAAAGTCTGAATATTTGTCTGTTGTAGCAAAAGTTTGCTACTAAGAAAGCAGGCACTATAGATATTTAAAAAGAGAAGATTGAATAGATATCTGGAATCTGTTTTTTGGCCTGTGTAAATGACATACTTGAAAAGGACATGAAAAATAAAAGGATTTTGTTAAGCAACACCTGTTTTCTTTCTTGTTATACATTCTTTTGAGATAGATATCTTTGGTTAGCTTTCCACTTCTCCACCTGCCACCCCAGCTAATATTGCTTACACAAAGCTGGATTTTGAAATCTAAAAGCTTATGGCTCATGGGAATTTTTTTTCATAAAGAAAAATAATGGCCTATACCTGTCTGTCTCTTTTTGTTAACTATTGTTAACAACTTTTAACTGTTCTCAAGGAAATCTCTTGCTAACTGGTGAAATGATTTATGAGTATCTAATTTTGTTCCAATATTAAATGCAAATAACCAGGATACAGACCTAAGTCAGAACCAGCCCAGAGCACCTTCATGTATAATACACACATGCGTATGTATGTTTATATGTACAGGTATATGTATGTGGAAGCATTCTGTATATACACATATACATACTTGGGTGGCCAGTGAAGTAGTTGGAAAAGATATACACACACACACACATACACATACATACATACATATATACACATTATATATTAATTTATATTTATATATAAATGATGGATATAATGAATAAAAATAGATCTCTCCATATGAAAATCTATATCTACATTTACATTTACATATCTGTATCCATTGATCATGATGTCTCTATATTCATCATCTATGTCTTTCTGTAACTTTCTAGATCTCTAGACATATACATATATATATATTCTGGACAGGGCCTGACTCAGGAGGGTCACTCCCCTTGGTAGCTTGTATTAAATATTGGTAAAAATATAGACAGTTAACCAAAAGGAGATTTACTTAGGAACAGTTAACAATTACCTAACAAAACAGATTTATATTTTTATACATGCATACAGACAGAGAGACAGAGAGAGAGAGAGAGAGAGAGAGAGAGAGAGAGAGAGAGAGAGAGAGAGAAAGAGGGAGAGATAGAGAGGGAGAGAGAGAGGGAGAAAGAGAGGGAGAGAGAGAGGGAGAATGAACACAAACATAGGCCCTTATTTCTCTTTATGAAAAAATTTCTCTGAAGTGATAAGCCCTTCAATTTCAAAAACCCATTGTTGTGTAAGAAATCTTAGCTGGGGTGAAGTAGTTGAATATATACATACACATATATATATTTCATATATACATGTTATTTATATACAAATGTGTGTGTGTGTGTGTGTGTGTGTGTGTGTGTGTGTGTGTCCTGGGCTGGGCCTGACTCAGTCCAGTCCCTTGGTAGCTTAATATTGAAATAAAATTGTTTAAAATTGAAGTAAAATTAAGACACTCCATGGGTCATTCAACTGTTAACAAAAGGAGATTAGCCACAAGAGGAGGATATTCAACAAGGATAGGCATCGAGGACATTGTTAATTGATTTTTGGCTAAGTTCTCCTACCTGTCATGGTCTGCTAGCCAAGTACCAGGGTTCCCTGGAGATACTCCCTATTTTATACTGAGGCAACCAAGAAGTATTGTCAACAGTCTTTTGTTCCCTACCATGACAAAGTTTTGAGGATGGCTTTAGTATTTTTGAAAGAAAAACTGATCTTATTTGTGTGAAGGAAAGGGGTTAGGGTATTGCTGCCATCATTGAAAGGTTAGGGTGATAGGAAGGATTTGGTGAGTGCAATAGTTTGGTCTTACAGGGCTTCTCCCTGATCCCCTATATATATGTTTATAAAACTATGAAGCATGCCTAGAAGGGAATGACATTAATTTTTATGTGTGGCTTATGAACTCAGTCTCATTACTTTGCAATCAAATCTTTTGCACATATGATTCCTCTAGGCCCCTAAGTTAGATGAAGTGTGTTGGTCATTATTGTATTTACATTTATACAAAACTTTGAAATGTTCAAGAGGTTACATACATGATCTTATTTAACCCTCACTATATTCTAGTAATATCATTCTTTATGGAAAATATCTAATGTTAATTTCTGGTAGCCCAGAATAAAGGAAGGCAGGGCAGATGAACTGTAGGGATTGGAAGGGAGCATCTCTCTCCATTAAGCTTGGTGACTACACTAGTTTTGATGTCTGGGCTAGAGTTTTGAGTAGTAATTGTAAGGAAAATCAAAGTCTGGACTGTTTCTTGTTGACCACATATACATGATAAAGACAGGAGTTGAGAACAGAGAAATGAAGTGGGGAGACTCATAACCATTCTACTTGGGTTTTCATGTACATGCCTTTCCTCCTCCCTACCCCACCTTTCCTTTACATGAAAGGTGGATGTTGAGGAAAACCATGGGGCCACAGACCCAGTTAGTCCTTGATTTGCTGAAATTCTAATGCTAAAAATAGATTTGAGTGATGTAGGCTGACAATCAGGAATTTCTAGATATTAAGTGGTCTTACTAGGGAAGATTTGGGACAGAGATACTGCTTTTGGCGAGTAAGAAAAGGTACATGCAAAGACATATTCAATGACTGCAGGTTATTCTGTGTGTTGGTGCCTGGGGGTGAGATTCTCCACTGAGAGAAAAGCCTTAAGCAGTTAAGACTTGGTGAACAGAGCTAAGGGCTCTCCCTCTAGTCTGATAAATGGCTGTGGAAGGCCTGCCTCCCACATGGAAAGAGATAAAGTGTAAAACTCTGGTTTCTAAGCTAAGTGAGAGATGCTAGAGTCTTCTCTACCTCTCGTGGAGAAAAACTAGACCCTCAACTGTAGAACTGAAACTGAGCTCATTAGAGCGCGACTTGACAGAACCTATGCACCCATTCAAGACAAGAAGGAGCCAGGCCAAGTGGGAGAAAAGTAATGAGTAGCAGTGCCAGAGTACCTTGGTAGCTGTACAGTATCAGATGCCTGAGTTGTCCTTCCGTATATTAACCCTTGCCATATCTGTCTTCTTTATGTGTGCCCATCCACAACGTGCCCTAGTCACATGTTCCCTGTAGGTGCCTCCTTCAACATATCTTACTTACGGATGTCAACTCTTCCCACTGATGGCATGTAAATTTGTAGAAGAGTATGTGCAGGTTTCGGAAAGGAATGTTCTAGTATTACTTTTCTTATTATTCTGTTTTATTAAATGTCTACTGGATAGTAAAAGTAAACACATTGGTGAGAGTTTCTGAGAAGTCTTTAAACCTCAAGTATTTTTCTAGGGCCTCCATAAGTCCATATATGAGGCAAGCATGCCATAGGAGCTATGCAATTGCGTTTAATGAGAAAGAACCAAAAAGATAGCGTTTGTGACACAAAAGTGAGCAAAGAAAGTATGTATGTGAAGATTAGATAGGTATTAGATAGTATTAGATAGGTATTAGGAATTAGATAGATATTTTAGTATCAGATACATTTGAGTCAGGCAATGCTCAGGGATTTCTCTTCTATGTGTCCTGCTGGTGAAAGCTCCCCTTCTAAGGCAACCAGGAAGGTATGTCCTATTTGTGTTTTCCTGGGAGCATCCTATTTGTCTGCACCTGGACTGACAATCTGCTTCAAGGTCAGGGCATCTCTAATTTCATTCAGGCAGTTGCTGTGTGTTGATTTTGTGCCTTTGACTAAGTGAGTGTTAAAACTTGATTCTATTGAGACCTTTCCTGTAGGGCATATTCACAGCAGTTGCTAGGTATCCTATTCCTTCTCTCCTCCTCCTGAGTTTTAAAGTATTGACTTCCCATCGTTTCAGTAAGACTTCCTGCCATCATACTACCCACTGGAAAACATGGTAGCTGGGGCTGATTTTGCCTTTTTTTGTCAGTGCCAAGTGAGCTGATGGCACCAGCTGTCTCTACATCTGAGAGAAATTGGCTGCTTGATGAAATCTAGTTGGCTAGCCTCATCCTAGGGAAGAAGAAACAGATTTTAATAGTCAGGTGGAAGGATTTCTGGCAGTGACCAAAAATATTAGATGACTTTTATGATGTAGGACATGTTTGAAATTTTAAGGTGATATGAAGACTTTAAGGTTCATTAGAAGCCCACAGAGTGTCTGAAAAATGGCTTTTAGTTTATAAACCCCAGTTTCTAATAGCCTTTTGTTCCTCCTGAAAGATAATGCCATGTGTATCTAATGCTTTGTGGGAATTATTTTGAGTGCCTTAATAACTCCCCTGTGGTACTACAAGTTTTATTATTCCTCTTTAACAGATGAGAAAACTAGCTCTGGGATTTTTAGGCTTGCCCATGGTCACACAGCTAGTAATTGTCAGTGGATAGATTTTTAGCTCACCTTGCTTCTCTAAAAGATGAAGCTTTTTGACACTGTGATTCATAATTAATGTGGTGGGGACTACTAATTTGTTATTCTCTTCTATCCACTTTCTAAGGGGAATAATGCTAAGGGAATATACATTCTCTCCTCTGCACCTGTTTATTTCTACTATAATACATATAGAAAAAAGCCCAAGCTATTTAGATCACCCCACCAAGTTGTACCAAGAAGGACTTGTGGATACTTTAGAGACAACAGGTTGTTAATTGGGCTGTTTTGTATTATTTTTATACGTATAGAAAGTGCACATTCATACTGGATTTAACCTACCACAGTGTTTGGGGAAAATAGTATAACATGTCCCCACCCTTTGTTGGTTATAGACACCTAACAGAAGATGGGAGTCCTACGGCATGTTTCTGACTCCAT
Source organism: Trichosurus vulpecula (assembly GCF_011100635.1). Lineage (NCBI taxonomy): Eukaryota > Metazoa > Chordata > Mammalia > Diprotodontia > Phalangeridae > Trichosurus > Trichosurus vulpecula. Next base: position 91,934,471 of record NC_050578.1, on the reverse strand, counting down.
GTTGATTTCTGTATAGCCAAAAGTCATTGGAGACCATGACAGAAGAACTTTGAGAGAGCAATTTTTTCTGCCAAGATAGGGAGCATACCCTGGAGTATTTTTTATATTATACTGTTAAGGAGGTCCACAGAAAAGAAATTTTACCTCTTGTAAGTAGCTAGGAATGGTAGGGAAAGATATTAGCTAAATGGTCTTAAGACTCACAAAATATTAACCCTAGAGGGGATATTATTAGTGATTGGCTACTTCAGCCTCCACAATTTACCTGAACTTGAGGTCCGGGGTAGTGACATAATTATGTCACGATGTCATGAAGATTACCAGTATTACAAGAATTTACATAGCTAAGAGGTGACAGAGGCAGAATTTGAACCCAGCCTTTCTAACTTTCTAACTCTGAATCTACTGAGAGTAAATTGAATTCAGTGATAGTATTCAGGATGTGGGAATTGATGGTTCCTGAAATTCATTTCTATCAAATTACAAAATGGGCAATATTAGAAAAATTCAATGATTTTACTTTTGTATTTCATGCAGATATTTTGACAGTTAATAGGCAAAATTACTAACTAACCCAAGTTAATACCACTAAGTTTAGGTTTGCAAGGTCAGTACTTGAGATACTATTTCATCTTCCAAGACTGATCCTTACCTCTGCTATTAAGTTAGAGTAGCAGTTCCATCTTGGCAATGTGTTCTGAATAGTAGATATTCAGTTTGTGAGGCTTCCCCACTGGCCCCTCCCTATCCCCAGGAAGATAGTAGAATGATTTCCTTTATAACAACAATGATAGTCTTTCATGAATATAATGGCTAAACTAAATATCAGTATTCCCTTACACTGTATCTAAAATATGATACATTAAACAAGATATAAACTCAGTCAAGTGAAACGAGTATGCAAAATTAGGTAAATACTTACTAAATTTACATTGTATTGTTTGATCCAGGACAATCACAAAGAATTCATGATGAAAAATGCTATCTGCCTCCAGAGAAAGAACTGATGTCTGAATATAGACTGATGCATGCTATTATTAACTTTTTTGTTTGAGTCTTTTTGCACAAAAAGACTAATATGGAAATGTCTTACATGATTGCACATATATAACCTATATCAGATTGCTTACCATCTTAGGGAGTAGGGAGGAGAGAGAGGGACAGATAGAATTGGGAACTAAATTTTTTTAAAAAAGTGATGAAGTTAAAAATTGCTTTTACACGTAATTGGGGAAAAATAAAATATTAAAAATAAATTTTATTATCAGCTAGTTCTTTTTCCTTTCCTCTTTGCTTTCGTTTTTAGTTCTTTTACTTGCTTATTTGTTGTCAAATCTCTTTCCTGCATACCAACTCCCTTCCGCATATACACTAGTTTTTCCATGATGAAGTTCTCCAATTTCCACTTGAAGTTAAAATGTTTATTCCCTTATCTTTCTTCATAGCTACAAGCTTTAGTTGCTATTTTTTGTCTCTTCCTTTCTCAGTTGCTAGACAAGGAAGAGAAATCAGCTATTGGTCAAAGAGAACTGGCAATGTTTCTAAGAAAATTAACTCTTCCTCTGTGTGATTGATTCTGGAAAAGAGTAATTAAAGTTATAAAGTTATGAAACCTCATGATTGCTGTCCAATCAGATGACTGGGGAGGGTAACTTTCTACTCTTGTCTTTGAAAAGGGGAGTGACTTTCCTTTCCCCCTCACAAGTTTTTTTTTTAAGTTTAGTTTTTACTTTTCTAACTGGTTGTGGCATAATGTAGATTAACATGCCAGGGTCCCCCTGAGAATAGATGAAATTTTTCTAAACTGCTTTAAGATAGAACATATTTTATCAAAAGATTTGAAATAACAAACCTAAAGCTTTTATGAGAGCATAACTTAAACAAAATTAAATGTAACCTTTTTGGTACTCAAGACCCCAGTGAGGTTTTTGAAACTCCAAAATATTTATAACAGCATTTGTTATGGTAGTAAAGAATTGCAGTTAAATTCGACGTCCATGTTTGGAGAATGGTTAAATATCTTGTGGTATAGGAATACAATGGAATTAAAATTATGTAAAAAACAGTGATATGATGGATACTGAGAATCATAAAAAGACATACACATACGGATGAAAAGTAAAGCAAGTAGTCAGGAAAACAACGCAAATGGAAAGAACAACCACCGTGAACCAATCCAAAATGAACATCATGAAATTACAAAGAAAATCTTGGCCCCGTAGAAGGGACACGAGAAGATACCTTCCTCATTCCTCTGCAGAGGTGAATATTATTGTTGCTGTTGATATTATTTCATAGGAATGTAAGGAATTTTCATGTTGTAAGAAACAATGGGAATACCAAGAATCACGAAAAGACTTATATGAACTGAGAAAAGTGAAGTAAGTAGAGTCAGGAAAACAATATGAATGGAAAGAACAATAACCATGAAACAATAAAATGAAGAAATAGTTATTAAGTGCCAACTATGTGCCAGGCACTGTGCTGAGTGCTGGGGATACAAAAAGAGGCAAAAGAAAGCCCCTGCACTCAAGGTGCTTACAATCAAACAGGAGAGACAACATACAAACAAATACTGTGAAATTACAAGGAAAATCTTGTCCCTAAAGAAAGGATGAGAGACCTCCCTCATTTCTTTAGAGAGGTAGTTCTAATCATCATCATCATCATCTTCATTTTGTGTGTGTGATGGGCACATTTTGAAATCTAGTGGAGGCAGTGAACCTCTTCTTAATTTTTGTTGAATTGAAAGAAATGCTAAATTGCAGCTAGGAGAGATAGGCACACACATACATATTTTTCCTCATCTGAGTTAATAGATTCTCTTAAATTTATCAGTGAACCTTACAGGTCCATGGACCCCAGGATAAGAACCCCTGCCTTAATTATTTGTTGTTGAGAACCTATACGGCTAAATAAATGATCACCCTAGGGGCACAGCTTGGTGATGAGTTTCTGTTAGCTAGGCTAGTTCTCTGATAGCAGACTTACAGGTCATTACTTTGTGCAGGATCTTAGAGAGCTTGTGCTCTGTTGGCACAGTTTTTAAGAAGTCAGGGTCAACTCCATGGCACTGCAAGCAATTAGAGGGCTTTTAAAAGATGATATATAAATAATTAATTTGATTTACACATTTTTCTTTTCCATTTGTGCTTCTCCTTTTTTAATCTTCCCTCCTCCCTTGGCTGGTTCTTATCCTGAATTAAGCAGCTCAGTGGTGCAGCAGATAGACTGGGGGAATTGGGGTCAGGCAGACTTGAGTTCAAATTCTTTTACATATACTTACTAGATGTGTGAACTTCTGGAAGCCACTTAAATGCCCAGTTTCTTCATCTGCAAAATGAGGATAACTATAGCACCTACATCACAGGGTTGTTGTGAAAATCAAATGAAATTCTGTGTAAATTGCTTTACAAACCTTGAAGCTCTATATCAACATTAGCTGTTACATTGTTGTCGTTACTGAATATCTACCCATTCCTCCATATTCTATTGTGCTGGGTCTCCTCTGTTTTCTGCCTCCTAAGCTTGCTTTTTCAACTAAAATACGTCAATAGCCTCTCTCTATATTTTTGGTGATCTCAGTTGCTCTAATGGATTCAATACTCATCTCCATGGGGACAATGTCCAAGTCATTAAGGTTGGTATATGCAGCCCTTATCTCTCTCCTAAACTACAAGCTTCCTTTGCCAACTACCTCTTGGGTAATTTTACTTGTATACCCTTTCAATATCTCAAATTAAGCATATCTGAAATGGAACTTACCACCTTTATTCCCAAACGTGCTCCTCTCATGAATGATCCCATTTTTATGATAGATGATTTCCTTTCAGTCACCTAGGATAGGAATCTCTGAATCATCCTTGATTTTTCCTCCATGAAATTCAAATACGCCAATCCTTATGTTTGAAATTATCTCCTTTCTCAGCTTTGTTACTCAGAATCCTCTTTCTTTAAGGCTTAGTTCATGTGGCATGTTCTTTTTGAAGGCTTCCTTGATCCCTCCTAATTGCTGATGCCCTCTCCTTAAATTCTCTGCTTTGACATGTTGTATCCACCTTTGCTAGGATGTCTGCTTTTTGAGGGCAAAATGCATTTCATTTTTCTGACTCTAGCATCTAAGAGTCAGTATGGTACAATGGACCAAACAATGAATCTTGAGTCAGAAGACTTGGTCTTAAATCATACTCTGTTACTTACTATTTGTGTGGCAGTGGATAAGTCAGTTCATCTCTATTGTTTTCAGTTTCCTCCTTTAAAAAATGAAGAGATTGGATTCAATAACTTGTGAGGTCCTTTCCCATTCAATATTTATGATCTTAGAATGGTGTTTGGTATCCAGCAGTCACTTAAATGCTTGTTCAGTTGAATTGTTTATTTTTTCCTTTGTGCTGAATTGGACCTCAGATTTCAGAGATATAGGGAATTCTCAGTAAAGATACTTCCTTTATTGATAAAGATTGGCGTTTGTTTCAAAACTTACATCCTTAGAGAGTTGCCTGAGGTACTGAGAGGGTTAGAGATTCATCCAGTCACACAACCAGTATGTATCAGAAATGAGACTTGGATCTAAGTCTTCCTGACTTCAAGGCCAGCTCTCTCTCCCACTACCCTTTGCTGCTTCTTATCTATACCCTTGCAAGTTTTTTTTTAAATTTCAGGTTTATATGTCTTATGATGTTAAATATCTTTTAACAACTCCCCACCCCCAAACAAAAACAAAACTACAGTTCATAGTAATACCAAACAAAGGAGGAGTGGTATTAAGGAGTATTAGGAGGTATTAGGAGTAGTGTTAAGATTGCGAACCCCCAGGACAAAATAGACAGATGTGTAGGGAGAACTCAGTGATCATATGGCTGTCTGTAATTGCTAATTTTTCTTGATTATTTAAAGAGTATCAGTAATTCCTTGGATAATTGTCTTTGAGCATGGTTTAGCATGGTGGGTGAGATCCAGTCCCTAAGCATGTTGGAGCATGGGACAGTTATTGGGCAAATGACATAGAAAAATGGTACTGAAGAGTGAGATATAATAAGATACAGAATAATTATATATGGTATATATATATATATATATAAGATTAGGGGTAAATAGAAAGAAGGGCCTCCTATGAAAGCAGAAGTAATTCTTTGCCTCTCCCTAAGGTATAATGTAAGCTCCATGAGAAGAAAATTTCTCCTTTTTTGTGTATCTCTAGTAACCAGCAGAGTGCTTTGATGAATCAAATTAAATTAAATTCTGTTTGTGTCATGGAAGAAAGACATCCAAGTGGCAAATCTTTGGAACTGATTCCATGTTGGGTGCTTTTAAGTCTTAAATATTTTAAAAATATTTCAAATCTTAAATACAGCTATTTGCTCAACAATAAAGCAAAAAACCCCAACAATATCATGGATGCTCATATACTGAACCAAATGCATAAATAATAAACGCAATATATACACATAAACCTCTCCTATCAATGCACTATTTGTGGGGGAAAGTGGGCACATACTTAAGCAACCTGCCAAGGAGGTACAAGAGTGAAGAAAAAAACCCATGGACTAAGATTAACTTACAATGCAGAAACTGTAAACTTTTGTGTCTTCTTTCTGTTTTGGAATTATCCCTAAATGTTTCTTGATGGTTGTGGCTTCCATGTTGAACAGATGCTTCTACTGCTAAGTCGAGTTGATCCAAATCATGCTTTGACGAACACTAATCAGTACATCTCAGTCAAACTAGTTAATTGGTGGATATAGATCAGAAATGTCCTTTCAACTTTCTCTTCATTTCTTGTTCTGAGTTTGGAGTATAATCAAATAATTGCATTTGTCCTATATACTTTTATGGAGGCTCTGATGCTCATATCTCTCTAGTATATATACTCATTTGACACCTTCCAAAACTCAGTAACTGCTTATCTTCAGAACTTTCAGTTAGACTAACTGCCAAGTCTCATATTAACTGTTTCTCTTAGAACTTTGAGCAGAGCTTAACCCAGAAACTTTAAAGAGACAGTACGTTACACATGGCTATACCAGAGGAGGTCCAGAGAACCATATGAAGATTTATTTTGAACCTCAGAGTGACTAAATATAGTTCAATTAATTAAAGTGTGTATATCTGCACTTGTCCTTTGAGGAAGTTATTGAACTAGGAAAGAAATCTTAGGGATAATGGTAATTGGTTGGTATGTCCCATAGCACTGTGCCTGAGTGAGTTTTCAATATCAGGCCCCATCCTTGACCTCTGCCTTTCAGACTTTAACCTAGCTAATCCCTATCTCAGAGGAAGGATGCTAATAATAATATAAATAATATATATATATATATACACACACATATGTGTACCTATATATATGGTACATATGTATGTATACTATATATGTAAATATAGTATACATAGTAAATATGCTATATAGCATACATATCTATTGTATATATGCACCATGGAGTATATATAATAGTGTAGTATATATAGTATGTGTGTGTATATATATATATACACACTATGTATTATACATATAGCACTATGTATGTATGTGTAATATATACATATGTGCATATATATATGTATATACACCCAGACACACAAACACACACATACAAAGTACATTACAGTTGTCCAAAGCTCTTTCACATGCAACCCTATGAGCTAATCTGGGCAGACATTATGATCACTTTTTGTCTAGAGACATGCTCTAGACATACTCTAGACTTCTGAATTCAATTTTGTTCTCTTTTAATGATAGTACATTGCCTAAGTTTAACCCATCCTGTGACTTATAGAGTCTCTATGTTGAAGCTATTAGGGCTTCTGAGTAACTACTAAGCTGCAGGAAATGTCTCAGGGATTTAGTCAAACTGAGGACTGTTAGCACAATTTTCCCTAGGTTATCTAAGCTTCTTAATTATAGGATCTTTTTATGAGTTGTTGACATATTCCTTTCCCCTTTAATCATGGAGAGGCAGGACTACATGGATGTAAATTCAGGTTGTTCTGCTTCCTAGCTGTGTGACTGTGGATGAATCACTTTACTTTCCACATCTGTAATTGAGGTTAATAATATCACTGATAAATCATTCAAGAAGCATTTATTAAGATCTATAGTATAGGCATGATTTTACGTGTTTGAGTACTACCTACCTTTCAATGTCATTAGGACAGCACTTGGAAAATCTTAAAATTCTACATCTGATAAATAGATATATGTGGTATAGCAAAGAAACAAATGAAAAAGATAGGCTAGTTATGTAGCAAAAGTGAGATGAATGAATGAATGAATAGCATTTATCAACTGCTTAGTATATGTGAAGTGCTGTGCTAAGGATTTGAATAGGAAAGCAAGACAAGCCTTGCTCTTACGTGACTTACATTAGAATAGGAGCAGACAAAACATAGAGGCTAGTGGTGGCCAGGGAAGACTGTTTTGGTTTTAGAAGTCATAGGGATAGTGTGAAACAATAGAGCAGCAGAGAAGTCCGTTGACATGTATTTTCCAGGGGGAAAGGTGGCATTGATTTGATTGGATAACTTTTCTCAGAGCTAGAAGTAGAAGAGGAGGTACCAGATTGCTTGCATGAATTATGCCAGGAAGTTCAGAGCTGAGGTTTAATTCCCCTTGGTCATGGTTTCTGGAGGACTAGTTTGGAGCAGAAAGCCTTCACATTCTGTTGATATCTTATAGATGTTAAAGAGAATGAGCAAGAGCCCAAACATTTTGGATGGATCCTTCCTATGGAGAATTTATGGAAAGACATGGAAAAGATTTGCTCAAGGATGAGGCAGGCATGGTCTGTGCCATCAGAGGGAGTGACCATATCCTCCTAGATCACAGATCAATATGAATATTTATGTATTGGCAAAATATATATAATTTGAATAGGTAGGTTTAGTGTCTGAGAACTCTGGAGAACAGACTACTGTGGCAGGGGCCAGATAGACAAATCCACCTGACTTATCCTCTGTTAAAACTTTGACAATAGCATCTTTCAGCTCTGGGAATCTAAGATTAGGCCTGGGTTCTATGGTATATACAAAGATGGAGTGACCACACGCAGCTTGGGAGACTTCTGCCACCAGTGTATATGTATTCTTTCCCTTACTCTGTTTGAAGTGTGGGGTAGAAAGGTGGAAGACTATAATGTTAACTTAAATTTAATGACTTGAGACTGGAAATAAATATGAAAATATCTCATCATCACATATTTTCTTGCTTTGGTAGCATAAGCCCAATGAAGATTTAGGAATTTAGTCATCAGTGTTCAAGTACCAAGAAATTAAAGCCTTAAACTAAGTGTGGGAGATTTTGTTTTTTGAAGCATCATAAAGTTTGCAAGGACACCTAGCTCTTTCAAGACACTCTTCAAGTTTGAATTAATGTTACTTCTATTATTTATATCTAGGAAAATGAAGGGAGAAAGAGCAAGACTTTTGGTGAGGTTTTAATCTTTATGTCATTATGATTGATATAAATTGTCATTGTGTTAGGGGGAAAGAGTAACATTGTTGGATTAGAAAGGATGAAACACAAACTACTGAGAAGAGGGAGTGGGAAAATTGAATGGAAAAGGTGATAAAGGAAATTAAAGAGACTGAGACTAATGATGTGAAACAGTGGGAGAGAATCACTCTTTCAATGGACTGTGTATAGGGCTACATAATGCAGTCTAATAATAATCAACCGGAACTCTTAAAATTAACCATTACTTTAATCTGTTGCATGTAACGGGCAGTTAGCCTTTCCTAATCCTCTTAGCCTTACTCTTCTTTCTTGATGGTATTATGAAAAGTTTTATTAAGGATGAGCCTGACTGCTCGGCTCTTCCTCCTCCCCAATCACAATGGCCCCAACACACTTATTGGTATGGAGCAGGTTCATATAAATATGTTCTATCTGGCTCCAATGGTACTGGTCATAACTACAGGCTATGATCTTTGTTACAAGTACCTTCTAAACCCCAAATTTGTGTAGCTAGAGGATGTAAATGGATTCACATAATTTGGGAACTCTGGGATAAGTGATTATCTATTATAAAACTGACCCTGAAAACCTCTATTTGATTGGTGATTGCCTTTATCTCCTACTGTATCTAAGTCTGGCTCCCACCATGTGTTACTTCACTCAGGCTTCTCACTATGCCAAAGCTGGTTGCCCTTTATCCACAACCTTGCTTCTCCCTTTCCTTTCTCTTAAAGTAAAATATAGATGAAAAAAATAATATTGGAACAATGGATTGTCTGTTATGTACCTTAAAAAGTAAATGGATAATAAATTGTGGAGGGAAGAGGGAAGAAAAATGAAAAGACCTTTTCTCTAACCCGATTTTTTTCTTGTGTTGAATTAGGTTTTATTAATTATTAATTGACTCTTTCTATCGCATTCAGCTATGGCTGTACTTCTGTGTTCCTGATCGTGTTATTGTCAATGAGATCAGTCTCCCTTTGAAACAATTATAAAACAGAATATGTGATTGTGGGCTTCAGGGGAAAAATACAATCAATATAGCCAGGTGGAAAAAAAGAAGCAAAGAAAACAAGTAAATGCACTACAGACCAGTGCTGGGTTATAGAAAGTAAAATGGTAATTAGAGACTGTTGATACATTTTCATTTGGAATCACAGAAGACAAATCTATTAGTGAGCAGATATACTGCGCACTCAGAAGAGCATTGACATTAAACTTTTATAACACTTGGGAAAGATATAAACAGCTTATGGTACTTAAGAAAAACAAAATTAAATCCAAAGCATATGCTATATGATGAAATTTAATTTAAATTCAGAGCAAAATAGTTTGCCATAAATCATATAGCTATTACTGTATTTACTGATAATCTTGAAAAACAAATAAGAACACAGCCTTCCACTCAAGTGGCAAAATCATTTTCCTTATATTAAGGAATTTGTCCTCTCACCCGCCCCTCCCTTTTCAAGGAAGAGAGAGATCATCTGCCCCCGCCTTTGATACTTTCTTTAAGATAAATCATAAAGAGGATAATTCAATTCAGCATATACTTATAAAAGGCATTCTGGGTATAAGAATCTGTGATAGGAGCTGAGTATATAACGATAAAAATGAAAAGCATTTGGATCTTCAGGGAGTTTATATTCAACGGAGAGGATGCAATGTGTAACATTCTTTTCCTAAAGTTCAGCTCCAACCATGTCCCCTCACTACTTAATAAACTCCAGTGGCTCCCTATCGCCTCCAGGATTAAATACAAAATGTTTGATATTCAAAGACCTTCATAACCTAGCCACCTCCAACATTTTCAGTCTTTTTTTTAAAGTATGCTTCAATCTATATTCAGACACCATCAGTTCTTCCTCTGGGGATGGATAGCATTTTTCATCATAAGTCCTTCAGAGTCGTCTTGGATCATTGTATCGCTGAGAACAGCTAAGTCATTCACAGCTGATCATCTTATGATATTGCTGTTACTTTGTACATAGTGACATTTCACTTGGCATCAGCCCAATGCAAGTCCTTCTAGGTTTTTCTGAGAGCATTCTTTTCATCATTTCTTATACTACAATAGTATTCCATTATAACCTTTTCAGTCTTCTTATACTTTATTGCCCTGTATTCTTAGATCTAATAACATTGGCCTCCTTGTTGTTCCATAAACAAAGACACTTCATCTCAGGTCCAGGCATTTTCTCTGGCTGTCCCCTATACCTTCAGTGCTCCTCCTCAACTGTGTCTACTGACTTCCCTGGCCTTAAGTCCCAATTAAAATCTCATCTTTTAGGAGAAGATTTTCACAATCCCGCTTAATTCTAGTGCTTTCCCTCTGTTAATTATTTCCTATTTAGCTTGCTCTGTATATATTTGTCTGCATGTTATCTTCCCTATTCTATTATAAGCTTCTTGAGGGAATGGACTGTATTTTGCCTTTTTTTCTACCTGCAGAGCTTAGTGCAATTCCTGACATATAGTAATCACTTAACAAATATTTATTGATAAACAAACGATTGTTAGAGAGAAAGAAAGCATAGAGAGGATTACTGAAAAGGGGGATGAGTAAAGGTTTCTCTTAAGAGATAACACATAAGCTAAGCCAGGGATTCTAAGAGCTGGAAGGTGAGGAAGGATTCTAATATTATAGATCTGAAGTTGTAAGGGGACTTTAGGGGTTACCCTGATTTAAAAGATGAGCAGACAAGTTTAAAGAAGTTTAGAGATGAGTGCATCACAGGTATGGGGAAAGCTGGTAAAAACAGGTTGAGGTTGGGTGAGATGTTAATTTCAGGCAACAGCAAGTAAGCTGATTTGGCTAGAATGCTGAGTGTATGAAGGGGAGGAATATTAAATAAGAATGGAAAGGTGAGTTGGAGTCATGTTATGCAGGGCAGTCAATGTGAAGTGGCAAATTTTGTATTTTATTCAAGGGACAGTAGGGAAGTTTTTTTTTTAAGTAGTGACTTTAAGTAAAGGAGTGACATGGTTAGACCTATGATTTATGAATATTAATTCAACAGTGGTATAGAGTACATATCAAAACTATTAGAAGACTCATAATACTCCAGGTGAGAAGTTAAGAGAGTTTGAACTAGGGTAGAGGCTGTATGTATGGAGAGGAAATGGATGAAGCAGATGCAGAGGCAAAATTGTCAAGGTATGTTTATTGATTGTATATTGTGGGTATAGGAGAAGCAAAAGTCAGGGTTGACTGAGGCTACAAACCTGGATGTCTGAAAGCCTGATGGTGTCATGAATAGAAAAAGGGAGTTGTTGAGTTATAGAGGTTTGGTTTTGTCCTGGGAAAGGGGCTGTATAAGGCTTTCCATTTTGAGTTTGAGGGGGCTACCAGTCAACCACCTAGACATGTTTAGCAGATATTCCATAGTGCAGGTCTGGAATTCAGGAGAGATTTATATCTGTAGATAGAGAATTGAGAATCATTTGCAAAGGATGATGGTGGAAAGCTGTGGCTCTAACCAAGAGGGAGCATTAGGAAAGAAGGAAGGAAACCAGTATTTATTAAGTACCTACTATGTACTCAGCACTGTGCTAAGTGATTTACAAATATATCATTTGATCCTCACAACAACCCTGGCAGGTAGGTGCTATTATTATCCCTATTTTTTAATTGGGGGAATAGAGACAGACAGAGATGTAGTGACTTGCCTAGAGTCACACAGCTAGTAAGTGTCTGAGGCCAGATTTTAACTCAGATCTTCCTGAATCTAGGCCCAGCATTCTATGCACAACTCCACCAAGCTGCCTAGAAGAAAAGAGGGCCTAGGGTAGAGTCTTAAAGGATGCCCACAAATTCCAAATCAGCAAAAGGAACTCAGGATTAGGTAGCCAGTCAACAAAGAACCTAGACAAAGCCATGTCATGGAAGCCAAGAGATCAGAGACCATCCAGGAGGAGGGAGTCATGGGCAATGTCAAAAGCTATAGAAATATCATTGAGGATGAGGATTAAGAAAAACAAAACATGACATTTAGAAGTCAAGAGATCACTGGTAATCTTGGAGCGAGCAGTTTCGGTGGTCAGGCAGGAAGCCGGATTGCCAGTGAGTGGAAGGTGAGGAAAAGCAAGGAGTGAACATCAGTCTGTTTAGGAATTTGTCTGCTTTTCATTGCTCTTCATTACTACATCAATGAGTTTCAATGCAATAATCTTGATTACTTTAATTTATAAATTTAAGGGGAAATCACTATTGTTTGGATGGTATAGAGTGGATTCACGTGGGAGATAGGGCTTGAGCTGAGCCCTGAAAAATAAATGAAATTCAGAGAATAGGAAGCAACTGGGAGGGCGAAGAGCAGGGCGTGATGATGTGATCAGAAGAAAGCTCTTATGGTAATTAGAATAGAGAATATTAATAGGGGCAAATGATTGATTGAATTAATTTAAAAACATTTTAAAATGCTCAGTGTGTGCTAAGTGCAAGGGGCTACAAATAAGGAAAAGGAAGCCAATCTTCACCTTCAAGGAGCTTACAGTCTTTTTAAAAAAAAAATGAATTCCAAATTCTCTCCCTCCCTCTCCACTCATGGAGAAAGCAAGGGATATATCAATTATACATGTAAAGTCATGAAAAATATATTTCTATGTTAGCCATGCTACAAAAACAAAAAGAAAAAAGAGAAAGAAAACTGGAAAAAATATGCTTTAATTTGTACTCAGATCCCATCAGTTCTCTCTGGAGGTAGATAGCATTTTTCATCATGGGTCCTTTGGAATTGTCTTGGATCATTGTCTTGACAATTCCAAAGGACTTAGGGTATCGTATTAGGATTAATTATTCCTTGGACTTTTGGTAAAATTCACTTGTGAATCCATCTGGTCCAGAGGATTTTTTCTTAGGGGAGCTAATTTATAGCTTGTTCAATTTTTTTTTTCTAAGATAGAGTTATTTAAGCATTCTATTTCCTTTTCAGTTACTCTGGCAATTTATGTCTTTGTAAAATTTTTTCTGTTTCTCTTAGATTGTCAGTCTTACTTGCATACAATAAAGCAAAATAACTCCTAGTTATTGTTTTTATTTCATCTTCATTGGTGGTGTATTTCCCCTTTTCATTTTTTATACTATTAATTTGGTTTTCCTTGTTTTTAAAAATAAAATTAATAAAAAATTTTGTTTTCAAAAAATAAAACCAGCTCCTAGTTTTATTATTTGTTATTATTCAATGCATTTTTTACTTTCAATTTTATTAACCTCTCCTTTGATTTTTAGGATTTCCATTTTGGTAGCTAATAAGTGATTTTTAATTTGTTCTTTTTTCTAGTTTTTTAATTTACACATCCAATTCATCAATCTTCCCTTTCTGTCTTATTGATGTATGTGTTAGCCATATACATTTTCTCCTAAGTACTGCTTTGGCTGCCTCCCACAAATTTGGGAATATTGTCTCATTGTAGTCATTATCTTTAATGAAATTATCAATTGTTTGTGGGATGTTTTTTTATCCACTGATTTTTTTAGGTTTAAAGTATTTAGCTTTCCATTAATTTTTAATCTATGCTTGCACAGCTCTTTAATGCATTTCTATTTCCATTATGGTCTGAAAAGGATACATTTAATATTTCTGCTTTTCTGCATTTGTTTGTGAGGTTTTTAATGTTATTATACAAGGTCAGTTTTTGCGAAGGTTCCATATACAGTTGAGAAAAAGGTATGTCTCTTTCTATTCCCATTCAGCTTCTATCTGTCTATCTATCTATTTATATCTATCCTATCTAACTTTTCTAAAATTCTATTCATCTCCTTTCTTGCTTATTTTTATGGTTAGACTTATCTAGTTCTGAGAGGGGAAATTTGAGGCCCCCCACTAGTATAAATTAACTCTCTATTTCTTCCTATAACTCATTTAATTTCTCTTTTAAAAATTTGACTGCTATACCATTTGGTGCATATATGTTTAGTATTTTTTTTTCTTGGCCAACATTTTAATTTGAAGAGTTTCAAATATCTAAGATCATGGAGGGAGCAATAGCAGAGTGTTTACCATGTTGACATCTGTGTGTTTCCTGCTGGCTATAGTCTTTTTTAAATTTATTTTTTATTTTTAGTTTACAACACTCAGTTCCACAAGTTTTTGAGTTACAAATTTTCTTCCCCTCTCTCTCCTTCCCCCTCCCCCCAAGATGGCATGTAATCTGATATAGGTTTTACATATATCTTTGCGTTAAACTTATTTACACAGTAGTCAAGATGTAAAGAAGAATTATGGCCAATGAAATGAATCATGAGAAAGAAGAAATAGAACCAAAAAAGAAGGAAAAAAAGAGAGAGAGCAAATAGTTGAGACTCTGCAATTCTTTCTGTGGATGTGCATAGCTTTTCCCATCATGAGTCTTTTGGAGCTGTCTTTGAACCTTGTATTGCTGAGAAGAGCCAAGTCTATCAAAGTTAGTCATCTCAAGTATTGTGTGTCTATAGTCATGTATAATATTCTCCTGGTTCTGCTCCCCTCACTCAGCATCAGGACTTTCCAGGTTATTATGCAGTCCATCTGTTCCCCATTTGTTATAGCACAATAGTATCCCATTACATTCATATACCACAACTTGTTTAGCCATTCCCCAATTGGTGGGCATCCCTTGATTTCCAATTCTTTGCCACCTCAAAAAGAGCTACTATAAATATTTTTGTACATGTTGGTCCTTTTCCCATTTTTATTATCTCTTTGGGATACAGCCCTAGAAGTGGTATTGCTGGGCCAAAGGGTATGCATATTTTCATAGCTCTTTGGGCATAGTTCTAAATTGCTCTCCAGAATGGCTGGATCAGTTCACAACTCCACCACAATGTAACAGTGTTCCAATATTCCCACATCCTCTCCAGCATTTATAATTTTCCTGTTTCATCATGTTGGCCAATCTGACATGAGAAATGTGGTGCCTTAGAGTTGTTCTGATTTGCATTTCTCTAATCAATAGTGATTTAGAGCATTTTTTTTCATATGACTATAGATATATTTAATTTCTTCCTCTGAAAACTACCTGTTCAATATCCTTTGTTCATTTCTCCGTTGGGGAATGACTTGTATTCCTTTAAGTTTGACTCAGTTCCCTGTATATTGTAGAGATGAGGCCTTTGTCGGAGACACTGGTTGTAAAAATTCTTTCCCAATTTTCTGCTTCCCTTCTAATCTTAGTTGCATTGGCTTTGTTTGTGCAAAAATGTTTCCATTTGACAGAATCAAAATTATCCATTTTGCATTTCATAACCCTCTCTATCTCTTGTTTAGTCACAAATTCTTCTCTTCTCCCTAAATCTGACAGGTAAATTATTCCTTGCTCTCCCAAATTGCTTATTGTACCAACCTTTATACCTAGATTGTGGACCCATTTTGACTTTATTTTGGTATATGGTGTAAGATATTGGTCTATGCCCAGTTTCTGCTGTACTACTTTCCAGTTTTCCCAGCACTTTTTGTGAAATAGTGAATCCTTAACCCACAAGCTGGACTCTTTGGGTTTATTAAAGAGTAGATAGTTGTAGTCATTGACTACTGTGTCTTGTGTAACTAACTTACTCCACTGATCTACCACTCTATTTCTTAGCCAGTACCAAGTAGTTTTGATGACTGTTGCTTTGTAATACAGTTTAATCCCTGGTATGGCTAGGCCACCTTCCCTAGCATTTCTTTTCATTAATTCCCTTGATATTCTGGACCTTTTGTTCTTCCAGATGAATTCTGTTATTATTTTATCTGGCTCTACAAAATAATTTTTGGTAGTTTGATTGGTATGGCACTGAAAAAGTAAATTAATTTAGGTAGAATTGTCGTTTTTATTATGTTAGTTCAGTCTAACCATGAGCAACTGATAATTTTCCATTTGTTTAGGTCTTACTTTATTTGGGTGAAAAGTATTTTGTAATTGTGTTCATATAGGCCCTGGGTTTGTCTTGGCAGGTAGACTCCAAGAATATTTTATATTGTCTACAAGAATTTGCAATGGAATTTCTCTTTCTATCTCTTGCTGTTGGACTTTGTTAGTAATATATAGGAACACAGGATTTATGGGGTTTTATTTTATATCCTGCAACTTTGCTAAAGTTATTTATTATTTCAGCTAGTTTTTTTACTTGATTCTCTAGGATTCTCGAAATAATATATGCTTAATATTGATATGAATTACTTCATTGTCTATGGTACCTTTTATAGGAAAATGTAACTTCCCTGCTTGTCTCTTTTAATTAGGCCTATTTTTGCTTTTGCTTTGTCTGAGATCATGATTGCCACTTCTGCCCTTTTTAAAAAAACTTCAGCTTGGGGCAGCTAGGTGGCGCAGTCAGTAGAGCACCGGCCCTAGAGTCAGGAGGACCTGGGTTCAAATCCGGCCTCAGACACTTGACACATGTACTAGCTGTGTGACCTTGGGCAAGTCACTTAACCCCAATTGCCCTGCCAAAAAGCAAAAAAAAAACAAAAAAACAAAAAAACAAAAAAAAAACTTCAGCTGAAACATAATAGATTTTGTTCTAGCTCCTTATTTTAATTCTTTGTGTATCTTTCTGTTTCAAGTATGTTTCTTGTAAACCGTATATGGTTGGATTCTGGCTTCTAATCTAGTCTGGTATCTGCTTCCATTTAATGGGTGAGCTCATCCCATTCATTTTAAATGTTATGATTACTAACTTTGCATTTCTGTCCATCCTATTTTCTTCTGTTTATCCTTCTCTCTCTTTTCCCCCTGTCTCTCCTCAAAAGTCTGTTTTGTTTCTGAATACTGTCTTCCTTAAACCACCCTTCCTTTTATCACCTTTCTCTTTCTTTTATCCCTTTTCTCTCATACTTCTCTGTTGGATAAGATAGATTTCTATACCCAACTGATTGTGTATACATCTTTTTTCCTCTTTGAACCAATTCTGATGAGAGTAAGGTTCATGTATTGCCAGTCCATCATTTTCTCTTCCTCTATAAAAAACTCTTCCTTGTATGCCTCTTTTATTTGAGATAATTTTCCTTATTCTTTTTCTCCCTTCCCCCTTTCTCAGTAAATCTTTTTTTCACCTGTCCACTTTTTTTGAGATTATCCCAACATAACCAACTCAATCCTCTCTCCTCTGTCTATTTAGAGTCCTTTTAACTGTCCTAACAAAGTTCTTAGGAGTATCCTGTTCCCATGTAGGAATATAAACAGTTTAAGCTTTTTGAGTCCCTTTAGCTTTTTCTTTCATGTCTACCTTTTTATAGTTCTCTTTAGTCTTGTGTTTGGATATCATATTTTCTATTAAGTTCTGGTCTTTTCACCAGGGCCTTGAAAACCTTCTATTTCATTAATCATTCACTTTCTCCTCCTACATGCTTATACTCCGTTTTGCCGGATAGGTTATTCTTGGTTGTAATTTTAGCTCTTTTGCCTTTTGGAATGTCATATTCTGACACCTACACTCCTTTAACATGGTAACTGTCTTGTATAATCTTGAATATGGCTCAACAATATTTGAATGCTTTCTTTTTGGCTCCTTGAATTACTTTCTCTTTGTCTGGAGATCTAGAATTTGGTTATAATATTCCAGGGAGTTTTCATTTTGGGATCTCTTTCAGGTGGTGATCAGGGATTTCTTTGGATTTCTCTTTTACCCTCTGATTCTTGGCTATCAGAGCAGTTTTCATTGCGAATTTCTTGAAATGTGATGTGTAAGCTCTTTTTTTTTTATCACGGCTTTCAGGTAATCCAAAAATATTAAATTATCTTTCCTCAATCTATTTTTCAGGTCAATTGTTTTACCAACAAGACATTTCCCATTTTCTTCTTTTTTTATTCTTTTGACTTTGTTTTATTGTTTATTTTATGTCTCATGGAATGATTACCTTTCACTTTACAAATTTCAATTTTTAAGGAATTATCTTCTTCAGGGAGGTTTTGCACTTTTTCCATTTGGCAAATTCTGCACTTGAAGGAGTTCTTTTCTTCAGGGTAATTTTGTCTCTTTTACCATTTGGGCAATTCTTTTTGGGGCTGTATTTTTTCTGTACTATTTTTGTGCCTCTTTTCACCAAGCTGTTGATTGCCTTTTCATAATTTCCTGGCATAAGTCTTACTTCTTTTTAGGAGCTTACATTCTGATAAGGGCAGACAATACATATCTAAGGATGGTGGTCAGGGAGAGAAGTTTTCATTTAGGGAATCACGAGAAGGGTGAGTGGAGTTAAACAGCAACTGATTGACCTTGTGGTATGGTTTAATTATTGTTCCCAGAACAAGAGGTGGAAAGCAGGGTTGGGTGGCAGAAAGATTGCCAAAGGAAATCATGGGGGACTTAGGGACAACTAGATGGAGGGACTTACTACGATGGACTGGGGCCCAATTTTGGAAGGCTTCATAGTAGGGAGAGGTAGAGCTTTGTCTATAATTGCTTTTGGGGAACTGATGCCATATATTGTCTACTCTGGGGTTAGAACACGGAAATGGGCAATTCTCTTTAATACCTCTCTTTTCCTTAAAATATAAATACCATTTATAATCTGTTTATATGTGCCTGTTTATAAATTCATGTTTGCTTTTTCTTTTTTTAATATGTTGT
Source organism: Trichosurus vulpecula (assembly GCF_011100635.1). Taxonomy (NCBI): domain Eukaryota; kingdom Metazoa; phylum Chordata; class Mammalia; order Diprotodontia; family Phalangeridae; genus Trichosurus; species Trichosurus vulpecula. The sequence goes on along the minus strand of NC_050578.1, from coordinate 91,915,488 downwards.
CCTGTGTTATACATAGTGGACGCTACTTAACAATAATAGCTGAAATCAGGGGTTGATTAGTTTAATATTCAATTTTCTGTAAAAGAACATGTACCCACGACATGCTTATAAGTTCAATTTGCATTAACATATCCTCCCTCACTTTCTTAAGTATAGACAATCAACAAAACAATAATTCAAGTCTTAATCTGTAGCATTTATGGATATTTGAGGTGTTAATTCTCATACTGAAAATTGAATAATCAGCTTATACACTGGTTTGATCTAGCTGTTAATACATACCAGGCTGATATGTATATAGTATCTTAAGGTTTGCAAAGCCTTTTACACACGTTATTTCATTGGATCCTTGAATAATCCTGTAAGGTAACTCCTGAAAATGTTATTATACCTATTTTACAGGTTACAAAATTGAGGCTTAGAAAGTTTGAATTTCCCATGGCTACACAGCTAGGAAGTATCACAGGTAAGATCTAATCATTGTCTCTCCTCATTCCAGGTCCAGCCCTCTTTCCCTTATACTATTCTGCCAACTGCTCATGTATCTATTTGCATTGGATGTGTGTTTATTGATGTGTGGAAGGCTACTACAAGTTTCGGGGTGGTTCTGAATTTCAGGTGGTTCCTAGGCGGAACAGAGACTATATAGTACACAGGTAGTTTTTCATTGTTTTCCTTTTTACCCCTGGGAGGGTACATTGTTAGTCTTCTAAGGAAACATTGATTTTCCTTCTCATTAAATCCTCCCCTTTTCCCACTCCATTGCCAAGCCTAATGAAGAACTTTGTCACAAAGTTAACTGACTTCCTCCATGAATTAGTGTTATTTCAAACGCAGGAACCAAATGTAAACTAGAAGTCAATAGTATGGAGACATAGAAAGAGTTATGGAAGGACCCCCAGAAAGGATATTTAGCCTTTTACCTCATTATGAGGCTCTTTCCTGATTGGATTATCGCTTTAAATATGTTGTACACACGTGTCTACACTTGAACATTAATGGTCCCCCATAGGATATGCTTTTCTAGGAGAAAACTCTATGGAAAAGAATTTAATGGGAATGCCATCAATACTTCATGAATTATGGAACACCAGAAGCCTAATTTTAAGACCTGCAGGAACCAAATGCAGCCAACTAACTAAAACATAATCATTCAAGAATATGGATCTGAGATAAATCTACCCCTCATACAACACCTCTGTCCACTTGTATATATATTCTAGGGCACAAATTATTTAGTAACTACACTGATAACTTCATTATGAGATGCTCCTTAATCTTTAAAAAGATTTTTTTAAAAATCACTGCAATAGTAGCAATTAATTATCACTTTTTTCACTGGGTCACAGATTTAGAGCTGGAAGGGAACTTCAAATCTAACTAGTCAAGCCCTTTCCTTCAATAGATGAAGAACCGAGGCACAGAGAAGTAAAGATATTTACTTACCCAAGGTCACAAAGGTAGAAACTGAAATGAGATTTGGACCTAGATCCTCTAACTCTAAAAGCATGCATTCACTGAGTTGGTGGTTCAGTGGACAGAGCACTGGGCTGGGAATCAGGAAGACCCAAGTTCAAATTCATCCTCACGTACTTCCTAGCTGAGTTACCCTAAGCAAGTCATTTACTTTTGGTTTGCCTCTGTTTCCTCAACTGTAAAATGGAAGGAAAAATAGCATCTGTTTGCAGGGTCATGATGAGGAGCAAATGAGATAATATTTGTGAAAAAGCATTGAACATAGCTTGTGGCACATAGTGGTACTATATGAATGCTAATTATTCTTTTTATCAAAAGTGGGATCAGACTCGTAATTTCATCTGTGTAGGAGCTCCCATTCAGGAATTTCCTCTACCAGTGCCTATGGACACCTGTTCTTCAACTTAGTGAAGCCATTAAAGAGTTTCCTAGGGCTCTCAGAGGTCACTTGATAATGACTATATTTGAGCTGAGGACTTCCTGACTCCAAAGCCACATCTCTAGCCATTATGCTACACTTCCTCTCTGAAGACAGTGTTTTTCATAACGTAACCAAGTGAAAAGAAGATTTTCTATATTCAAATTATGGCCAAATTCAGGCAACCAAGAGGTAGTGTGATGTAGTGGAATGAGCAGAGTCCTTGAATTCCAAAGCCCTGAGTTTGTGTCCTAGTTATCCTCTTTACTAGCCATATGATGACTAGGAAATCCCTTAACCACCATGAGCCTCATTTTCCCCATAAGTAAAGTGGAAAAAATAATACTCATACTGCCTCTCTCTGGGGTTTGATGTAAGAAAACTACTTTGAAAACCATAAATGTGAATCATTCTTTGGTAACCACATCAAACTATCAAACCATGGGGCACCATTATTGGTAAACAGTGTTTAATTAGGCAATTGAAATCGGCCAATAAAATCTTACAATATCTAAAATAGTAATAGTCTCTAAGAGGCCCATAAAGACTTTTTTCTCTGAGGAAGAAGAAGATAAATAATTGAATGGAAGATAATTTTATACTTTGCAGATAAGATTCCAAATGCTGAAAGCCCAGCTGTCCCATGTAATATTAAGCAGTTATTGATGTTTGATGAAGTGAACTCAGAGAAGTCAATATTTTCCTTGAGATGAGATGGGCTTGGGAATGAGGTCTGAGGTCTCATTATCTGAGAGTAATGAGAGGGAACTATGGGGGAGGTGCAAGAGCTTCAGTCTGGAGACCTAAGTTCAAAGCCTGGCTCTTCCATTAACTTGCTAGGTCATCTTAGGCTTATGGTTTCAGTTCTCTGGACTAACTTTTCTCTCCTGAAAAATAAATAGGTAACCTTTAAAGTCTTTCCCAGGACGAACATTCCACTTAACCTCTGCTTGCCTCAGTTTCCTCAACTATGAAGTGGGGTTAATAATGGCATCTATCTTCCAGGGTTGGTAGGAGGATGGAATGAGAAAAATGTTTGTAAAGTACTTTGCAAACCTTACAGCACTAGATAAATGCTAGCTATTAAAAGCAAGCACAGTTATCCCTTCAACATTGTGACTTCCCGTATCACAGTTTCTATATATTGTGGGTTGGCATAAAAAATTACATGGGATTTTGGGGAGTTTTGCAAAAGCTGAAGATTCCATGAGAAGGGGAGAAGACACACAGAAAAAGTTTAGAAATTCAGAAATGCGTAAAATATATGTATAGTATTGTATATATCAATGTATTTTATCTTTAATAGCATAATAATTCAGACTCTCTGGAAAGAAGGGAGGAGAAAAATGGGGGGAAGGTACCATGCCTCTAACCTCCTCCCCCCCCGCCCCACTGCGATGTGTAAGGGATAACTATAGTTGAGTCAGAGGTGTAGCTCATGCAGTGGAAATTTGGCTACCATTTTGCCGGTTCAGAAATGAATGACGTTTGTCAGAGGACAAAGCTGGAGCTGACCAGACTGTATCTCCTGTATTCTATATGTTAATCAAGGATGAGAGGAAAAGTAAACACATCTGAATGTAAAAGGAAAGGGTTATTTGCTGCTTGAACTCTGCATTAACATATACCTACTTGACTTTTGGGCTGTTTCTACTTTCCTTGTGGATTCAAGGGAGCCACAGGGTATCTTAATTATTATTTTGAGGAAGCATTTCTTTCCTCTGTGGTGGAGTTATTATTTCTTCTGAATGGTAATTTTATTGTCGGATTTGATCTTTTAGGTGGAATTCCTTTAGATACATAATCTTCCCAAGTTTGAAAGTTGTTAAAATACTATATGAAAAAGAAATGGCTCTGGCTTGCAGTTCTATTCACCACCTAGGGAGAAAAACAATGGAAGCTTACTGACTGCATGTTAATAGTTCCAGCCAATCAAGAGTCACAATTTTTTTCACCCTTTGGATAGTTTATCCTCAAGGGAGCTTTTCAAGATATTCCTGTAACTTTGGGACATCTACTCATATCTTTACATACTTTACTCTAGGCAGCAATCCTAGTGAATTGAGGGAAAAATTAGTTCTTAATTGAAAAACAAAAATTCCTTTTCATTTTGGTTAACCACAGAAACATTGTTCTAATGAGCTTTTATGAGGTTTTGTCTCTCCAGTCAATTCAATTCAGTTCAGTTTGACAAATATGCCTAAAAATTAAGAGCCTATTATATGTTATGACTTCACATATGCAATTGTTACTATATTGATTACTTTCTCAGATGTTAGGGGAGGGACAGGGAGAGAGAGAGACAGAGGGAGACAGAGGGAGAGAGAGACCGAGAGACAGAATGAGAGACAGAGAGAGAGAGACAGAGACAGAGGGAGAGGGAGGGAAGGAGAGAGAGAGACAGAGAGAGAATGGATTTGGAAATTTAACATTAAAAATAGAAAATATTTTAAAAACTGCAATTGGGAAGTATTTAACAAAATAAATAAAAATACATTTTCAGAAAAGAACCTATTACATGTTAGTTGGATCCTATGCTACATGTTAGGGGTACAAAGACAAGATGTACCAGTCCCTGGTCTCATGGCCCCAGTTTTGCTTCACTTTATTGCCTGGCCATGTTCTTGAGAGCATGCCTTTCATTGCAGGACTCAATACTGGGCCCCCCAGGGTATCCTGATTAGTTAGCTATCTTACATGGACCAATTTACTTAGTTTATCCCAGCCATGCTTTACTTTTTGACCTGGCAGCCACCCTGGCACAACTCTAGACCAGAAGCTGTGCCCTGGAGAACATAATCCTTTCAGCTTACTCTCCTACCCTCTTCCTGTTCAGGAACCATAATTAAATCTATGTTGCCATTGCCACTGGAAAGGATGTATTCATTCTTATTCACAACTTTCTGGCTTTACTCATCACAGCCATAACTTTCCAAGCCAAAGTAGCCTTCCCTGGCCAGCACTCTTCAGTATGAAAATTTGTCTCTTTCCTTTTAGTATGTGAGTTCCTTGAGAGCAGGGACTTGTTTTCACTTTGGCACTTGCATCCTCAGCAACTAGGCCAATGTTTGGCAAACTGTAAGTACTTAATGAATGATTCATTCATTCATTCATTCATTTATAATATTGACTGATCTATCTTCATCTAGGTTCATTCAAGAAATATGAGGACCTCCTTTGTGCAAAGCACCTTACTTGTCAGGGGTACAAAGAAACAAGACTATACCTCCGTATGGGATGGAACAATAGAGTAAATAAAAATTAAGTATAATATGAGATAATAATAGATAACATTTATATAGCACCTTAAGGTTTGAAAAGCATTTTACATATGTTGCCTCATTTGATCTTTACAGCAACCCTATAAGGTAAGTACATGTTTATTATTATCCCCATTTTGCAGAGGAGGAAGCTGAGGCACAGAGCCATTAGGTGGCTTTTCCAGGAACATACAGCTAGTGATTTGAACTCAAGTCTTTCTGACTTTAAGTCCAGTTGCCTTTTAGGTGGGGTGTATTGGGGGCAAATGAGAGATAGATTGAAGTGCTCCAGAGGGGAATAGGAGGATATCCTACCCAGAAATTTATCTAGAGGATAAAGAGCTGCTATCAACTGAGGGAATCAGGAAAAGCTTTTCAGAGGAGTATACAGCTGACCAACTCCAAGTTACTTCTTCATTTAAGAAGACACTTAGGGAAACCTACTGATATCTCTGGCTAAATGGGGACTCTAGGTTTGGGCAGCTTTCAAAGGCTTTCACTTACTGTTACCCAGTCCGTGTCAACTTGGCAGACTCACAGATTAAATCCTGGAGGGGATCTCAGGGGTCATTTAGTCCAATCCTCTCATTTTACAGATGAGGAAAGAAAGAGTTGGCAGTTAAATGACCTGTCTGAATTTATATGGGTTAACACTACTGTTCACACAGGCACAGTTGGGATTTGAACCCATGGCTTCTGACTGCAAATCTAGCCCACTTTCCAATGTACAATTGGGTCTCTCAGGAGAATAGAGTTACTTTTTCCTTTTCTTTTCAAAAGATAGGAGGCTTTGCATGATGTCCAAACAGTCATCAAACAATGATTTGTGTGTCAAAAACCTAGGGTTATTTTGCTGTTAGTGGTAAGACAGACACCTACATATTTCATTGACTTCTAAATTGTGCCTGGCATGAGGTGGGCACTACCAAGTTGGCTGGATCTCCTTTCTTTGTGTCAAAGCATTTCATATGAAATTTCATCTTTTGTGAAGTAGATTCAAAGAGACTAACGTACTATCTGGAACTTGTATAATATATTATAGTAGAGCAAGATGAAACACTCCTTTAAACTAGATTCTGTCCCTTTTTCTTTCTCCTTCCCCCCCTCTCCCCTGAGTCATTCACGATGATAATGTTCTGTCAGGCTCCAGCATGTGTCCTGAGCCTTTGGCTAGTATTTTACTGACTGCTGCTTTATTCATTCACATCAAAACCCAATCAAGTAAGAAAAACCTAATTCTTATTCCAGCCATTTTCCAAACTGTTAAAAACAAACACACATACACAGCAGTAACATTATTATGAATGTATACCATATTTATTTTTGAGCCTTTTATTAAATTTCTTTTTGTAGTGGAGATGAAGGGCATCACTTTCATAGGAACCAAAGGGAGAGGCAAGTTCCATCAAACATAGGTGAAATACAATTCAGCAGGCACATTCTTCGTTGTTGCTCACATTGACATGTTACTTCGCTGTTTACCCAGTGTGTTTCATAGGATAGCTTTGTGAGGTAAGCAGTGCATACATTATGTTGTTGGTGCCACAGATGAGGATATAGAAGCTCAAAGCTACATGACCTGCCCAAAGTGGAAAGCCAGGAATTAAATCAAGGTGTTTTGGTTGCAAGTATCATGTTCTTTTCACTACATCAATTCACCTTTGGTTTGAGGGATGGAGGAGAAATGCAGATAGCTCTCAGGTCTTTTTCTTGAATAGGGGCCCCTGGAAGTAGTTCAGGTTCAAGGCACTCTGTGGGTCAGCAATAACTCCAACCCATAGTTCACTGACATGTTTACTTTTGCTAGGCTAAACTGACAACACATTAATTCAAAATCAATCTTACCTTTAATGAAACAGCAGAACAAATTAAGTGACAAGCCTCCTCTGGGAGATGATCTGGATCCCGGTTTAGATATTTATGCCACATGTGAATCAGCCATATCATTATAGTATACTACTCAACCATATATATTTAGACCACTAGTAGTATCTTTATTAAGGGGAATACTGGTAAAGGATTCAATTCAATGTGACAAACATCCAGTAAGTATTAACTATGCTCAGTAACTCACCTGGCAGGAGGTAAGCAATCCTTGCTAAGGCAGCCAACCATGAAGAGGGAGCAAGAGAAAGAGGCATATGTCTGCCAAGTCAGAATCCAACTCTACCTCTCCTGAGATCCCCATAGAGAAAGCATAGCACCTGGAATACAAGAGCCTTGGGAATTGTAGTGATTCCCAGACCACTGGCTATGGTTCCAGCCCAGCCCCAAGCAGCTATCATCCCAGGAAGCAACCCCTGTGAAACTGAAGCCTGGCAACTACTTCTGTGGATGCTGTAGCCCCAGTTACTGAAGACTCAAAAAGAAAGTTCTCTCCACTAAATACAGTGGCACTTTCAAATGGTTCAACATCTGAAAAAAGATACAGTTTTACAAATGGCAATGACACTAATGAAGATATATCATGGGGGCAGAGCCAATATGTCAGAGTAAAAGCAGGGACATACTGGAGCTCTCTCACAAATTCTTTCAGATACCTCTTAAAGTGAATCTGAACAAATTTGAGAGAGGTAGAATCCACTAGGAGACAGAGTGTGGCAGATTTCCAGTCCAGGAGAGTCTGGAAAGTTGATGGGAGGGATCTGTTGCACTGGGCTAGGAGAGTACTGAGGATGTGGGACAAGGAGCTTGACTACACCCAACCATACTGGAGGGGGAACAGGCCTGGCAGGCAGAATCACCAGTTGAAGTGGCAATCCCCAGGTCTCTCAGCACTTTGCTGGTGCAGAGGCAGGGTTCTCTTGCTTTGCCCTGCTTGAATCTGGGTTGTGGTCCTAGTTGGTAGTTCTTGGGGTGTGGCAGAGCTTGCCATGTAGAAGTAGCTCTGAAAAAAGCAGTGCAATGCCCTGAAGCTTGGGACAAAGCACTTGCCATTCTGAAGCCAGACATGACCTGACAAAAACCTCAAGGGTCAAGTAGTTGGCTGGGAACATGGGGCCAGGCAGTGAAAGACTCAGACTATTGAATCATTTCTGGGTGACAAAGAAGATCAAAACATACAGCCAGAAGAAATCAACAAAGTTAAAGAGCCCACATGAAAAGCCTCCAAGAAAAATATGAATTGGTCTCAGGCCATGGAAGAGCTCAAAAAGGATTTGGAAAGGCAAGTAAGAGAAATAAAGGAAAAATTGGGAAGAGAAATGAGAGTGATGTAATAAAATCATGAAAAACAGGTCAACGACTTACTAAAGGATACCCAGAAAAAATACTGAAGAAAATAACACCTTAAAAATAGACTAACACAAATGGCAAAAAGAGCTCCAAAAAGACAATGAGGAGAAGAATGCCTTGAAAGGCAGAATTACCCAAATGGAAAAGGAGGTCGAAAAGAACACTGAAGAAAATACTACCTTAAAATTAGATTGGAGCGAGTGGAAGCTAGTGACTTTATGAGAAATCAAGATATTATAAAACAGAAAAAAAGAATGAAAAAATGGAAGACAATGAAAAATATCTCATTGGAAAAAACACTGACCTGGAGAATAGATCCAAGAGAGATAACTTAAAAATTATTGGACTACCTGAAAGCCATGATAAAAAAAGAGCCTAGACATCATCTTTCAAGAAATTACCAAGGAAAACTGCGCTGATATTCTAGAAGCAGAGGGTAAAGTAGAAATTGATAGAATCCACCCATCACCTTTTGAAAAATATCCCAAAAAGAAAACTCCTAGGACTATAAGAGCAAATTCCAGAGTTCCCAGGTCAAGGAGAAAATATTTCAAGCAGCCAGAAAGAAACAATTTGAGTATTGTGGAAACACAATCAGAATAACACAAGATCTAGCAGCTTCTACATTAAGGAATCAAAGGGCTTGGAATATGATATTCTGGAGGTCAAAGAAACTAGGATTAAAACCAAGAATCCCCTACCCAGCAAAGATGAGTATAACACTCCAGGACAAAATATGGATTTTCAACAAAATAGAAGACTTCCAAACATTCTTGAAAAAGAAAAGACCAGAGCTGAATAGAAAATTTGACTTTCAAATATGAGAAGCATGAAAAGGTAAACAGGAAAGAGAAATCATAGGTTGAACTGTTTTCGTTACATTCCTACATGGAAAGATGATATTTGTAACTCCTGAAACATTTCTAAGTATAAGGGTAGTTGAAGGGAATATACATATACATAAACATAAACATATACATATACATATACATATGTATGTGTATATATATGTGTATATATATATATTTATATATATATATAGACAAAGGGGACAGGGTGAGTTGAATATGAAGGGATGATATTTAAAATAAATAAATAAATACAATTAAGGGATGAGAAAGAAATATATTGGGAGGAGAAAGGGAGAGACAATGGGATAAATTATCTCACATAAAAGTGGCAAGACAAAGCAGTTCTACTGGAAGGGAAGAGGGTGCAGGTGAAAGGGAATGAATGAATCTTGATCTCATCAGATTTGACTTAAGGAGAGACTAACATACACACTCAATTGGATATCTAACCCTACAGGAATGTAGAGTGGAAATGGATAAGAGAGAGGGGATGATAAAAGGGAGGGTAGAGTGGGGAAGGAAGTAATCAAAAGCAAACACTTTGGAAAGGGCAAGGGTCAAGGGGATAAAATTGAACAAAGGGGGTCAGGATAGGATGGAGGGAAATATAGTTAGTCTTTCAGAACATGACTGCTATGGAAGTGTTTTACATAATGATACATGTGTGGCGTATATTGAATTGCTTGCCTTCTCAAGGAGGGCTGGTGGGGTGGGAAGAAGGGAGAAAATTTGGAACTCAATGCTCTAAAAACAAATGCTCAAAAACAATTTTTTTTACATGCAACTGGGAAATAAGATATACAGGCAACGGGGTATAGAAATCTATCTTTCCCTTCAAGAGAGTAAGGGGAAAGGGGAATAAGGGGAGGGGAGTGGGGTGACAGAAGGTAAGGCAGACTGGGGAAAAGGGCAATCAGAATATATGCCATCTTGGGGTGGGGGAGGATAGAAATGGGGCGAAAATTTGTAACTCAAAATCTTGTGAAAATCAATGTTGAAAACTAAAAAATATCAAATAAAGAAATAGAAAGAGAAAGAGAAAAAGAGAAATTTTCATAGGAAGATGTATGTGAACTTATGTCGAATCTAGTAAGCTGTCAAAAGAATACTATATACTTTGACTACAATGATGTAAATGAAAAGAACACTAAATAGAAGTTAAATGGTAATAACCAGCCTTGGGTATAGGGAACAGATAATAAAACAGCCAATAAACATTTGTTAAATACCAAAAAAAGAAAGAGATCCCAAATTGAAAACTCCAGGGAACATTGTAGCCTAATTCTTGAATTATCAGATCAAGGAGAGAATACTGCAAGCAGCCAGGAAAAAACAATTCAAATATCACAGAACTACAGTTGGGAATCACACAGGACCTTGCAGCTTCTACATTAAATGATCAGAGGGATTGGAATATGATATTCCAAAAGGCAAAGGAACTTGGACTACAACCAAGGATCAACTACCCAGCAAAACGGAACATAATCTTTCAGGCAAGGAGATGGACATTCAAATGAAATAAGGAAATTCCAGACCTTCCTGATGAAAAGGCCAGGGCTCAATTGAAAATTTGATCTTCAAATACAAGACTCAAGATTGGTGTAAAAAGGTAAACAGGAGAAAAAACACCTTGTGATTCAATAGGGGCAAACTGTTTACATCCCTATATGGGAGGATAATATTTGTTAATCTTGAAAATGGAATATAAGGTAGCAATGATCAAAATTACTTTGTTCTGGCTAAGAAATAGAGTGGTGGATCACTGGATAGGTTAGCTACACAAGAGGAAGTAGTCAGTGACTACAGCAATCTACTCTTTGATAAACCCAGAGAGTCCATCTTCTGTGACGAGAACTCACTATTTCACAAAACACTGCTGGGAAAACTGGAAAATAGCATTGCAGAAACTGGGCATAGTCCAATATCTTATAATATATACCACAATAAAGTCAAAATGGGTTCACAATTTAGATATAAAGACTGATACCATAAGCAATTTGAGAGAGCAAGGAATAGTTTATCTGTCAGATTTATGGAGAAGTGAATAATCTGTGACCAAACAAGAAATAGAGAGCATTATGAAATGCAAAATGGATAATTTTGATTGTGTTAAATTGAAAAGTTTTTCTATAAACAAAGCCAATGAAACCAAGATTAGGAGGGAAGCAGAAAACTGGGAGAAAATTTTTACAACCAGGGTCTGTGTTAAAGGCCTCATATTTTTGAAGGGGGGAAGGCAGGGCAATTGAGGTTAGGTGACTTGCCCAAGGTCACACAGCTAGTAAGTATGTCAAGTATTTGAGGCTGGATTTGAACTCAGGTCCTCCTGATTCCAGGGCCAGTGCTCTACTCACTGTACCACTTAGCTGCCCCAAAGTCCTCATTTCTAAAATAAACAGGGAACTGAGTCAAATTTATAGGACCACAAGTCATTCCCCAAATGATAAATGGTCAAAAGATATGAACAGGCAGTTTTCAGAGGAAGAAATTAAAGATATATATAGTCATATGAAAAAATGCTCTAAAGCACTATTGATTAGAGAAATGCAAATCAAAACAACTATTAGGTACCACATCTCTCCTGTCAAATTGGCTAACATGACAAAACAGGAAAATGATAAATGCTGGAGAAGATGTGGGAAAATAGGAACACTATTACACTGTTGGTGGAGTTGTGAATTGATCCAGCCATTGTGGAGAGCAATTTGGAACTATGCCCAAAGGACTATAAAAAAGTGTATACCCTTTTGACCCAGCAATACCACTTCTAGGGCTGTATCTCAAAGAGATCAAACAAGTGGGAAAATGACCAACATGTACAAAAATATTTATATCAGCTCTTTTTGGGGTGGCAAAGAATTGGAAATCAAAGGGATGCCCATCAATTTGAGAAAGGCTAAACTAGTTGTGTGTATGAACGTAATGAAATACTATCATGCTATAAGAAATGCGGAGCAGATGGACTTCATAATAACCCGGAAAGACATGTGATCTGATGCTGAGTGAGGGGAGTAGAACTGTGAGAACATTATACATGATTACAGACACAGTATCTGTGATGACTAACTTTGATAGACTTGGCTCTTCTCAGCAATGTAAGGTTCTAAAGACAGCTCCAAAACACTCATGATGGAAAAAGCTACCCACATCCAGAGAAAGAATTACGGAGTCTGAATGTAGATTGAGGCAAACTATTTGCTCTCTCTCATTTTTTTTCTTTTTTGGTTTGGTTTCTTCTTTCTCATGATTCATTCCATAATTTTTCTTTACAACTTGACTATTGTGAAAATAAGTTTTAATGTGAAGGTATATGTAGAAACTATATCAGATTACACGCCTTCTTTGAGGGGAGGGGAGGAAAAGAGGGAAGGGGAGAAAATTTGGAACTCAAAAACTCATGGAACTGAGTGTTGTAAACTAAAAATAAAAAAAAAATTAAAAAAAGAGATTAAAAAAAGATACATCACCATCTTCTTTGCCACTATGCCCTAAGGATCCTGGGATCTTTCCATCTGACCTCTATGTGGGTTGTTTCTTCCGGGAGAAAGAGAGCTCTTCAAGAGTAGGGATTTTGTTGATTTTCTCTTTGTCTTCCTAGTACTTAGCAAAGTGCTTTGCACATAGTAAAGGCTTAAATAATTTTTCATTCATCATAGGAGGAGATACAGGTGTTTGGAGAGAAATATTCCTTACTCTTATGATGTGTTTGTTAGGGAACATCTATAATATTTTTCCATCCTTTTTTTGCATTGAATTAATTTATACACTAGTCAAGTTGTGGAGAAGAATTATGACCAATGGAATGAATCATGAGAAAGAAGAGACAGAACCAAAAAAGAAAAACCCAAAAACAAAAACAAAAGAGAAGCAAAAAAGGCGAGCATGTAGTGCGCCTCCATCTGTATTCAAACTTCACAGTTCTTTCTCTGGGTGAAGATAGCATTCTCCATTGTGAGTCCCCTGGAGTTGTCCTTGCACCTTATGTTGCTGAGAAGAGCGAAGTATGTCAGGGTTGGTCCTCACGGAATCCATATATCTGTGGTTGTGTACAATGTTCTCCTGGCTCTGCTCTGCTCACTCAGCATTATGTCGTGTAGGTTTTTCCAGGTTGTTACGAAGTCCGTATCATCCCCATTTCTTATGGCACAATAGTATTCCATTACTTCATATACCACAGCTTGTTCATCCATTCCCCAATTAATGGGCATCCCTTTGATTTCCAATTCTTGGCTACCACAGAAAGAGCTGCTATAAATATCCTTGTACATATGGGTCCTTTTCCTGCTTGTGTGATTTCTTTGGGATACAATCCTAGAAGTGGTATTGCTGGGTCAAAGGGTATGAATATTTTTATAGCCCTTTGGACATAGTTCCAAATTGCTCTCCAAAATGGCTAGATCAGCTCACAACTCCACCAGCAATGTAACAATGTTCCAATTTCCCCATATCCTTTCCAGCATTTATCATTTTCCTGTTTTGTTATTTTAGCCAATCTGACAGGAGAGATGTGGTATCTAAGAGTTGTTTTGATTTGCATTTCTCTAATCAGTAGTGATCCAGAGCATTTTTTCATATGCCTAGAGATAGCTTTAATTTCTTCCTCTGAAAACTGCCTGTTCATATCCTTTGACCATTTCTCAATTGGGGAATGGCTTGTGTTCCTATATATTTGGCTCAGTTCCCTATATATTTAGAAATGAGGCCTTTATCAGAGATACTAGTTGCAAAGATTTTCTCCCAATTTTCTGCTTCCCTCCTAATTTTTGTTGCATTGGCTTTTTTTGTACAAAAACATTTCAATTTGACATAATCAAAATTATCCATTTTGCATTTTGTAATGCTCTCTATCTCTTGTTGGGTCATGAGTTCTTTACTTTTCCATAAATCTGATAAGTAGACTATTCCTTGCTTTCCCAAATTACTTATAGTATCAGCTTTTACTCCTAAATCATGAACCCATTTTGACTTTATTTTGGTATATGGTGTAAGATATTGGTCTATGCCCAGTTTCTGCCCTACCATTTTCCAATTTTCCCAACAGGTTTTGTGAAATAATGAATTATTAGCCCAGAAGCTGGCCTCTTTGGGTTTATCAAAGAGTAGATTGCTAAACTTGTTGATTTCTCCTACTTGTGTACCTATCCTATTCCACTGATCCACACCCCTGTTTCTTAACCAGTACCAGGCAGTTGTGATGACTGCTGCTCTGTAGTACAGTTTAATATCTGGTATGGCTAGGTCACCTTCTCTAGCATTTCTTTTCATTAATACCCTAGATATTCTAGACCTCTTGTTTTTCCAGATCCTCTTTTTAAAGATAGAATTATGTAGCTTAAAGGGTCTTAGGAAAGTCACCTAGAACAAGTTGTGAATATAAAGTAATGATGGAATCCTGCCATCCCCAACTTTAGACCCTAGGATCTGTACGTGACAGTCTTTGCATCTTTCCTCATGCTTATCCTACATCCGGAATGCCTTCCCCTATTCTTCTTCTTGTGTTGATTTTCTATAAAGCCCAATTCAAATTTTGCTTCCTTCATGAAGCCCCTCATGATCCTTCTCACATATGATGAGTTTAAACCTGCTTCTCATTGAATAATGTCCTCGCACCCCTCTAATGCACTGATCATATATCATCCAGTATTATGCTTACTTATATTTGTGTGTTATCTTCCGAGTGAACTGGAGATGTATCTAAGTTTTATGTCTTCTCAAGATCAGTACTTTGTATCCAGTAGGAACTTACTAAATGCAAATTGAATTGAATTTTATATAGCTTGTCTCATGACTTCATACCTAAACTGCTGCCATTTCCCCAGCCTAGTGACAAGACAAAACTTAGACAATTGCCAAGGAATTCAGGACTAGTTTTAAAAGACTTTGTATCAGGAGATTCTAACGTCTCACTTAAAAAAATCAAACAAACCAAAAACCAACAGCAGCAACAACAATGAAAACCAAACTTTAATTTTCCTATCTAAAAACCTTCACATTTAGGAAATCCTAATGTCTAATCTATGTTCTTCTTAATGTACTTTAAGTTGGTGCATTTCCTCATGTCTCCTGTCATTTACTAAGCAAACTTTCTTTGAAGTTGGGGACAATGGAGGGAGAGAGGCAAGTTTTTGTTTGTTTGTTTGTTATTGTACAGTCTTTTTTAAGTTGTGTCTGACTCTTTGAGACCCCATTTAGGGTTTTCTTGGTAAAGATACTGGAGTTGTTTTCCACTTCCTCCTCCAGCTCATTTTACAGATTAGGAAACTGAGGCAAGCAGGGTTAAGTGATTTGTACAGGATTACACAGTTAGTAAATGTCTGAGCCCAAATTTAAACTCAGGAAGATGAGTCTTCCTGACTCCAACCCTTGCGCTCTATCCACTGTGCTATCTAGTTGCCAGAGGGTTTTAGAAAGTGCTAATTTTACTCTGTGGTCTCCTTATTTTACAGTAAAGACTACTGCAATTAAAAGAGGAAATAATCCAAGTTTGATTTCCTACCTACATAATGTGAAGTACTCCTTTGGTGTTACAGCTGTATTTGTAAAAGATTGGGATACCCCTAAAAGACATTCCTTCTGCTGCAAAAAACCCAACACCACCCCAAACCCATTTCACTGTTCATTAAACCAAGCCTTTATGTTCTGAGTCAGTCAAATCTTTATATCCTGTGCCAATGAAACTTAATCCTCTCTCTTTTCTATCATGAAACATTTGAGTTTAGCCCTGATATATCTGCTTTGGAAAAGGAATTTTTTTTTCTGTGTAAGATAGCCTTGTACAATATACAGCCTGTGGGCTGCTTGAGGCCCACCAAAGGATTTAGGGCAACCCTCGAAAAATATAGGGTTGCCACCGGTCATTCTCCTGTTTGTCATGTGATCCAAGGCCACCAAACATTGTAAGTCTGTCTCTAGTCTAACTTATTTGTGGCCTGAAGAAATTTAGCCTATTTTAATTTTGGCTCCTACCTACTGCCAAGTTGTTCATGTCTGGTGTAGGAAGTAATAACAGTTCAAAGTCCAGTACTAGAAAATATTTATTTATTTTATTTTGATAAAGCAAGATGATCCTAATTATTATGCCAAATTGAAAAGTTTTGTGTGTGGAAGGGAAGACTATACCTCACATTTCTATAGTGCTCTGATATTTGTGAATCATTTTACACATGTCATCTCATTCTAGTCTTACAACCCTTTAGAGTAGCTGTTATTATAATATTCCTATTTTTACAGCTAAAGAAACTTAGAGATAAAAGGGTAGGGTCAGACAGCTAGTAAATGTCTGAGGTAGTATTAAAACCCAGGTCTTCTCAACTTCCAGTATAGCACTTTATACAATATGGTATACTGCCTCTCTAAAGGTGTCATGTAGCAAACAAAAGAAATACAACGTGAATTCAGTAAGGCACATGAATGAATGAAACATATTATTTTTGCCCTTAATGGTTTCTAAAGACAAGCCATTTGACAATGCCACAGACTTTAAAAACTCTCTTTCCTTTGTGTTCAGTAGCTATGGCTGATAAAGAAATCAAGGCCTGGGGCACCTGCAGAAGCAGTGACCAGATCAAATGGACTGTTTCTTCCCTGAACATTGTATGTATAGGCTAGTGTGGGAGGCCCTGCTATCCCCAGGAGTCTTGGTCTTGGCCTATCTTCACTGATATCTGAGGGAAGGTAGAGGTCAAGGTGGTAATAGAAGTTTGATTTTCTTGCTACGTGCCATCTCCTGTCTCTCCCTTAGGGTGACTTGCTGCTACATATACATTTGACAACCTCTCTTTGCCTCAATTTCCTCATTTATAAAATGAGGATAATAATAGCACCTATCTTCCAGGGTTGTTGTGGAAATAAAATTATATAACATTTATAAAGTGCTTTGCAAACCTTAAATATAACTGCCATTATTATTTTTCATCTATTTTTAATTTTTGGAGAGAAATGTTGTTAGTCAATATTGTGTATTGGTCAGAGTGCCAGAGTTGGAGCAAGAAAGAATGGTTTTCCATCCTACTTTCAATCACTCACAAGTGTGTGATTTGAGGCCAGATTTAAACTCTAAAATGGGTGTGATAATAATACCTATAGTTGTAAGTTCTCAGAGTTGTCATAAGGATAATTTGAATAAATATATGTAAAATGCTTTGGAAATCTTGTAGTATCATGTAAATGTCAGATAATATCATGACACATTAGTTAACGTAGAGTTTGTAGGTAATGTTGAGATATACATTTGCCCCCACCATATGTTGCTTTATAGATCAGTAAGGAATATTTAGATCAGGGGTTCTTAATCATTTTTGTCTATACCATTGGATCCTTAGGAGTCTGGTGAAGACTATGAGCTCCTTCTCAGAATATATTTTGTGACTTACATTCATAATTGAAGGGAATCCTAAATTTCAGTTGAAGATTAGTGATTTTTTTCTCATCCAAATTCACAAATGCTTTGATATCTCTCCATGTATCTCTTGGGTATCCGTGTTTCTCTTGAGGATACATGGCTCCCGGATTAAAAACTGTCATCTTAGAAGGTGTGTATTTGTCAGTGTCTCTCTGTATGTGTATATATTTGAAAAATGTACTTTATATTCCAGCCTCTTAAAATTCTTAATATCCTTCAAAGTTCATATCAATCTTTACTTCTACATAAGCCCTTTCTTGATTTCTACCTCCCAGTTCCCTCTTTTCTTTCTCCTTCCCTCTCTTCTTTCCTGCCTTCTTTCTTTGTCTGTGTTATTTCTCTTGATAGAATTTAACTTTGAGGGCATTTTATTTTTTGTTTATATCCCCAGAATCTAGCATAGTGCCTGGCATATAGTAGGTGCTTAATATAGGCTTACTGATGGATGTTGTTTTTGTTTGCCTGCATATCTTATTAAAAGGCAGCATGCTGTAGTGAATAGCACACCAGACTTGGAGACAGGAAGACCTAGGGATAAACGTCATCGGCTTGTCTCATAGTAGGCATTTAATAAAACTTTGTTTGACATTCCTGATCATGAGCAAGTTAATGATTTTCTCTAAATATTATATAACTCTGAAGACAGGACATTTTAGGCAAGAGCCTAAGGTATGTGTCTTAAGACAATAAGTCATAAATGGGTTGAAATCTGCTTTGGTGGAGGAATTTACTGTATGAGCACTTCCCAAATGAGTGAAATCACAATCCCGTGCTATAAAGGTATGCTGTCTTCATAAGTAAGACCACAGGATAAAGCTGTATAATCTCTTAAGACAAGATTAGTAATTTAATCCAATCTTCCATGAGGTTTCAGTGTGTGCATGTGGGTGGCAGGGCTGGGGGGAGGAGGGTGGAAGAGGGAGATGCTGAAAGGCCATTATTTTACAATAATGCTGCCATAGACTCAATCACATGGACGTTATTGGATCAGTAACCAGGTTTTTGGTGTCTGTAACTTTTATGTTGGCTATAGCACTTTGAATAAGAACATTTAAAACTTATCATAAAGTTTTGATTAAATGGGAAATGGATTTTTATAAGCTATCTGAGGTGTGATTATATATTCTAGGATTCTTAGGAATGTGATTCTGTATAATCTGATCAATCTCAACAAAATAGTATGTTTTTATCTCATTATATCCGTGAGATGGCCATTTTCTTTTTAACACACTTTGCTAGTATTTGGGAGCATGATTGTGGCATATCTCTTGAGAAAAGGAAATAATATTTGTGCGGAATGTTTTCATAACTTTCATTCAAAGGGCTATGCCTTCAAAACTACATTTCTTCTAAACCAGGGGGAATAAATCTGATGGGAAAACACTTTAAATTAAAATTATGATGATTCATTATACACCTCTCTGAACCACATTAACTTTCCTGAAAAAAAAAGCGATGTGGAACTTTACGGAAAATATTCATATTTGATTGGTAATTGCATTTGGGAAATAAAATACAAACATGTAGCACCTCATAGTGTGTATCACATATAAATTAGATTGATTGGGATGATTTCAAGATGGATAGTTCCACTTCTACAACATTAAAAACCAATAATCAATCTGCATTTCTGGAATGCAAAGGGATCTATCACATTTGGAGTTTTGTGTATATCACAGTTACTGCAGTGACAGCTGGAGAGAGCAGTGACTAGAAGGTCACAGATGCTGCCTCTATGGGAGGCCCACACATCTTTAGTTTGTAAGAATTAATAAATCAAGCTCCTCCCTAGAAAGACATGCTAAAGCCAAATGGTTCATCTGCTTCTTGGGCTTCCATCTTACATTGCTTGTAACTTAGGAATCATATTTTAGTCACACATCAAATGCAATCCTCTCTTCACTATGCTATGCTCTCCTTGGAATCACACATAAGACCTATCTTAATATCAATACCTTTTGAGTAAAGGGAAAAGATCCTACCAGCTTACCATCCATTGTAGTATATAATAATTACTTTTATTTCCCTGTTTAACTTCCTTTAATTTTCCAAGGTTCTCAGCCAGGAGACATGGTACAGTAAAGGATGTTGTCAATGACCCGAAGATACAAATGAAATTGAATTCTGACTAGTAGCATTGGGAAGAGATTCAAACAGCCTGAAACATATATGGTAAAAATGGCCAAAATATTACATAGCCCCAACAGGACAAGATTGACATGCAGCCTAATAAAAAGCAAATGGGAACTGAGAATGTTAGACCTAGATGGTTGTTAGTGGTATCTTGGATATGTGAGGATGAAATTGCTACTAGAACAATTGCCAAATATCTTGACAATGGAGGAGAAAATAATTTAGATCAAGTATAAAAAAGTGAATCAAATCTAGCAGATAGAATAAGGCTAGACAAGACTGTGAGAAGATGAGAAAATATGCTTAAAAGCTCTGAGTTGTCATTTTGGCATTATAAAGAAATAGCCTCAGTAATAGATAGCAAATAGGTTTACCTCCCAGATTCCATCTGAGGAAAGAGGATGATTCCATAGAAGACATGAAGAAGACAGAGATTTGGAATTGTGTGTGCGTGTTTCTTTGCTTTTTATAACACATTTGCTGAAGTCAGAAGAGCTAATTCATGGGTAATGTTGACACGCACTTTTTCCTTATAAATTATCTGATATATTCAACAATTTCAATGAACCTTAAGTGTCTCTTCCTTGTAAGGCACCAAGGATTGAAGACAAAAAACCGAATTCTATTGGTGCTCAAAGAATCTTCATTCTGCAAAATCTATATGGAATGCTTAGAATGAAGGGCTTAAACATATATTGGTTACATTGACCAGTTGCTAACTGAGTAGTCAGTTAATTTAGAGCACTTCAGCTGGTTTTTATGTCAGAATTGGAAAGTCACAAGGAACCTCCACAGACATCTAGAATATCCAGAAAAGAATCCCCACTAATAATGTACCTACCCAATAAATGGCAATCTAAACATTTGTCCAAAGTTCATCAGTAAGGTGGAAACCATCACAAGCTGTGAAAAAGACCATGCTATTTTGGGAATATAATTATGTGGTAGATTTTCTTTGTTTCAAGTATACATTTGCTTTGTGAAATTTTTATTACCTCTTCCTTGCTCTATTTTCTGGGGACAGACAGGGCAAGTGTAGTAGTCCATTTCAAATAACCCCCCCTTAAACACTTGAAAACAGCTACTGAGTCTTCCCTCCTTTCTCCCTGTCTTCCCTTTCAGTTTTCTTTTCAGGTTAATCATGTGTATTGTTAATGTATTTTTTGCTTGATGGGAAGATCTTTCCCATCCATTAATAGGCCCACGTGACTTGCTTAAGTCATATAAAAGCCTAAGTCACATGAGCCTGGGTTATGAGAGTTGTGATGCCCTCTGACCTTAAAAAAGCATATATATATATACTCTGAGGTTAGCATTTTGCTTTGGGGCTCACTCATGGGAAGAGTGTTCATGTGATATAGCCAGATGAGACTCTGGGTAGCTGTTAAGGAGCCCCCTCACTTTGAAAGCCCAAATGTTGGTATTTCTTTTTCTGGTAACTATTTATGTATTGCTGTGGTCAGACAGTTCGAAGCCCTGTCTGTTGATTTGTGTTATTCACTCTCTTTATATAATTTCTGTTTGTAATTTCTGTTTGTATTTGCTCTGAAGTTCAGGGTGTTGAGTCTTCCCCTGAACTACGTGAATGATATCTATCTATTTATCTTTCTTTCTATCTATCTATCTATCTATCTATCTATGTTTGATTAAAGTAAGTTTGTTGACCCCTCTAAAGTTACTTTCCTTTAGAAAAGCATATCAAAGAACCTATGCTAGAAGCCCTCCTCTGTGCGGGTGTCATTGGTCTTACATCCCCCTCAGCAGCTGCAAGCAACATTATTGTTACACCATGCCATGTTCCTTCAACTTATCCTGATATGGCATAAGCTCAAGTTCCTTTCTCATTCCAATTGCCATCCTCTGGATGCTCATTATCTGATCAATATCCTTTCTAAAAAGAGATAACCAGATGTGATCTGACCAGAGCCAAGTCCTGTGGGAATAGGATGAAACCAGCTCTACCAGAGTCTTTCCTTGTCTCCACCTATGAATTATCCCTCTATTTAGCTGCAACTTTCTACTTTCTTTTGGTTTCCTTCTTTGAAAATGTCAAGGTCAATATTGATATTTATAAATAATTCATATTTTAGACACATATAAATATACACAGAGAGACAATAGGTTAGTAATTCTGATAGAGGACAATAAATAGAGGAATAAAAGGTTATATAAATTTCCCAACTTCATACTTTTGTCCTGGCTGCTCCACATGCTGGAGTGTTTTCCTTCTTCAGATCTGCCTCTTGAAATCTCTGGTTTCCCTCAAGACAGCTCCAGTGTTTCATTCTCGTGAGAACTTTCTTGAGACTTCCCAGCTGCTAGTGTTTTCTCCTTGAAGGTTATTTCATAGTATACATGTATACACACATACAAACATATATGCATAAGTATATATTATGTATTTTTGTATATGCTTCCATATGCACATGTCATCTCTCCATTAGAATGTGTTCTCCTTGAGGGCAAGGAATATTCAATTTTCTGTATTCGTATTTCTAGCTGCTAGCATAGTCCTTGGTATAGAGCAGGCACTCAATAAATGCTGTAAATGCTTGTAAAACTCGGTCAGAAAAGATCAAGGAGAGATCCCTTTGCTAGAAAGTATTTGATGATATGGTATGACCTTTGTTAATGACATCAATTCAATAAATTTTGGATAGAGCATTGGATCTGGAGAAAGCAAGACCTGTGTTCAAATTCCACCCCAGACACTTACTCAAGCTGTGTGACTCTGAGCAAGTTACTTAACCTCTCTCAGACTCAGTTTTTTCATCTGTAAATGGCAATAATAATAATAATAGTATCTTATCTCTTAGGGTTGCTGTGAAGATAAAAAAAATAATATTTGTAAAGTGCTTTGCAAACTTTTAAGTGCTCTTTAAATATCAATTCTTATTAAATCAATTTTATTGATTAAGCCTACTCAAAGCCCTCCTCAAAACGCTACCTCCTCTAAGAAGTCTGCCTTGTTTATAACAACCCACCCTTCAGACACACATAGTACTTCTGTAATGCTGTGCTGGAGTTGGGTGGGGGGAGGTCCTCTCTAGTCATCCTGATCTATGTCTTGCCACTGGGCCCAGATGGTTCTGGAGGAGAAAGCAAGGCTGGTAACTTTGCACAGCTTCCCTCCCTTAAATCCAATTCACTTGTGTATTATGGCATTACCTTCCTGATGTCATGGTCCTCTTTGGGAAAGAAGGACAAATGACTGTGAGTAGCAAGAGCTGTCCACTGGGGACCCAACTGGCCAGTTCTAGTTGGGCAGTGCAGCTCCTTCGTCCTTTCCTCTCATCTCTTCTCATCTCCTCACCATCAGGGGATGGTGACGTCAGGAAGGTGATGCCGTGACTTAAAAATAAATTGGATTGTAAATTTGATTCTGTCACTTTCTATGTAAACCTGGACAACTTACTTTGCTTCCTCATTTCCTGAGAGTCAACTTTCCTCATCTGTAAGTGGAGGGATTGTATTAAGGTCCACTGCAGCTCTCAGTCCATGATCCTTTGAATGAAATGGACCCAGAGACATTAATGTAGGCCACAGATTCTCTTAATTAGGGCCAACCTCCAGCCAAATTGTAATGCAGAAGGAATTTTGCTTTGGTGCTCTCCTCCTTCCTCTAGGCTCACCAATTTTTCCTGATCCTTAGTGTTCTTATGCAGCCCCTTAAATTAAGGACAAAAAACAACAAAAATGATAACAACGTTATTATCAACATCGTCAAGCACCCACTGTGTGCAAGGCAGAGAGGCAGCTGAAGAGGTGGACTGAAATTTACTCCAATACTTCCCTATGCCAGGAGGTAAGTCTGGGTTCTCAAAGGTTATGTTTATAAATTACAAATTCTAACACTTCCTTTCTAGCTGAAAAGACTTTGATTTCATACTCAGTAATACCTTTCATTGGGCAGCTAGGTGGTGCAGTGGATAGAGCACCAGGGCCGGAGTCAGGAAGACCTGAGTTCAAATCTGGCCTCAGAGACATACCAGCTGTGTGACCCTGGGCAAGTCACTTGACCCTGTTTGACTCAGTTTCCTCATCTGTAAAATGATCTGGAGCAGGAAATGGCAAACCACTTCGGTATCTCTGCCAAGAAAACCCCAAATGGGGTCAATGAAGGGTTGTACACGACTGAACTATAATAATACCTTTTATGTCTGTCATCTGAGGACAAGGCGAAGCTCCTAACAAGAAGCTGACCTTTTTGTTTTAGCCATAGTAACTCATCGAGACTGTTTACTTAGACATAGAGAGGGTGCCAGCTGCTTCAGTGGAAGAAGTATTCACCCTGATGAAATAACACATTCTTGAAGTAATGAAATACTGACTCATTACATTTGTCTTTAAAGTGGAAAATTATTTTAAACCTTTTTCATTTTTTGCAAAATTATTTTTGGTACCCTAAGAATTTCTATAAATTGATTGGTCACTTCATAAAAATTTATTAAGCACCTACAAAGTGTCAGGCACTTGTGATAAGCTCTGGGGAAACAAAGGCGAAAGACAGCCACTGCCCTGGAGTAGGTCACAGTCTAATGGAGAAGATAATATACAAACAAGTATGTATAAACAAGCTACAGATAGGATAAATTGTAAATAAATAATGGAGGGAAGAGCTAAGGTTTCACAAGCATTTATTATATATCTACTATGTGCCAGGTACTATGTTAAAGCTAGAGATAGAAGGATAAAAATGAAACAGTCCCTGCTCTCGAGTTATCCTGATGGGGGAGAGGGTTAACAGAACTAAACAGACATACAATACAATATACGGAATTAGGAGGGAAAGTTAGGTTGTCCAGATTCCTTTGTTAAATATTTAAGGTTTTAAAAAAGTGATTCAACAACTAATCAGGTTCAATAAAGTTGACAATAATAACAAGTTATTTCTTTAGAAAATAATGAATACTCAACACATTTAACATTTTTTAAGCTTTTTGACTCTCTTGTTTGTTTAGTCCCTTTTTTCTCTCACTTCTCTAACAAAATGGCCCTCCTACATTGTCGCGAGTTTACTCGGTCCTTTCCACATAGTCATTTGATCATCTCAGCTTGCAAAAACTTCCAGGAAACATGCTGATAATTGCTATGCAGTGATTGGCTATATCAGCAACTGCAGGACTGCCCATTCTTTTCCCAGTTCTGTACAAAGTAAAAAAAAAAATTACATTTTTGTACTCAGTTGGGAAGTGCCATATATGTTCATCTTAATTTGATGTTGTTACTGGTATTGCTTTTATTTTGCAAAGGTATTTGGGAGCAGATATGTAAAGTCCTATAATTTTAATGAAATTAGTTGCTTCTATTCAGTGCTCTAAGCAACGTTTCCCAAATTGGGCTTGATGAACAAGGTATAATTATTATGAGACATCTTGCAGAGAAAGTAGTCCATGCAGAGCCATAAGATATGAAAAGGAATACAATATATGAGTTTTGGCATAGGAGTAGATATTGCTTTTGTTACCACTGAATTGCAGGCTCATTCTGCCGTTAAGAAAAAGAAAGTATATCCTTTCTTAAATATTTTGTGTGTGTGTGTGTGTGTGTGTGTGTGTGTGTGTGTGTGTGTGTGTGTGTGTGTATGTAGAAAGAGTGGAATTTAAACTGATACCATTGGGCTATTAGCAAAAATCTTGGCTGGCTCATTTATGGTTCACCAGTTACATCTTAACACTTACAGCAGTACTGGTCCTGTGTCTGTTTTTATAAAGGACACTAGAAAACCTCATGCCCCTTTCTCTGTGTTGTTTATTTAAAACCACTCTTAAAATCTAGACACCTTGCCTGAAAAGACAATATACCAGGAACATAAACTGACCATACTTGTGTTGGTAACAAGTTCAATGGGAGGTGGCGGCAGCATAGAGGAATTGCTTCATGGGAGAAGGTAGAGAAGATAGTTATCCAATGGATGCAGCTGCCCTCCAGAAAATATGGTCCTCCAACTCACAGGAAAGAATGGATGCAAGCAAAAAGGTGGCCTTGGAGAGATTAATCATGGCCAGAAAAGACAATTCTTCTCCTGCCCTATGACAACACACTGGGCCAGGGCTCCATTTGCTTAATTATGATTCTGTAAAATGTCTTAGTCCCTATAAACACATCGGTATGAATTGGTTGATCAGAATACTTCTTGTCAACTGAAAAGGAGTAGAGCCCTGAAGAAATATGACAGAGGGGAGTTTAGTTTTGAATTAAAGAGAAAAGAGAGGGGCTGAGAAAGGTCCAGGGTGTGAGCACTGCCTAGAGAAGGCATTCCAGGTTGGGACACACCATCTAGGGAACCTATACATTTAAGGGGCTGCATAAGACCACCAAGGAGCAGGAAAAATTGGTGAGCCTGGAGGATGGAGGAGAGCACCAAAGAAAAATTCCTTCTGCCTTACAATTTGGCTGGAAGTTGGCCCTAATTAATAGAATCTATGGCCTGAAGTAATTTCTATGTGCTCATTTCACTCAAAGGATCATGGACTGAGAGTTGCAGTGGACCTTAGAAGTTTCTAGTACAATCCCTTCACTTGTAGGTGAGGAAAGTTGACTCTCAGGAAATGAGGAAGCAAAGTGAGTTGTCAAAGTTTACACAGAAAGTGACAGACAAATCGCAACCTCAAATCCAGTGCCCTTTCTCCTTGCCTTCAAATTGTTCCTTCAATAGAGGTATCCCTACATGTAGCCAACTGAGACAGATAAACTATTTTGGGAAAGCCCCACCAAACCTCAGCAGTTCTTTGTGCTAACCACAAGAGAAGTTGTCTTTTTTTCTTTCCTGTGCCTATTTAACAATTGGTCTATGACATGGAAAACATTCTTCTTCAGCTGACAGACCTGCAGATGTTATCCTTAATTAAATGCTTCTCTAAACCTTCTTTAGAAAATTACTGAGCTAATAGCAGTAATAATAGTAGCTAATAAGTTAATGAACTCCATAGAAGGCCAATCAATTCTTTGTGTCTTTGAGTAGGTGGGAGATGATAGGGAAACTTAATCATGTCAGGAGGGGAAAAATAAAGAAGAGAAACATAAGACGATAGTCTGCTGAAGATGAGAGAACATGAACTGTTACTGAAGTAGTTGTGTGCTATGTGAGTGAGTGTATATGCACCCACGTACACATATGCATTCTAGGGAGTACCCAGCCACCGACTTATTGCTTTTATCTCTGGACAAAATGAAGGCTTATTTGATGTTTTTTTAAAACATAAATGGATATTTCTTATCTTCTGAAGTTAGTTTAACATTGAAATAATTCTCCATTTCTCTTCTTGTTTCCTTGATTTTCATATGTAAACATACAGACAAGTATAACATTTTAAAATGGAAATAATTTGGAATCCAAGAGCAATCTAACCTAAATTGTTGGGACCCATGCAGAGATTCATTTTTATTTATTCACTGTCTAAGTTTCTTTCTGGTAATGAGTACTTCACAGAGGTGCAGAGTAGATAAGGACCTCATAGATCATCCAGTCACAGCATCATGGAGCCTATAATTTGGAACTGAAAGGAATCTTAGAAGCAATATACTGTTTGCATCCCCACTGTATAAATTAGGAAACTGAAGGACAGAGTTTTTAAGTGACTTGCCCAAGGTCACCCAAACGTTAAATGTTAAGTAGCAGAAGTAGTATTTGAGCCCAAGTCCACAGGATCTACATCTAAAGTTCTTTCCATTGGACCGTGCTTTCTTATGCTGCCTAAAAATGACTTCTGTAACATTGCTGATGAGTGGTCATACAGCCAGTGTTTGACTCTTTCCAATGAGGTAGAGTCCACTGTCTCATGAGATATGCTATATCCTTGCTGGAAAACTCCACAAGTTTTTTTCTGTATATTGAGCCCAATTTGCCTCCACACAACTTTTAAACATTGTTCCTACCTCTGTCAGATGGGAACAAGCAGAAAGGAAAATTTAATTTTTCTTCTCTATGACAGTCCTTCAAGTTGAGTTAAAGTAATTCAACAAATAATGCCAGGCACTGTGCTAAGTCCTGGCGATACACAGAAAGGACAAAACAATCCCGTCTCTAAAGGAACCCATAGCTTTTTTGGTCTAATAACATTTTGGGTTAGGTTGGTCATGAATTTTTATTTTATAATGGCATACACATTTGTATGTTTAAATATCATGAAAATTGAGTAAATGAAAACAAAAAAAAAGTTAAAAAAAAGAGAAATGGAGAGTGATGTCAGTGTTAGACTAATTTTAGAAAACAGGGAATGGCCTTTTCCACTAAAAAAAATCAGCACTTCACATTCATTTTGTCCAGAGATAAAAGAAGTCCGATACTTGAAGACCATTATATTTTCCCTAAGTTTTCTCTTGGCTAAACACTCCCAGTTACTTTGATCGATGCTAACTGGCATGGCCTCCAATCTTCATCGCTTTTCTTTGGATATGCACCAGTATGGCAACATTCTTCCTAAAATGTGGTGAACACAGCAATTCTGATATGAATTAATAATGAAGGGAATTCATCTGATCAGGGCAAAGTGCAGAGGGTCTAGCACTTTTTTTCATTATGCACATTCTGATTGTCTTAACGCAATCAGATTAATGAACTGTCTTGCCAGTTGTTATTCTGTCTCTGTACCCTATGCTTTTGCAAAGGCTGTACTCCTATGACTTTGTGAAGTGGTCCCACATTTAAGTGGAAGATCTAGGTATTATATAGTGAATTTATAAAGTATCCAGTTGTAATAATAACCTTAATTGAGAAAACAAGGCCTGCTGATAGAAATTTCTAACACCAGGTAGAGTCAACAAAAGCAATAACAAAGCCAAGAAGAGTTGGTAGAGTTTCTTACCCTCTTTGTGCTTGTCCTTGGCCAGTTTTTCCTGTTTGGTCTTTCTGTTCTGATCTCCTCAGTTGCTACTGCCTCCTCCCAAATTACTTTGCTCACAGTTTGATTTTAGCTTTATATCTAAATGATATAGAATATAAGCTTCTTGAGGGCAGGCACTGTTTCATTTTTGTCTTTGTATCCCTGGTGCCTATCACAGTGCCTGGTATGTAGTAGGTACATAATAGACACTTGTTAAATTAAAATTAAATTAGTATTAAAATTTTGGGGGGGAAGCTTTTAGGGAGGGAAGGAAGAAATAGATGAGTTGTATACCAGATATCCAAAATGGAATTTTGTGTCCAAACAGAATTTTAGTGTTAGAATGGATCATAAAGGTCATCTCATCTAATATCCTTATCTTAGGGATGAAGACATTTAAGGTTCAGGGAGGTGACATTGAGTATTACAAAGTCAAACAACAAGAACCACAGGATCTTAGGCTTAGGGCTGAAAGATGCCATCTAATCCATTCCCCTCCCCTTCTTTATTTTGCAGAGGAGAAAGTTAGTGAAATGACTTGTGTAGTTCTCATAGATAATACTGTCAGAAGTGGGATTTGAACCTAAATCTTCATGACACCAAGACCAGCACTCTATCTGCTCTACCACACTGGTTGGCAATATCCCACTACTGCTTATTCTTTTTCAAGGTAGAAAATTCATTGTAGTCAATTTGCCAGAGAGTGCAAGTAGCAGAATGAAAATGACCTAATGTATGCAACTAGCAACACATTTAAAAATGATCAAACTTCAACTCTTTACTCCCACCACAGAAATGAGAGTTGCAAAAAGAAAATTTGCCCTGTGACTTAAAGGTTCCTTATATACAGTGAGCAGAAGTTCATTAGAAAGCTTGGCCTACTTAAAATCACCAGAAATGGCAGATGCTATCCCCCTCCCCCCAAAAAAGAAATAGACACTAGACAAAGAGAAAAAGTTGAAAAATTCTCATAATATGTTTTTTTAATTCTTTCCCCAAAACTTGACATTTTTGATAAACAAAAATGATTATTTTCCCAGTTTTAATTGTGAGGGCATGTTGGCTTCTTTATTTTACTTAGTAATAATAATATAATAATATAAAAATGACAGCTATGTGAATAAGAAATATATTAAAACTATTCATCTTAGTGACTTGACTCGAGATTTCCATTCGTATCCAACACTTGACTTTTCACCAGATATCCAGCTTGAAGCTCTGCACCATCCCCTTCCCCATTCCTCAAGTTGATCCTTTTCATTGGTATTGAGATGTCCATATCCATCAGTTAGCTGGTGTATGCTATCCTTCTTCATGCATTCTTATAAGCAATTTCAAGTCGCTCACCTGAAGATATGGGATTTTTCACCTTCAGCGTCTCTGTGTATTGCAAAGTCATTCATAGACCTGTAGAATTTTAGAGCTTAATAGTTCCTTAGAAGGCATCTAGTAGAATTCTTCCATTTTACAGATGGACAAAGAGGCCCTGATGGGTCAAATGAGTTGTCTAAGGTCATACAGGAAGTAAATTACAAAATAGGATTTGAACTCATGAAAACCTCAAATACAGAGCTTTTCCCCTTATTACTGAACCTTGTCTATACAATAGCTCATCATTTGAATATCCCCTTGTTATCTTGAGTCCATTCTTCTCCCCACCCCCTTGGAGACTCTCTATTATTTTTTGTAAGCCTTGAATCTTTTTCTTTTTA
This sequence comes from Trichosurus vulpecula, assembly GCF_011100635.1. Taxonomy (NCBI): domain Eukaryota; kingdom Metazoa; phylum Chordata; class Mammalia; order Diprotodontia; family Phalangeridae; genus Trichosurus; species Trichosurus vulpecula. The sequence continues at coordinate 91,885,178 of NC_050578.1, read as the reverse complement.
AGTCAACAAGCTTTTATTGAGTACTTACTATGAGCCCAGTAATACATCTTCTTTCCTTTCCTTCTTTCCTTCTCTCCTTCAGTGCCTACAATCACATTAAGCTAATGAATTCCCATTCAACCCCACTGAGCCACTAGGGTACTCCTCCACTCCCTACCCTGCAATATGCACTAAACTGTTCGGTTATACAGAATATTAGTCCAGTCTTTATTGAATTCATATCCTTAAAAATGCTTAGTCAAATGTCTTTTGTGCTTGTAAACACCAAGGTTATCTGTCTTCAATAACAAACCCATAGGGTACAGTTGTTGTTGTTCAGTCATGTCTGACTCTTCATGATCTGATTGAGGGTTTTATGGCAAAGATGCTGGAGTGGTTTGCCATTTCCTTCTCCAGCTCATTTTGCAGATAAGGACTGAGGGAAACAGGGTTAAGTGACTTGCCCAAGGTCACACAGCTAGTAAGTGTCAGGCCAGACTTGAACTCAGGAAGATGAGTCTTTCTGACTCTAGGCCCAGCACTCTTTCCAACACACCACCTCGCTGCCCACAGAGGGCAGAGATGGTGTCTAACTTAGCACTCTGTTCCCAAGGAGTATTTGAGTGCTCCTTGAGGTTTCTGTACCAGGGTGGCAGGTTCTAATGACTTAAATACTGTCCTGCGATATAAGAAAATATCAGCTCTTTATATTCTGTCCAATAAGGACAAGTGATTGTTTACCCTGTCATAACCTGGGAGAGTGGTACAACGGACCCGATGAGCAGCAAAGGAAAGTAGGTCAGTCGGCAAACATCAGGCTGCTCCCTTGCGCGGCTGGTCTGTGCCTCATTAAATCTGACTGAACTTGGCTGTCGGCTGCTCTGTCTAATTACAATTGATGAGTCCAAGCCTGCTCTGTGCTTAGAAACTGAATCATGGAGACAGATGAAGAAAGAACTTCTCAGGAAGAAAAAGGATGATAAAGGTAGAGAATAGCCCAGAAAGGAGTGAAGGGAAATAACAGAGTAATAGGCGAGCACAAATGCAGATAAAATGGCTAAGAGGACACGGTGCAGGAAGCTTAGTGAAGTTGTGCTTTATCATCTGACAGTGATAGGGAAGGAAATTAATGTTTCCCAGCCTCTCCTTTCTTCTTCCCATAGTTTGGTTTCTTTTTCCTCTCTTCGTAGTAGTTTATGCTTCAACTTACTGCAGAGTATTGTATGACACTGAGTCACATCGAAGTGCTCAATATAAATCTGTAATAAAATCTTAAGGAAAAATTAGGGTGGGTGTGGGAAGGAAAGAACAATGGTATGCTGTGTATATGGAGGCAAACCCTTATACTTAACGAAGCTTGCATTTTGCTGGGGTTACAAGGATAGCATGTACTCCTACACAATAATTATATATAAGGTAATTTCAAGAGAGAGAAAGCCTTAAGAAACTCTGGGAAATTATAATAATAACAACAACGATGATGATGACAGCTAACATTTATATAGCACCTACTATGTGTCAGGAACTGTGCCACGCACATTACAAATGTGATCTCATTTTGATCCTCACAAAAATCCTGCGAGGTAGGAACTGTTTTTATCCCCATTTTACAGTTGAGGAAATTGAGGTAAATAGAGTTAAAGTGACTTTCCCAAGGACAGACAATACACGTCAGAGACTGGATTTGAACTCAGGTCTTGTGACACCAGGCTATATCTACTGTACCATCTGCCTAGTAGAGGAGGTGATGCTGGATTAGCAGGTTGACTGCTTCCTCCAAACTGTTTATCCTACCTCATCCCTACAGTTCAATTTCTTTCTTGTCATTGAGTAATTTTTAAGGCTTTTCTTGTGAGCTATTTATTCAAATTTCTCCAGTCTGGATCAGGTTATCCTGCCCTTTCTTAAGCTCCTTCTGTTTGGAACTCTTTCAATCAGAAGTTTTTATTGACTCCTGGAAACATTAGGCGACTGAATTGACCCAGTTTTCCTTTTTGCAAGGGGCTAACTTCTCCAAAATCCACAGAATCACAGAACATTAGAACTTGAAGCGACGTTAGATGTAATTGAGTTAATCTGCCTCTTTTTATAGATAAGGAAATCGGGCCCCAGAGAAGCAAAGTTATGTTAGATTTGTACAGTCATTTCATGGCTGAACAAGCCTTGCTCTCCATATCTTGCACCTTTACTTCTATACCTTCTTCTTTCTCAGCAGTTCAAATAGTGCTTAATGGAAACAGCAATGGAGTTGCAGTCAGAGGCTATGGATTCAAATACTGCCAGTGTTCTTTGCTACCTGTGTGACCCTGGTGAAGTCACAACCTCTATGAGCCTCAGATTCCTCATCTGCAAAATGGAAAAAGTTTAATCAGATGACCCAGAAGGACTTTTGTTTTTCTTAGTCTGTTCTTCCAATAACCAACCTTCTTTTCCCCTGTTATTGACACAAAACAACAAAAAACAACCTAAAAATGAAGCCCTCAATATGTAGCTACCTAATCTGACAAAAACAGTCCCATGTTAGTAAAGTCATAAAATGTATGTCATTAAAATGTATGCATTTAAGATCATCTGTCTGCCAGGAATTCACCTGTCAGGAGGTGAGTGGCAGGTTTTATCTTCATTTTTTTGGACTTCTGGTTAATCATTGCATTGATTACAGTTCTAAAAATCTTTCAGAATTTTTTTCTCTATAATGTTATCATTTTCTGAATTGTTCTCCTAGTTATGCTCACTTTGCTCTGCATTGGTACATAAAGCTTCTCAGTTTCCTCTGAAACTGTCTGGTTCACCATTTTTATTTTGTAATAATATTCCATTATTTTCATATGCCAAAATCTGTTTACCCATTCCTGAATAGGACAGTCCTTTTAATCCCTATATTTGTTTCCTTCATATATTTCTTATATGGATAGCATGAAAAGAGCTGCTATTAGCATTTTTATCCAGATAGGGTTTTTTCTTCTTTTAAGATTTCTTTGGAGTCCGGACCTAGAAGTGGTATAGTTGAACCAAAGGATATGCACATTTTAGTAACTTCTTCAGCATAGTTCCAAGTTACTTTAAAAATGACTGAGCCAACTCACCATGTATGATAGGTATGAGGTAGAACCTCAAAGTTGGTTTAAATTGCATTTTCTAATTATTGCTGATTAGAACAGATATGTCAAACACTTGTCACAAGGTATTTCCAAGTGTAGTCAGAACCAAATGTATATCAAAATAAAAATATAATAGAACATAAATAACATTCCAAATCCATTTGTGGCCCACGGGGATCCTTTGATACCGATTAGTGACCCCTCTTTCTATTGAGTTTGACACTACTGATATAGTGCATTTGAAAATTAGGTTTTCTTCCTTTGAAAACTGCTCGTTCATATCCTTTGCTCATTTACCTATTTGGAAATATCTTGTAATCTTACACATTTGATAAATTCCTTACGTGTATTAGAAACCAGACCTTTATCAGAGAAATACGTTACAAGGTTTTTTTTTTCTCCAGTTACTTGTTTATCTACTAATTATTGATACATTAGATTTGCTTGTACAAAACCTAATTTTATATAGCTACAATTGTTCATTTTATTTTGTATGATCATTCTCTCTTGTTTATTCATTACCCCTTCCCCTGTTCATAGATCTTAGAGGGTACTTATTCCTTCTCTTTAATTTGTTTAAGATGTGACCTGTTATATCTAGGTCATATGTCCTTTTGGAACTTATCTTGATTATGATTGTTGGTAAAAACCAAATTTCTACCAGATTCCTATTTTTTTAGCTGTTTTTTTTTCAAATAAGAGTCTTTACTCTAGGGGCTGGGTCTTTGGTTTGATCAGTTGCTGTGATCACATATTTGTTTATTTCTTCATGTTATACACCTAATCTATTTCACTGATTGAACTTTTTTTAAAAATTACTAAATCATTTTAATGATTACTGCTTTATAGCACAATTTGAGATCTGAGAGGCCCCCTTCCTTCTCGTTCTCTTTTACCCCATTAATACCCTTGAGATTCTTGACCTTTTGTTTTTCCATATGAATTTAGTTTCTACAGTTATTTTGAATAGAATTTATCTTTCTAACTTTTCCTGCCAAGTTTTGTTAATTATATATTGGAATGCTAATGATGTGTATGAATTTATTTGATATTCTGCAACTTTGCTGAATTTATTATTTTAATTCATTTTTAGTTGACTTTTTAGGGTTCTCTAAGTACACCATCATATCATCTATAATAAATGCCTTTCCAGCTCTGAATCTTTGATTCTAAGACAACTGATTTTAGCATATTTGAAATAATTTTCATTTTATCTTCAGAAAACAGCCTTTTATTTTTGTTTCTTAAACCAGCTTGGATTTTTTTGTTGATGTGGGCACTCCCACCCAACTGCCTCAGATTGCAATCCCTTCCATGACTCCCTAGACAGTCTCTGAGGGTTGTTGTAGCTGATAGAGTCAGTCCCTTGGTCTGACTGTGTGGTAAAATCTGTCAAAATTTGTGCTTATGTGCATAGCCCATTAAAACCCATGATTACTGATGTTCCATAAGGAAGTTTTGGAGAAGGCCTTAGTGGGGGTGATTTTGTCATAACTTTCAAAAGTAGAGAAATACAGCCTTTGGCATTTCACACAACATGATTCAGGGAAAAAGTCATCATGTTTCCTTGTGTTGCAATACAGTGTTAGCGGGTTCATTGTCAACTGTGGCCATGTAAGTTTTGATGTCATTAATCATAAGAATACCAATTTCTAACATATACGTGAATCCTAATGTTATATTGCTTCAAAGGATATGTGATTTTCTTGTTGTGGTCCATCCATGAACTGTGGCAACATGCATTAGTAGACCATGGAACAAATTGTTGTGTAATTGCCCCAAATCATCTTCTAGTGACCAGCTTTTTTGGTGGTAGTGGTGGCGGTGGGGGTGGTGGAAGCTCTTAGAGCCTAGAGAGGCTATTCTTTAGACTATAGACAGACACTTCGATAATGTGCCACTACAGGAGACTTGTTCCACTTCCAGAGTTATAGAGTCACATTCATACAATTATCTGGAGTTACAGTAGGCCTTTTATGGACCTGTAAGCTGTGCCTCAGGAAGGGCATTGATCTAAACGATCTAAAGTTTATGAAAAATACTAAGGGCAACCACAACATTTTTTTTTACTGGGTTTTTTTTGGGGGTTTTTTTTTTTTGTCAGGGCAGTTGGGGTTAAGTGACTTGCCCAAGGTCACACAGCTAGTACATGTGTCAAGTGTCTGAGGCCGGATTTGAACTCAGGTCCTTCTGACTCCAGGGCCGGTGCTCTACTGACTGCGCCACCTAGCTGCCCCGACAACATTTTTTAAAAAGATAGTTGAAGACAAAAAATAAAAAAGGGAACAATTTGTTGTTGGGAGAAGATGATGAGGCATTAAAAACGACAGACAGAAAATGGAATTTCTCAACTCTCAATTTCAACTTCTGTTTTCTATGTCAAAGATCAAGAATATTGTACATAGTACTTGTAGTAATCTGCCAGAGAAGAAGACATCTCTTAATTAAATTGCCTTCACCTGTTTACAATTCAACTATTTGTGGACTTAAACATATTCTGGGTCTTAGGGAATCATCCAGGAGCAGATTATTTAGACTTTAATCTTACATGGCCTCTTCACAATTCTTATTCATTTCCCAAACCTATTCAGGATTAAATGAACTATGGTTTTTGAGAGGCATTGACACTTAATTCTTTCTGAATTAGGGCAACTCTTGCTTCTCCAAGCCTTGTTGTTCTTCTAATAGTCATAGAGAGGAATTGTCTAACACTTTGTCATCAGTCAGTCAATAAATATTTATTAAGTACCAGGCACTGTGCTAGGCACTGGAGGAATTAGACTCTAATTGTTCGTAGATTGACAGGTCTTCTTATTGTTTCTCTTTCCTCCCTTTAAGCCTGTGTCAATGGCAGAGGTCCATAGGATCTGGAGCTTCCATCCTTATCAGGAAGGGCCACATTCTGAACGCATCCAACATTTCTTACAGTGTATCCCAAGTCTTCATGCAATTTAAAATTTAAAAGCTGTGTAAGAAAGTCTTGCTACTTGAACTTCTAGGTGATAGAGATAAGTATACAATTATCCATTCCACATCTCGGGGGTTAAGGGCATGGTGCTCCCATAATCTGGAAAATCTGTATACATTTTTGGGTGCTCCCTTTGTACCAGAGAAGGATTCTGGATCTCCTTTTTCTTTTATGGAGAGTTTACTGTACCTTAATGTAAAATTTGGATTAAGTACTGTGTTATAGGCTATATTATATAATACTGCTTGTATATTTCATGCATTTCTGAGTTTGTAAACTTTTTTGTGTTGTCTGCTGGCCCTCACATGTCATCTGTGGCTTTTGCAAAACTCCCCCAAAATCCCCATTTAGTTTCTTATGCTGATCCATGATATATCAAAACCACAATGGGGAAAATCATGATGTGGAAGGGATGACAGTATATAGAGAATTTATATTTCCTGCTACTCTATATAAGCAGGTAGGGATCACTGGAGAAATAGTGTACATTAATCAGTTGCATTGTCATTTGAAAGCAACCAGCCTCATCATTCATATCTGAAAACAAAGTGAATGCAAAACATACATATGACATACACCTGGATGGGAAGATAACTGAGTTTGTCTGTCTGTCTTTCTGTCTCTCTTTATTTGTCTGTATCATCAACAGGTGTTCCTTATGGATATTGAGCTGAGGCCAGAATTAAATGGGAAGGAAATAATGCATAATTATGTTAATGAATTTGCAAAGTGCTTTTAATGACCTCAAGTTATTCAGTTTTCCAAAACTGCATCTTTTTATCACAATCTTCTCCCAGTAATGCAACATGGGTCCCATATAAATAATAGAATGCCATGATATCAGAAGAATCAGAATTGTAGGTTATGCCAAAGTGTAACAACAATGTTGTTAGTAGATGCTGTGGGAGTGAAAGACCCAAGAAGACCAGCAACAAGAGCACACAGAAGGGCTACTAGCACAGATTCTTAGATCTGCTTTTCTAAGGAAAGCAACTTTAAGGGGTTAACAATCTCACTTTAATCAAACATGCATATACCATTTACTTAGTTCAGGGGGGAAAGCCAGCATGCTGAACTTCAGAGAAAATACAAACAGAAATTACAAACAGAAAATATCAACCGATCAAATAACACAAACCGGTCTATCCATAGCAATACATAATTACTAGAGAAGCACAAACATCTGGGTTTTCCCAAGCTGGGGAGCCCTTAACAATGGCTATCCAGAGTCTCCACACCAGCACTCTTCCAGTGAGTGAGATCCCTGAACAAAATGCTACCCTCTGAGTTTTTATACCCTTCTTAGGGCCTGAGGGCTTCAACCTCATCAGCAAAAGGGTGTGGGCCTGGGGCTTTAAACCAAGTTAGCAAAAGTGTATGGGTCTGGGGCTTTGCACCTGGTAAGACTTAATCAAAGGTACTTGGTTACATTAGCATTCTAAAAGAGAAGATGGTGGAAAAAAAGTCCCACCTTAATTACCACTACAAAAAGTTAATTGAAAGACACAATGGAAGCATATGCAGCCTGTAGCAGGAAATGACATATAGAATAATTAAAGGCTTGTGTGATCTGAAAAGAGTGAGGCATAACAGATGGACAGCCTAAATGTGGCCCTGGCATTTTTTGAAATATTAAAAGAACTAGAAGGGAGGGCTTTGATTAGTTGGTTGAATTCTCAATGGAGGATTTATGAAGATTTGGAAAAATTCCCAAAGAATGAAAAGGCATTGCCTGGCTGGGTTTAGATCTTTACCCATAGAGCAAATAACTATGCTGATGAGCTCACAGATCCTTTGAAGTATCCAGCAGATTTTCTTAGTCTCTAACTTTCAATCTCTGTGGTAAATGAACTAGCTTCTCTGTTGGATCCTATACTACTTCTCACTCAACATAATGGAATTTGGATTTTATGGAAGGAATTTGATAGATTACCTAGTCTAACCAAATTTTACAGGTGAGGTATTTGAGACCCAGAAAAATGACTTCATCAAGACTACCGGGGTCTTCTGACTTCAAAATGCAGTGTTCTTTGGGCTATAGTGCCTTGTCTGTTCTCTTTTTATGTTAGCAGGCATTTTTTCAATACTTTGATGTTTAGGTGATCTAATTGGTGAGGATACTCCATTTAATGGGACTGATTACAATCCATTCGTGACTGCTCATTCTTTAAGAGTCTCCTTCAAGGGTGCATTAGTAAATATTTAACAGGCATCTCCTCCTCTCTCCTACCACCCCCATATACTCACAACATACTCTTAAATTTAACATGTCTTACTAACTTTCTTAAGTGTAGACTTTAGACAATCAACAAAATAATAAAACAAACCCTTATTTGTAGCTTTTGCCAACTTCTGAGGTGTAAATGCACCTAATTAAATCTAATAACCAACTCTCATGAGACACTTGGCTCCAGCACATCCTTGGTCTTATTTATTTTTTTCCTCCAAATTAGCTGTATGTACACTCAATATTCGGGTGGACTTCCTTTATATTAGGGATTCTTAACATTTTTTAATGTCATGGACCCCTGTGAAAAAGAACTGGTAAATAGAAGTATGTATAGGATAATTTTACACATACATACCTATTTGTGTCTAATGGTAGCAATCTCTACAGGGAGGGGGTGGGGAAGAAAAAAAGGAAAAAAAAATAAAGAAATTTACATGATAACTTTATTATATATTTAACAGGAATAGGAATTTGTACATGATAGATGTGCAGTTTCATGTGCAATCATCTTTCTTATTATACTATGTTATGGAAATGCCAGTTTTATTCCATGAATTAAAAATAAAATAAGTTACAAAAAAGTTAGGTGAAACCCATAGACCCCTACTCAGATTGTTTTTAAATTAATAAAACTAAACAAAAAAAAAATCAGGATCATGAAGAAACCAATTGTATCAAAGTACAGTTATTAAAATAAAATTTTTAAAAAAAGTTCATGGATCCCAGGTTAATATCTCCTGTTCAGATCTATTAGTATTGTAGAGATAACAAAGGAGCATACTTTATGGCTTCCTGTCTTTTTCCTAGTTATATATCTCTCTGATGGCATCTTTTACACAACTTTTCATGCTGTCATAATTTGTTGATAGTATGCCTTTTTATACCCTTAACTTTCCATTATGCTTTGGGTGGCCCACAACTTTAATTCTTCAGAGGCTATGTTAAGATGGAATTTTTTTAAGAGAGAGGATTGGAGTCATTAAAAGTGCTACAATTTTTTAAAAAAAAGGCAATTTGTTTCCCTCTTCTCCTCTAAGTCAATTCTGAACCCAAATCATTGCCCATTTCCAGTTTCTATGAGATATATATGTATATCATAGTTTCTACAATAAGAATTCTTCATCCACTTTTTTTCCTGTGTGGATGGTTAGGTATTAGTCTTTTGAGTTTTTGGATCTCACTGAGGATCCTATAAAATGTCCTGTGGTTAGGTGCAATTGTAACAATTTCGTTTTCAAACAAGAGCATTTGGAGCACTTCACTATCTGTAAGAAATCCTTCCCTTATTAAGATTTTATAGCCTCACCATTGGTGAGCATTTTTCTTATTTTATGCTTCACTAGATGTTAATAGAAGGTCATCAAGCCAAATTATCTCCATTGTAACATCTTTCAAGGAACCTTGTTATAGTTTGACATATGCATGAGAGACAACCTTGTTGGACAAGAGTCTTTAAAGCAGCATTTTTTTCACTGAATCAATTTTTTCTTAAGTTCAACAAACAGTAAACATAGTAGGATATTGTGCTATCTATCCCTTTCAGAGTTGGACTTTACTGTAAATTGTATCTTTCATGCTATTTTACTTTAATTTATTAAGCATCTACTGTGTGCACAAGCACTGTTTTATTCCAGGATTAGGGCATATAGAATTTGAATAAGACATGGTCTCCATTGTCATGGAATTTACTGTCCAGGAAGGACAGAAGATGCAAGCATAGCTAATTATAATTTCAGATATTATGTATGGTACAAAAAAAGGGGTATAGAGTGCCATATGATGTCTGAAGTGAGAGGTACATTTACAATTGAGGGACAAAAGCTACTTTTTCAAAATTTTCTAATAGCACTTCATTGGAATTTTTAGCACTTAGCATAGTACCTAGGGCAAGGTAAATGCTTGATAAATAGTCACTATTGTTTGATGGGAAACTAATTTTATACAAGAAGAATAGTATTTGCAGGCTATTATGGGATACACAGTATTGTGGCAGCAACATAGGCATGACTCAAATGCCTCACTAAATGAATTTATCTGTAAAGAATAACTATCCATGTAAACCTTTTTTTCTTGTTATACATATCTTTAACTTCTGCAGAGAAAATCTAAATGAATAGGTTGGGATCCCTAAGCATATAGCACTGTAGACAGATCATATTCACAGATGAATACACATAAAATTGCAAATAAGACCATCCCATCTTTAATTATGCTTAGGACATTAAGGATTAAACATAATTCCACTCAGTGGTTCGTCAAAATATGTTTGAATTTTTACAAAGACAAAGTGGGAGTTGGCACAAAATATGAAGTGTAATAATGAAAATAGTAGATAATATTTACATATCACTTTAAAAGTTTTCAAAGTGCTTTACAATTTATCTTTCTTGATCCTCATAACAAGCTGTGAGAGATTGGCAAAAGTTAGGGAAAATTAGGTTTCCACAAAAGAGTTAATTGAGTTCCACAGAAGAATTAATTAAATGTCAGCTTGAACAAAGAAGGGAATAAAAATTAACCAGGATGAGGGTCCCTAGACAATCAGAATAAAGTTTGTGGTTTTACAGAAGACACAGATTCAGGATGTTATTCAGGATGTTAGAAAAACTGGTCTAATCCAGCCAAAAGATGGTCAGGGTCGAAGAGAAAACTGGGTCAAATGGCTACTGCACATGCTTAATTGGCTAACTGAATATTACCTTAAACACCCACAGGGAGGAGTTTTCCACCATTTTTGAACATGGGATGTATGATGAGGGGAGGGGGACATGCTTACACACATCAAGGAGAGAACATATGAAGAGGTGTATCAGCAAGAGTGGAGCAGACCAATCTGCTGTCTGAGGGGAGGCACTGTGTTGATGGTGCATCAATCTGTGTCGGTCTAATACTATAAAGCTGATCTCATTTTTTGTAAGCAGTACTCCCTCTTCCTAAAGAAGGGCAGACTCCTTTGGATTCCTCAATAATCATAAATTGCCCTTTGATACCTGAATTTCAATGTCAAGTGTATTTCTAACAAACCTATCGAAGAAGAGACCCCCATTTTACAGATGAATGGACTGAGACTTTAAAAGCTTAAACGAAATGCCCAGGGTCACATAGATATTAAATATTTGAATCAAGATTCAAAACCAGATTTTCCTGCTATGCCTCCATAGAAAGTCAGATACCCTGAATATGGAAGGTAGGAGTTCACTGCTCTGATTGCCCCTATTCAACTTCAAATTAGTTACATTTGTTCAATGGGGAAGCTTCTTGATTGAATCAGTCAGTAAGAAGGAGAGGCACCAGAAAGTCTGTTCTCAGTGGGTGTGGTACTTGTATGAAAGCACGAGTGAGTTGAGCACCAGGAAATTTCAAGGGTCTATCAGCAGAGAGGTAGGAATATGACACACAGAATTTGAACTTGAAGCCCAGGAGTGAAGAGAGAGAAAGTGGGTCTGAGCAGAGAAAGGAGAGATCACAGAGGACCATGGTCTTACAGACATCTCAGAGTAGAAGACTCAGGCTGATGCCATTGGTGGTATCCAACTTCTGAAGGACTGAGGAAATTTTCAAGAGAGGGTAAATCTGCTGTTTCTGACTATTGACAGACACCAATATGCCCTTTGGCTTCTTTATCTAAACATTGCTGGCATCCTGAACTTTTCAACCACAAAGAGATTAGGGGCTTGCTGGTGATATTTATAAATGTAAACGAAAAAAGTCAAGGCTTTGCCTAAATGTTAGGAATTTTGTTAAAGAACTCTTAACTGAATTTAACACAGTGGTTCTTAAATTTTTTTTTTTGTTTTATGGATCTGTTTCTCAGTCTCCTGAAGCTTCTGGATTTCTCAGAATAACATTTGTTGCTAATATTCATAATTGAAGGAAATACTAAATTGCAGTTAGGCTAGTGAAAAGAAAGGTGTATTTTCTTCCCATCCAAGATCAAAGACCCCCTGAAATCTTTGTATGGACCCACTGGCTGTCAGCGGATGGTAGTCTAAGAACCTTTCGTCTAAACTTCCCAAGGCAGCAGAATTGGGAACCATGTGGAAATATAATTGAAGTCAATTATATTTCTGGTAGGCTATAATGAGCTCAAATTATTGTAACTGTATTAGAAATACAAGCGATGAGTAGCTTTTGCCCTCAGACTCCTCAGATGAGGAAGAGGGCACCCAATTGTCTGAGTCATTTAAAACTTTGGTGCTGCTTGAGCACTTATCCCAATGGTCGGCTATTACTGTGACAGTTCCAGTTTTATTTATCCTAAGTAATAACGGGAGGATGATGCTAAGCTCTACCCATGCTTCTTGCAATGTCTTGCTAAAATATTAAAATACTAGCCTGTATCTCTGCGCTCTAGTGGCTGGCCTTTCCTGACTTCCCTGCCAATCAAAGCCTGCTCCTACTCTGGGCTATGCAGACATTGAATTTAGGAGAAAGTCCTTTCTTCCTCTGTCACCAGAATCAGGGGCTTTATTTTACTTATAATGACTGTCCAACTAAAACTATGAAATAACTTTCATTTATGCAGCAAGCCCTCCCCTGCCCCCCCAGTTAGAATGACTTAATGGAAAGGCTTTTATTCTCACAGTTTAAACATCCATTCCCTTTCTATTTGCTTTAATATATATGCTGGTTTCCTTAGGCCAGGGAGTAGGTACAAAGGTGAAGAGCCTTGGTGGTATTTCAAGGTCTTGTATTCTCAGGACTAGAAAATTAGGCTTGACCTTTTACCAGCAGACTGCTGAGGAGCAGCTGGAGCCTGTTGTAGATGGGAGAAATAAAAGATGATGTCTGGAAGGCTAGAACCAAAGGAGGACTTTTTGACTATATGCAAAGAATGAACCTGGCCTCAGCCATATTTCTTTTAAATAAAAATATTTAATTAGAAGAGAGTGATTAATATACTTACCAGGTTTGGAGCCTTATTTTTTGTCAAGAGAGAAAATGAGAGAAGCTTTAGAATCCCAAAGTGATCTCATGGATGAGTTTAACAAGCTGAAATTGGCTCCTTGACTTTAGGAGAGTAAATAATTCATTTATGTTATGGCATTTTTAATTAAATGGAAGTACCTCTATGAAAATGACACAATTTGCTGATCCGAGATAAGAAGTAGAACTACTCTCTGAGAAGAGAGCATGATGACAATTTAAAGCTATGAATGATTTCAGAATCAAGCCTTTCCTTTGATAGCAGATCCCCTCCATCCCCCATTTGCTACACTTTTGTCTTATCAGCCTTGGTGCCATTGGGAGAGAAAGGTGGGAGTGATGTCTTTAAGGAGGATATCAGTTTTCTTTTTCACATTGGTCAATAATTCTCACAAATATTTCAAAATTCTGAGGAGAGAGCTTGTCTACCACTGCAGTAATTTACATTAAATCAATGATTTTAAACTTCCTGTTTTTTCCTTCTTGAACATGCATGTTGGATTAATATAAGAAAATATTTGCATATTAAATAACTGGTCACATTTATTCAGTGTTTTAAGGGTTGCAAAGAGTTTTTTATATATTAGCACATCTGGATAGGACACTGGACTCAAGAATTGGGAAGACCTGGGTTTGAATCCAGCCTCAGACACTCATTAGCTCTGTGACCCTCAGCAAACTACATAATTTCTTTAAACTTCATTTTCCTCATAAAGGGGATGGGGAGGCTCCATAACCTCCAACATCCTTTTCAGCTCTAAATTTATGATCATAACAACCCAGTGGGGTAGGTGATGTTATTATCTCCATCTTATAGGTAAGGAAACTGACTTCCAGAGAAGTTAAATGATTTACCCAGGTTAACACAGTTAGTGAGCACCTGTGGGGGGAATCTAGATCCATATCTTCATGATTGCAAGTCCAGGACACTATCCACTATATCACAATGCCCATATTAGTATTGTTATCATCAATACTACTGAGATTTCTTAGATGTCAATCTTGAAATCTATTGTGTGTAAGGTGGATTTTTTTCTTTAAATACTAGTTCCCAGGATATATGGCCATAAACAATGTACAAGTTCCCAGGATCATAGCTTGTAAACAGTTTCACTCTACTTACACATTGTTATATAGCCATACATAATTTATTTGTGTATCATTATGTAACCATACGTAATATAAACATTTGAGCTTAAGTTGGAAACAACCCACTACACCTGTGCTATGCTGAATCACCATAATATTGCTAAAGTTAATGTAAACTTGTGAGGCTATTGCTGGCAAATTGCCTTCTTTGTGTGGTCAGTAAGTGGGGATTTGTGCAATGAATGTGCTTGTCTTGACCAGCCCCCATCGAGCCTTAGGGAATGTTGTAGAAGCTGGTGCTCCTATTCTGTCTGGCTATGTAGGTGCTCCCCCACAACCTTCCAAATTGCTACTGTTGAGAAGAATAAAGTAAATTAACCCCTTATCATGTCTCTGTTGCTGTCCTTCTATCTGCCTGGATCCCGAGTGAACCTGTTAAAGGATAGAGGCCAGAAGCTCCTGCGATCTATCCATCCTAAAATTTATAAATTATAGAGTTTTGTTTGCTTCTCTTGTTTTTTCCTATCCCATTCTACCTTGAATCATACCTATTTGCATTCTAAGTTCCTTGAAGGCAAGAATTGTGTCCTGTTTAATCATTATATGCTTAGCAGAGTGTCTGGCATATAGTAAGCACTTAATTGCTTAATTGTTGGCAGCCAGGTAAGAAGATAGGCATTAATTGGGTTTAAGCTCATACAAAACGGTTTTGTATGCAGTTTGAATCAGTTATAATGGTTAACTTGTCAGGACCTCTTTGTAATACTGACATAGAAAATATTAATTCTTTTGTCCTATATGCCCTGAATAAGCTTCAGCTGTGGACAGTTCCATGGCTAGCATCTCCTGCTTGGGAAACAACTGTGTTTGTACAGCCTGAGGACAGGAAATGATTAAAAAAACAAGTGTGGATATTTGATGGTGGCATATTTGTTTTTAACTTTTAAGACAAAGGAATTGGGACATGATGTTTGAGTTGAAGTTAGATATAATAATAGATCACATTTATGCAGCACTTTGTGGTTTATAAAGCATTTTTGTTTACAATAATCCAGTAAGGTAGACAGAAAAAGGTATTACTATCCCACCTTTTTTACAGATGAGGAAACTGAGGCTTAGAGAAGTGATTGAGGGGCTAATGGGTAGAGCCAGGACCTAGAACCAGAAAGAGACAGTGTAGTATAGTGAAAAAAACTAAATTAAGACAGAGCACCTGGGTTCAAATTCTAGCTCTCTCACTTAACTCTTTTGTGATTTTCAACAAATGCTTGAACTTTGGGTTTCAGCTTCCTCTTCTGTGAAAAGGAGGCTATTGACCTAGATGATCTATGAGGTCCCTTTCAGTGCTAACTCTATCATTCTAAATCTAGAAGCATGGCCTCATTCTCTGAATAAAACTGGCTGTTCAGGAGTTTAGAATCTTTGACTCTAGCATTTGAGACAAGGGAGGGACATTAGCGATTATGTCCTAATCTTATAGGTTAAGTGGCACTAGCCTGAATTCTTCCCTTTCCTCCAATGAAGCAATGGTTTGTCCCTGGCTATTTATTCTGTCTGTTTTGTGGAGTTAGTTCATGGATAAACCAAAGACTGGGAAGAAATCAGTGGACTATGGAATCTGATATTAACCCCACATATTTTCCAATTTAAATCAAAGCTAATCAGATTTCTTAATAGCTGATTGTGGATGCTCTACCATCTTGATGGACTTATAGCTCTTTCTACTTTCACACTAAAATGGAATGGTTTCAGAGCTGTATTCTATATCCAGTAGGTATATACACTACACAGAGTCAAAGTCAAGGGAAGGGACTGTACAGTAATCCAGAGTGTTGGATCTGGAGTCAGAAAGATCTGAGTTCAAATCCTTCCTTAGACACTAGATATGTGACTCTGGGCAAGTCACTTAACCTATTTCCCTCAATTTTCTCAACTGTAAAATGGGGATAATAATAGCAACTGCTTCTCAGAATTGTAGGGAGGATCAAATGGGATAATGTATATAAAGGACTTTGCAAACCTTAAAGTATTATTATAGTTATTAAATGAAATGTTTTAAACCAGCACCTTTATGCCATCAGGTCAAGAAATAGCCCTGTGGTTAAAGAGATTCCTAGCATCTCAGAGCCTTTTGTCTTAATCATTTGAGCTGAGCGGTAGTCCTGGGTAGAATTCTACAGCAGGCAATATGGTATTCTTGGATGGGTCAGGGTCATGCCTCTTCATCTTAGAGTCAATTTACAAGTTTGCTGTAGTGACTTTATACACTTACATAGTAGCCACAAAATGGGTGAGTGGGGGGAAAAGTAGAAAAACCTTAGGTGAGATTTGTAATTTTGGGGTTTTTATATAATGAGATTTTTATCCTGTGTCTCATTTAAGGTATGGCAGTCTTACCCTGATTCCTTATAGCATGCCTCTACAGATTTCCATATGAGAGGGAGACAAATTTGGATTACCTCCATAAAGCAAGCTGGGCATATTCCCAGAATTTTAGGCTACTGGGTAGTTTCCATGGGCACCAGGTTACAGATGCTCTCTTTACTTATCTCTGGAAAAGTACCAAAAATATAGGTTATTTCATAGGCCATTGAGTACATTTTTGATATAGTATTCAGGTGTGGACTGATGGGAGTGGGGGAGTAAGCTGGCTTCAGGCATAATTTCAGGCAGAAATGGATTTTTTTTTCCTTTTGGGAGGTTTTCTAGGTTCACCATTCTAGACTCTAGTGTAGCCTAGAGATACCCAGTATCAGACTTCTTTGACTATGAGGAAAAATTACATGATAGATACCATTTTTGTAAATGTTGAGTCCAGGCCAGTATAATTTTCACACATGTATATGTATACACACACACATATACATATATATTTAAAATTACAGTATAAATGTTTCATATATAGTACTTTAAAAAGTTCTTTGTATATGGATGTACGTACTCATGATTATTAAAGTTTAAGTTCATAATTTTTAAAAAAGCAAATTTAAAAATAGGATTTCCTGCTACAATGATTTTCCTCAGTCAGTTGACTGATTTCAGGTGCTTAGTTTTTATATCAAGCAAACAATCAGAAAGCATCATTGGAAAATATTTAAGTACTCCCAAGGATTTATACTCTCTTCAATGGGGAAGATTGTCCCATAACAATGGGACTTCACTGCTGGAGAGAATATCATTGAAAATCTGTATTTCCTCCCAAAAATCCACCCAATGATGGAGTTCTCATGGAATAGCATCAGAACTATTAAAAGTCTTAAAAAGCTTCATCTTTCTTGTACTAATTTGTTATTATAAAGGCCTAATGGACTAGATTGAGAATCATGTAGTGAGGGTAATACTTTTTTTCTTATGGACTAAGACAGTGACTTTTACTAACAGGAAATGACTTAGGAATTGGGGCTATTGGAGTCTCCTGTGTGCTAAATCAGGTCTTGGAACAGGCTTCATAAATTTCCATTTTAGAAAATTTACACATTTCCTTAATCCTTTTAAGAGAAAAATAGTAATTTTAACAAAATTAACTATTTCTAGACTGTCAAGAACTGTATAAACTGTTCTGGGATTCCTAAGTATACTATGGTATGATGGAAAGAACCCTGGACTCAGAATACAGAAGGTCTGGGTACAAATCTCATCTCAGATACTACTAGCTGTGGAACTATGGGCAAATCACTTAATTTCTCTAAGCTACAATTTCTTCATATGTAAAATGCAGACAATAATAACACCCATTTCATAGGGTTATTGTGAGGGTCAAATGAAATATTATACTTTAAAGAACTTCAGAAACCTTAAAGTCCCATATATGTATTTCAGACAATATAAAAAATTTTAAAGTTTTATATATATATATATATATATATATATACATATATATATATATATATATATATATATATATATATATATATATACACACACAATTGTATTAATCATATTTGCACATTAATCATGTTGTGAAAGAAGAATCAGAATAAAAGGGAAAAACCACAAGGAAGAAAAAGCACAAAAAAGTGAAAATAGTATGCTTCAATATGCCTTCAGATTCCATAGTTCTTTCTCTGGATGTAGATAGCATTTTCCATGATGAATCTTTTGGAATTGTCTTAGATCATTGTATTGCTGAGAAAAACTAAGTCTATCAAAGCTGATCATCGAACAATGTTGCTGTTACTGTGTACAATGTTCTCCTGTTTCTGCTCACTTCACTCAGCATCAGTTCAGGTAATTCTTCCCAGGTTTTTTTCTGAAATCAGTCTGATCATAATTTCTTATAGCACAATAGTATTCCATTACATTCATATACCACAATGTGTTCAGTCGTTCCCCAGTTGATGGGCATCCCCTCAGTTTCTCATTCTTTTTGACCAGGAAAAGAGCTGTTATAAATATTTTTGTACTTGTGGGTCCTTTCCCTCCTTCTTATGATCTCTTTGGGATATAGACCTAGTACTAGTATTGCTGGTCCAAAGGGTGTTACTGGTTTGATTGCCCTTTGGGTATAGTTCCAAATTGTTCTCTAGGGTAGTTGGATCAGTTCACAACTCCACCAACAATGCATTATTATTCCAATTTTCCCACATCTTCTCCAACACTCATCATTTTCCTTTTCTGTTTTATTAACCAATCTGATGGATGTGAGGTGGTACCTTAGAGTTGTTTTAATTCATATTTCTCTGATCAAAAGTGATTTATAGCATTTTTACATAAGATTATAGATAGCTTTAATTTCTTCATCTGAAAACTGCCTGTTCATATCCTTTGCCCATTTATCAATTGAGGAATGATTTGTATTCTTATAAATTTTATTCAGTTGCACAGACAGTATAATTGTTAAAGCAGGGGGGGGGGAAACAGTAAGTCCTGACATTGCTAAGACACCAAATAACCAGAATTATAATGCTCAAGGTTGAAAAAGTATAACTTGGCTCTGTATGAATGAAAAAGTATTTAACACCTAGTATGCTAACCAGTATGCTAAGCCCTGAAATACAAAAAACAAGATACTACCCATCTTCAAAAATCTTAGGTTATCGTACAGAGAGACAATGCTTGCTGGATGCCTATGGCCATGGAAGGGTTTTAATCTAAGGAGTCATCATAAGGATGGGAAATTGATCAATGGTGCAGTGGATTGGCATGCTCTTTTCAGAAGCAGTGTTAGTTTTGATTTTATAATTATGTCCAGATTAAGGGGGAAAGGTCAGGGTTTCAGCAGCAGGGAAGATGGAAAGGTATCTGTATGGATGGCTGGATGGGATATAAGGAATGACCAGTTCTGCATCTAGTGAGCTCATAGGATCATGTGATCATAAATTTAAAGGGAACTTTAGTCTGATCCCTTCATTTTATACATGAAGAATGTGTGAGGCCCAGGAAAGTTAAGTAACTTATCTGGAGTCACTTAAGACATGCACATAGGAAATGACAAGGAAGGTCCAGAACTTGAATCCAGGTCTTCCTGGTCAAACTCATTATTTCCATTTCTCACATAACGGGCTGGAGGACTTTGCACTCACTCACCCATTCAGCCTCAGAAGGAAGGTTTTAAAATTTGGTGGATTAACTTCTCTTGGGACTAGGGGCATGGTGTTTTTGGAAGTCTGACCTAGAAGATGATATTCTAGGTGTTACAGAGAGTGCTATTCCAGGTGGGGAGAAGCAGGGAAACTGGAGTATCAAATGGAGAGATGACTGGGGTAGACAGCTAGATGGGATGTAAAGTATGATCTAGCCTGCAGATTGCTGAGTATTATTTTCTGATAGGTAATTTGGTTCCTTTGTCCCTTAGTCTCCTAAGAGATGTGGACCATGACTGTTAGATCCTTTGAATTTCTCTCAAGCATCAGGTAGAGTAAAGTATACGAGTTGAAGATTTGTGATTTCATGGTATGAAAGACCCCTTTACCTATCCCTCTCTTATCTGGTAGATAGATCTTAAAGTATGGCTTGATGCTCAGAGATGTTGAGGGTCTTGTTGCCCACAGTAATGCAATTCATAGGTATCAGAGGCAGAATTGAACCTAAGTCTTCCTGACCTCAAGTCTAATACTCTATTTTCTACTCCAAATACTCCACACTTCTTGTAATGCATTGAATATTTTTATCCAGACCTGTGGTTTTTGTAAATGTGGGGAACTCCTGGTATGGAAACTTTTTCTATTAATAATAATTATAATATGTAACACTTTTATTGCTCTCATATTTTATATCATTTGATCCACACAATATTCCTATAAGGAGGGTCCATTTTACAGACAAGGGAAAGTGAGCTGAGAGAAATAAAATAACATGCCCAAGGTCGTGCAATTCTAAGTGTTTGAAGTAGGATTTGAAGTCAAGTTTTCTGGAACCCCAAACTATCCACTATGCCACCTAGCAGCCTCACCAGACTGGTGACCTATCTCCAACTTTACAGATTTAGAATCTCTAGGGATACTGACAGGTTAAATCATTCATTCATTCATTCATAAATATTTATTAAATGCTTCCTGTACCAGGCACTGCTAATCACTAGGAATAAAAAATGAGATAAAAGACAGTCCCTGGCCTCAATGAGCTTAAGCAACTTACCCATGGTCACAAAACTAGTTGAATCCGAGTTTTCCTGACTGGTCTTTTCACTATGCCCACTGCCCCTGCCCTGTAGGTAGAGAATGTTTTATCGTTGTTGATTGACCAAGTCCATTCATTTTTTACAAAACAGGATTTGAAAGAGTGTTTACTTAATGGACTGATAGTAGCTAAATCAGAGGGATACGAATTAGTATGGAAAATAAAAAAGAAATCTCCTTAGTGACACAACAGAAGGAACAAACACTCCTGTGTGAGTAAGTCTGACAGTATTCAGCAGCTTTATATTCTTGCTACCCCTCTTTAGGGAGGTTTAGTTATTGCTTGATGGCCTATTCATTTCAGCAAACATAACTCGATAGAAGGGTACAGGAATGGACAGCATGCTTTTGATCCTTCAGGTCCTATAGACTGTAAAACACACCCACAAAGTCATCATGCACATGCATGCCCTGTTATTATTGTTAAGCATTGTTGGGTTGCCCAATGTGATGTCCACTTTTTATCATTTCATAGTACAGTGCCCTTTGTCAGTGAAGATGGTTAGGCATTATGAATGTATTTGTATTTTACAATGAAATCTTAGTTTTGTAATTAAAATAGGCAACTCAGAGTGAAAATACAAATAAATCCTTTAGCATACCTGCTTAGTGGAGTATTATTATTATGGCATGTCACTGAGAAATCCAAGAGAAACCGATGCATCATGCACCTCACATAATATGCTAATGACTGTGGATCAGATAATGTATGAAAAGAAACATATTTCTTGGATTCTTTGAAATATTGTAGGGAGAGGCAGAAAGTTGAGATCGGGAGTCAGTGGCCTTTGTCGAAGCCAGGTATGTCGTAGAGCCACGATGAGGCTTGGAAAAGCTTATAGTTAAATTTTCAGCATGAGAATTGACACCTTGTAAATGAGCAAAGGCTATAACTTGGAACTTGATTTATTATCTTATTGATTTTCTAAAAAGTATGATGAGGGAAGTGTTAATAAGGCAGATTAAGCTTAAAATACATCAGGCATTTTTGGAGGGTTAGTTCTTAAATGTTTACAAACGTACCAGTCTAATTTGAACTTTGCCACTTCTTAATCACAGATATTACTGTTATTCGCCACAGTTTAAGTGACTTCACATATTTGGGCCTCAGTTTCCTCATTTGAAAAGTTGTGGGGATTGGGCTGGATGCCCTTTTAGATCCCTTCTAGCACTCAATATACAATTCTAAAGTTCATTCAAAAATTGCTTTTCAATTCTAGCTCTTGCTTTTCATGTGCTCTGTTTATTTTTTATAGGTCAAATTCTTATAAAAAAGTAGTGGGCATCTTCCCTTTCACCATTTATGAATGTGTTAGTTCAACTTTCAGCTTGAGATATAAAATTTCACCAACAGAATTATAAAAGATAGAGAGTATACAAACATTTGAATGTAGAATCATCTCTCTATAGAGTGAAAGTCTTTTTTTCATAGGGAGATATAATCTTATACAAACAGTTGTCTCCCCTTACAAGGATTTCTAACATACAAGTTTATCTGGCCATTATAAAAAGAAAAGCCATTAACAAGATGAAGAATCTTACTTTTTATTTTATTACAAATGGATTTTTATCCAGAGCTGACTTTTAAAAGTTAAATTGTATTTTTCCATATATATATGACATGTCAAAATGTGCTTTTTGTGGTTGTTGTTTTTAATAGATGGAGAAAACTCAATGAATTAATTGGTTGGGTGAATCGATGAGATGGTATAGATTGTCTTTCTCTGACAGAGAGCCAAACTACCCAATACTGAAAGCACAGCATTTCTGTTACCTATAAAAAAGAATTACTGGTATGCAAATGACATAGTACAGCCTTGGAAATATTTGCGGTTTTCATGATGCTGCAGTGCCTGTGCGGAATAGAGCCATTTTCCCTTGCCATGTTCTCCCCCACAGTCAAGGGGAATTCACATCCCAAGGGGAGGTCATGCAGGCTTCAGTCTTCTCAGTTTTGTGGTGATGAGCATGAACACACCTATCCCTCATTGCCCTCCCCTGAGCCATTCATATGAGAAAAGAAGTAGTAATTTTTCTACTTGTAATACTTCATTTTTGTTATAGCTAGGGAAACCACAAGATGGCACTGTTTTAGAACATTATTATTTTAGAATAAGCAGCATCTTTCTACAGCCCAGTTATTCTAAGATGTCTCTTAGACATCTGTGCTGGACCAAAGGATGCTTTTGTTACGCTAATGCTTAAAGTGAATACCTTGATTGCATGTATTCAGGATGTTTGGAAAGATTGTGAACTGATAGTCATAAAACCCTTTGGAAAGTCTAAAATCAGATAGAATTCCAGGTTCTAAAGAACTTTCTTCTTTAATCCTACATAATCTAGAGAATTTTTCACTCAGCTATTTCTCCTCTGTCACCTAAGGTATGACTTTCCCATAATTTAAAATATGGCAGGGCATCTGATAGTAAAAGGAAAGTGTTTATTTGGTTTAGAAAGACCAAAAAAGTATTTCTAAGTAATGAGTAAAGAAATCTTAGGATTTTTAAAGTTCAAAGTATTCTAAAAATCATCTAGACTAACTACATTATTTTAATAAGATCATAATTTTTGAAATCCATTCCCCTTGGAGAGCCAATTCCCTCATTTTAC
The DNA here is from genome assembly GCF_011100635.1 of Trichosurus vulpecula. NCBI lineage: Eukaryota > Metazoa > Chordata > Mammalia > Diprotodontia > Phalangeridae > Trichosurus > Trichosurus vulpecula. The sequence goes on along the minus strand of NC_050578.1, from coordinate 91,861,658 downwards.
GGTTGAGGAAACTGAGTTCCCCAGAGCTGAAGTGATTTCTCTAAGGTCACACAGATAGCAAAAGATATAACTGAAATTCAAACTCAGCCTCCAAATCCTATATTCTTTCCACTGTACCACAAAGACTAATATAGTTCTCACTATAGGATATATATATGTGTATATATATATATATACATAATATCATATATAATATGTACATATATATACATAATATTATATAATATATATATATATACACACAAACATATCACAAAGAAAAATTAACCTTTAATTTAGCTATTTCTTATTAAAGGCAACATGGTAAGTGGAGAGAGCCTGGGCTCAGGAGTCAGAGGACCTGGGTTCCTAGGAACCTAGAGGAAAAAACAGTGGTCAAAGAGAACAGTTAATTTATTAGTTGTGACAATGTTTAAAATAACTTCTGAGTAAAAACCAAAATAACCCAAAAGAGGCACATTTTTAAATATTCCTTAACTATCCAAGTTCATCTGGTTCCTTCTTCCCCCGTATGCATCCTAACAAATGGTATTTAACAGCTGAGGACTTTTTCTTTTTCTCCTGACCCTCTTCCACATCTCTCAGGGCTTCACTTCTAAGATTGACATAAACAGTTTAAAATCCATTGGCATACTGATACCATTTTGCCTTTGCCACTTACTAGCAATACAAGGTTGGGTAACTTATTTGATTTTTCTCTTGGCTCCAGTTTCCTCATTTGCAAAAAGGGATTGAATTAGATCAGTGGTGTCAAACTGAAATAGAAACAGATTCCTGAGGACTGCATATTGACTTATAAAACCACAAATTTACATCATTTATATTGTTTTGTATATTTATTTATTTTGTTAAACACTTCCTAATGACATTTCTAAGCAGTTTAAGGCCCATGGTTTTGATACCTCTGGCACTGGATAACTTTAAGTACTCTTTAATTTTAAAGTCTATTATGTAATTATCCCATGAGAGCCAAATTGGACTTAATTGTGTTTCTTGGTATCTAGAAGTAGCAGTTTATTTTGCAAGGCTACACATTTAGAACCAAGGAGAACAATTAAAATAGAATTAGCCAAAGTTCTTATAATAATAATAGAAATAATAACAATAGCCAGCATTTATATAACATTTTAAGGTGTGAAAAGAGCTTTATAAATATTTCATTTTATCCTCACAACCACCCTGGGAGGTGAAAGCTAACATCATCCCTATTTTGCAGCTGAGGAAAATGAGGTAAATCGAGGTTCTGATTTGCCCAGGCTTATGTAACTAGTAAATATCTAAGGAATTATTCAAAATCAGGTCTTCCTGGCTCCAAGTCCAATACTCTATCAATGGGCCACCTAGCGACCTCTAGACCTTTCAAGTGGTACCTTTTTGTTCTAGCAAAATTCTGTGAGCAAATGTTACTTGTAGTATTAGCTACATTTTATATATGCATTAATTGAGGACTTTGAGGTTAAATGATTTGCCCACAGGCCTATAGCTAGTAAATATTAGAGGCAGAATTCAAATCAGGTTTCTCCTGATTCCAGATCCAATGTTCTTTCTACTATCCCATACTTCTAGGGTAATAAAATACAAGAATGTTAAAAAAATACCCAACACCAAAGCTTCTAGCTGGCTAAAGGGCAGAAGAAACTGACACGTGGTAAGAGGGAATGTGAGTGTTTATGAGATGGGTGGGGAGGAAGACTGGAAACAGCTTAATGGAGAACATAAATCACTTTGTGATTCTAAGTTCATTATTTTCAGGAAAGATTGAATTACCCTAATAATTCCAAGTATAGTCTAATGAGTTATGATTGAAAGAACATAAAAATACCAACAGGAAACAATCCCAACAACTCTATACCAAAAAGAGAAATTGAGCACATCAGAAATAAATTCCCAAAGGGAAAAATAAATAATTAAAGAAATATGTGTCTGTGTCTGTTTATAGGTATATATATGTGTGTGTGTGTGTATACACATTATATGTGTATTTCTATCTATCTATGACTGTATGTATATACACATGCATATGTATGTATATAAAATTTTGGTCTAAATGGATTTACAAATTAATTCTATCAACATTTACAGATCAAATAGTTGCAATGTATTCACATAGAGAAAGAAGTTCTTTTTCTGAACTCTTTATATGAGACCAACAAGGCCCTAATATTAAAACCATAGAAAGAGAAAGGTGCTTTCTATCCTCATTATCTTCTTCCCCCTAGAACCTTGGACTCCCTCCTTGGAACATCGGGCTTTGATAGGTGACCTTTCACCTTATCTTACCTTAAACTTCCATGTCACTTCCCAGTAGATTCCAAATTGTATTCACTCCAGTGCTTAACAACATCCTGGCACACACTAGTGCTAATGAATGCTTTGTGATTCATCCTTTGAAAACTATAGATCAAATATTACTAATGAATGTTGAAAAATATCTAATAAATATTAGCAAAGAGTCTGTATTAATATAATAAATTATTCACTATGACCTTGTTCGGTTTATGCCAAAACTGCAAAGAAGGGTCATCATTAGTAAAACCAAACCACAATTAATAGCATTAAGAAAAATCATCATGATTTTATCGATATAGAAAAAGCCTTGGACAAAATATAGCTCCAATTTTTCAGGAAAAAAAATGCTGAAAAGGACAAAAAAGATTTAAAGGCACAAAAAAGCTCTTAAAATTCTACCTAAAATTAAGGACTAACATTGTTTGTTATAGAGAAACATTAATAACTTTCCCATTAGGGTAAAGCTAGGATGTACATTATCTCCGCTATTATTTGACATAGTGATAGAAATGTTTGCTATTTCAAAAAGACAGAAAATGAAGAAAAAACACAGTCAAAAAGATGGCAAAATTATATTTGGAGATGATATGATGAATACTTAGCCTTGAAGAAAAGATTGAGACAATAGCACTAGCCAAATAGCAACATTCAAAATAAATTCAGAAAGCTCATCAGATTAAATATATATATGTATATATATATACACATAATACATACACACATATATTTATGTATAATTATCAACCAAACCCAGAAGGACTTGAGAGGAAGAGAAATTTCATATAAGATAAGAAGAAAATTCAGCAAAAGTGTTTGGAAAAGTACATTACCGAGGCATAAAATGACCTGTACAAAGATAATTTAAAAATCTGGATAATTCTTCAATGCTTATAATTCAGCTATGTCAATGTATTAAAAATGAAGATTCTACCCAATTGCTCTACAAATTGTGTCAGATTGTTTAAATTAACAAAGGGTTATTTTATAGAATTAGTTAAAATAATAAAATTCATTTGGAGAAAAAAGTCAAGAATATCATGGGTAACACTGGAAAATAAAAGTAGTGAGGCTTGACATCTTCAAATCTCAAACTATATTACCAGTAGTAATTGTATTATCTAGTATTGTATATAAAATAGAAAAGTAGATGAATAGAATGGACCAGATAATCAAGACTTAGAAATAAACTAAAATGATACATCACTGTTCTATATATCCAAGAATATAAATTGCAGAACAGTGGTTATTTAACAAAAACTGCTAGGTGGCTCAGTAGATAGAGTGCCAGTCTTGGAGTCAGGATGAGTCATCTTTGTGAATTGAAATCTGGCCTCAGATACTTACCAACTGTGTGACCCTGAGTAAGTCATTTAAGCCTCTTTGCCTCAGTTTCTTCATCTATTAAATGAGCTGGAGAGGGAAATGGCAAGCCACTCCAGGATCTTTCCCAAGAAAACCCAAATGGGGTCATGAATAGCTGGGCACATCTGAAACAAATGAATAACAACAACTGGAAAAGGAAAAAGCAGATTGGAAAAAATACGTTTAAATCACATGCTGTAATGCATTTCAAACAGATAAGAGATCTATAAATAAATCAATGCATTGACTATTTTTGAGGGATTATCCTTTGTCATGGGATTTGGTAGATTGTTGAGAAATGTCATTTTTTTTGTCAAACTGTTGCCATCATTTTATACTTTTAAAGGAGATTATAGATTCTCTTAAGTTGCAAAACACGTAGCCTATGTAAACCCTCAGTGTCTTTATCCCAACTTGCACACACATTGTTAAATTTGGTCCACAGATGGTTGGCTAAATCTCCCCCTAAGAGTTCTAGGGATAACCATAGAGGGTTGAGATGCTTTTCCATTGTTATAGTCTAAAGTCTCTATATGGGTGTGTTTGAACCAAAGTCAATTGCAAGTTGCAGTTAATATTTCCCTAAATTTGGCATAGCTTATGGGTCAATCACTTTCTTGCTTGAAGGACACAGGGTTTAGTTGCTGTCTCCATTCACTGTCAGGTGGAACTCCTCAGAGCACTTTTAAGGCTACAATGACATATGACACTTGATTATTGGCAAATTCCAATATGGACTCCTTGACTAAACCTCTGTTTCTCCAACCTTCGAGATCTCAAAATGTTGTTCCATCTCCAGCATACCTTTTCCCAAGAGCAGGAAAGGATAGATGCAACAGGGATAGAATCAGCATAGTTACCACATAGCTTTGAAGCTATATGGTAACCACATTGGAAAAGCTTGAGGAACTTTACAAATACTTGTTGATGGATTCATTGATTTTCCCTCACTCGGTAATCTTGTCTATCTATCTATCTATCTGCCCATCCACCCATCCACCTATCCATTTATCCACCATCTATCTATCTATCTATCTATCTATCTATCTATCTATATCTATGTATTTGTATATTTTTGTTGTTCAAATCATTTTAATTGTGTCTGATTCTTAATGACCCCATTCGGGTTTTCTTGGCAAAGATACTGGAGTAATTTGCCACTTTCTTCTCCAGATCATTTTATAGATGAGGAAACTGAGGGAAACAGGGTTAAGTCACATATCTAGTAGGGGTCTGAGGCAGATTTGAACTCATGAAGATGAGTCTTCTTGACTCCAGGCCTGGATTTCTATCCATTGTGCCACCTAGCTGCTGACATTTATGTGTGTGTATGTATGTGTGTGTGTGTGTGTATGTATATATACACAATTCATGTGTGTATAAACATATCTATCTATATACATATATGTCTATGTTTATACAACATTTATCTATGTGTATATCCAGCCCAAATTGCTTTCCTGAATTCCATTTATGCAGCATCAACTGCCTAACCCATCTCCATGGCAAATTTAATGTCTAAAATGTGTTCCTTCTTTCAACACACTCTGCTCCCAATTTCTCTATTTATATTGAAAGCATCATTCCAATCATTCAAAATGTAACTTCAGTTACTCACGCCTCTTTATTATTCATCAGTTCTCGTATCTAATCAATTCCTAAGTTTGTACCTGTCTTTTATTCTCCACTTATTCAGCCAACACCCTAGTTTCAGGCTGTCATCACTAATTGCAATAGCCAATTATAATTGGTCTCCCTGATCCTAATCTCTTCCCTCTCCAGTCCATCCTCTACATAGCAGCTGAATTAATATTCCCTGCCTAGAAGCTACTTCCTCCTTAGAAGCTTATAATCATTAGCTTCCTTGAGACAAATTGATTGCCAGTACCTATAGGAAATCTTCTCTTGGTTCCCTCTGCCAATTTGTGCTCTTGCCAACTTCAAATTATCATACACCTATTTATCTATGTATATGCTATATTTCCTAATAGAACAGAAGTTCTTTAAAGAGTAAGGACAGGGTGGGTGTTTTTGTTTCATTCTTTCTTTGTATTTCTGGCACTCGGCCCAGGGCTTTGCATGTATTAGGTGCTAAATAAATCCTTGTTGAATTGAACAAAGGAATGACTCAGCCAGATCTATTTAATTTTCCCATTTCATAAGAAGAATCAAGTATTAATTGAACCTCTTCTTTTTCCCTCCCAAATAAAATCATGACAACTCTCATTTCTCTCTGGCTCCTATGTGCCTTTATTTCCCTACTTTCCTTTCTTGTCAGGAGTAGAAGCATCAAATCTGAAAGAAATAAAGGGGGGAGGAAGGGAAGGAATGATAATAGAGAAAGCAGAAGGAATAAATTTGCCCAAATTCTTCTCTCCTAGAAGTCTAATGTAATTGAATGGACACCTCTCAAGGAGACCATGCCACAGGGATGGGGATGAGAATGGGGATCGAGGAGCACAATTTCACACTCTGGCACAAAATTAGCTAGTTATGGTGCCTTGTAAGATCTTTCTTTCTCAATCTCTCTCTCTCTCTCTCTCTCTCTCTCTCTCTCTCTCTCTCTCTCTCTCTCTCTCTCTCTCTCTCACTGTCCTTCTCACCAGTATGATAATTAGGAGGTTCCCAAATAAAGCTGTCCTGCCACTGGCTCCTCTCTTTAGATGCTCCTTTCACTACTCTTGAAGAGAGGAAGCATGAAATACAGACCTATTGTGTCCCCAGATCCCTCATATAGTGCCAGAATGGTGAGCTGAATGTCTACTGTTCTGGTGAATGGAAATTGTAACATGCCCAACCCGGGAAACCAATTTTCACAGACTAGGGAAGCCATAAAAGAGTCCATTAAGATGAAAGAATCCAATGTAAAGGTTTTATGCTTTTTATACATTTTTCATGAATTATAAAAAATAAATGAACATAATACTGCATCTGCAAATAAGCAGGAGGGGTCTTGAGCCATGTTTAGAAACTTAGAAGATGTGAATTTTCACCTTAGCAAGCACTGAGAGATAGGTGTTTTTGTTAAAATGTGATTATCCCAGCCATAAAAGCAAGGGCTTTGCATCTTTTAATAGCACTCAAGTTCTAGAAAGCTGAAAAAGCACTTTGACATATATGAGAAAATGAAAATACCCAAACAAAACCATCTTTACTCCCAGAAATAAATCTTTGTCTAATTTTTGTGGTTGCCTTTGCTTTCTTATTGTCCCCTCAGTAGCAAAATCCTCTGTAAAACCCAAAGATAAAGTGACAGCCCTGATAGAGTCTCTATTTGGGGGAAATCACAAGATTCATTTATTTCTTAACAAGAGAAAGGAGCAAGATTAGGGAGGCTTCCAGCCTACCTATATTTTTTCTCCTTTCATGACGGATAATGACAGCTCGATTCAACCAAGTTGATCAAGGAATCTTTTTTGGGGGAATATAACTTCTTATGGAACTTTACCCTCTCAGAGTATAGGATTTAGACAATGCAACAGTAAGACGTAATTGAATGATAATTTTTAAGGAAGTTAGAACTTTTGATAAATAGAAATATGTATAGAATAATTTCACTTGTGTATATATACATACATACACATATATGTATACATATATGTGTGTGTATGTATGTGTGTCTAATGGTAGCCATCTCTAAGGTTTGGGGGAGGAAAAAAAATTTACATGATAACTTTATTATATATTTAAAAGGAATAGCAAGTTGTACATAATAGATCTGCAGTTTCATATGCAATCATCTTTTTTTATTAAATGGTTATGAAATGGCTTGTTTTATTCATAAATTAAAAAAAATAAAATAAAAAATAACTTCCATAGGAAGATCTCAGACTAATAGACAGAAGATGACTGGATTTTCCCAAAATATCAGTGAGAGTCCTCACTTTTGATTTCTTCTTTTTACATTTGGGCTTCTGTGTCCCATGAAGGCACTAGCCCAAGGCACCAGAGTCAGGATTAGAATGAAGGAACCCTGGTGTTGAATTTTGATTTTTTTTTTCCTTTCCTCACTTGACAGCACATCTCCTACCAAAAGGAACACACTGGTAATAAAGAAAACTTCCCCTCTCTCTCAGGAGTAAGATAGAAAACAAAGTCACAGAGCAATATCTGCTGCAACTCTCAATGTCTGTTGACCAGGACTCTAGTCATCTCATTGCTGGAACAGCTAGGCTATTTATGCCTGTTAGCCTGGAGACCAAAACAGCTGCAAATAATGAGAGTGTCATAGAGTAGTGCCCTGTGGGTTCAAAGTAGGACATCTCTGCCCTGACACTGATTTGCTATGTGGCTTTGGGCTAATCATTTTATTCCTTTGTGCCATACATTTTTTCCAGGAGAAAAGGGAAGAGGAGACAGAGCCACTTCAGTCTCAACTGTTGCTATATTAAAGAAAGAGCTGTGTAATACTTGGAAAACACCATTGTTAAGAAGCTTTTGCTACACTGGACTCAATCTTACAAATAAATCTTCATCTTATTCATTACGTAAAAGAGCTACTAATTTGCTGCTTATGTGTGGAGGAAAGTAATAGTTTAAAAAATAAATAGCTGTCATCATTAAGCAAATACACACCAGAATAGAGAAAGATGGCTTTGTGAATTTCTCTTTAGATGGTTGTCAGGTGAATTTTTCCTGATTCCCCATACGCATCATGGAGACACTTTGCTTAAATTTACCTTTCAAAAGTACTTCCTTTTAATGTATGGTACTGAGATCTTAGTACAGTTATCCCTTCTACATTGCAGGGGTTAAATCTGCATAAAATTTTTGGCCCTCCCTTCATACCAGATAACAACTCTGAATTATTATGGCATTAAAAGATAACATATTTTGCTATTATACTATACTATAGATATATTTTCGGCATTTTGGATTTCTAAACTTTTTTTCTGTGTCATCTGTTGGCCTTTGCTTGTTGTCTGCAGGTCCTGCAAAACTGTCCCCAAATTTCCGTTTAATTTCTTATGCTTACCCACCCACAATGTATCGAAACTGCTATGGGGAAAGTTACAATGTGGAAGGGATAACTATATTGGGATTCTGGGTTGTCTTTGGCTGCCCCTTTTAACAACTTGATCATTTCTATTCTAGATCGACCAAGGTAAAAAGGTGTAAAGGCACCTGTATTTTGCTGAAGTGATATTACTAGCTGCTGCTATTAGTGGATTGTAGAGTAGTGCATCTGGAGGGCCTCCACATCACAGGATTGAGCAGGTGGGCTACAGTGAACTCATTAAGAAGATGCAGGTATGAGAAGTGAAGCCACAGGAGTAAGGAAGTAATAGAGGGAAGAAAATGGCTGCCAAGCTTTAGAGATTTCTCCCCATTTCATGCCATGTTATGTATTACTTAAAGGAAAGAGATTTTCTCTTTCTCTTTGAAATGCAGACATTCAATAATACAAGTAAGTAGCTGACACTGCCCAGGCATGAATTTTGTCCCCATGAGCTTGGGACTTAATGTGGTTGTAGTCTTCCAGACCCTGGCAGATCTCATCCCACCTACACAGGACCAGAGGCAACTGGTTCTTGATCTTTTAGTAAGCTCTGAGGCAAGATGAGTCAAGATGAAGCACTTTCTGAAAAAGTTAGTATCTTAATACATCTGATTTCCTTCAATTGACCTTAAAGCCTAGGCCAGGACTAGAACGCTTCTAGGAGAGAAGGCATTTTGAGGAGGCAAGGTAGTCTGCTTGGCATCATGGGTATTGGCAGTATTTGCTGTTTGTCTTTACTTGTGAGATAATACCATTTATTTTAGTGAATTTAAAATGAATATGATATGAGGTCATGTAACAAATCCTGACTGGTATAAAGTGGAAGATTCAGTGGACAGGGGCCTTATTTATGATTAGTTTCGAGCCTCAAGACAACAAGATTCCTGGAGCTGCCATTTGATGTGCTATTACAGGTCACTTCATCTTTTTCTTAGACTGTGCATTGTATTCTTTTTGATAATTGAGGGCCTTGTATTTTAAAAGGTCATTTTATACACACACATACATATACACATATACACATACATATTATATTTTCCTGTTAAGGAATTTTATATTCTATGAGACAATATTTGATTATTCACTACGTGGATACAAATTAGGTGGTAGAGTGGGGGCGGGGGGAGGATTGTTTATAGAGGCATAAGAACTGGGTTAGAATCTTAGGATATGCTTGTAAATGTTTAAAAAACAAAACAGCTCTTGAAAATGTATGACACACTTTTAAGGTTACTATGTATTATTAACATTTGCTTTATTACTTAAATCTAAGCAATCAACAAAATAATCAAGCCCTAATTTGCATCATTTGCTGATTTCTAAGTACAAAAGTTTGCAATAAAAATTTTATAATTAGCTCCAGTTTGTACTAGCTCCAGCACACCCTGTTTGAATCCCAGTTTTGTTACTGAATATTTTTGGGACCTGTACTAAATTGTATATTGCCTTAATTTCCTTCTCTGTAAAATGTTGGAAGTGGGGAGACAAAGTAAAAAATCCTGCTTCAGTTATCTCCAAATTGCGCAAATTGCTTAACGTCTCTGATTCTTGGTTTCCTCATCTGTAAAAGCCTCCTTCTGTAAAAAGCTTCTAGAAGGCAGTTAGGTAGCTTAGTGGATAGAGCACTGGGTCTGGAGTCAGGAAGACCTGAGTTCAAATGTGACCTCAGACACTTACTAGCTATGTGACCCTGGGCAAGTCACTTAACTTTGTTTGCCTCAGTTTCCTCATCTGTCAAATGAGCTAGAAAAGGAAATGGCAAACTACTCCAGTATCTTTGCCAAGAAAACTGCAGGGACAGTGCTATGTTTAAAGTGATGTTCAGAATCATTTCATCTTTCAATCTGATTCTATGCTTCAGACGGAATCTAAGTAATCCCCATTTAATCTTCTGGAATTGGGCCTATAGGTATTCTGAATGATTGGCTCTATCAACAACCCTAGCATTCTCTTTTTTATGGTTCCTTCTGAGAATGGGGTCACTGAGTACACTGGAATTAGATGTAGCTTTATGAATAGAAAATGCTGATTGTTACTAGAGCAGTGGCAGGATGACTGAGCCCCTTCCTTCCTTTCCTTCTTTTCTTTCTTTCCTTCCCTCCCTCCCTCTCTCTCATCTCCTTTTCTCTCTCCCCATTGTGTCAACAATCTTGCTAGCAGCTTCTGTGGGGGTATAAGATTCACCCACATCCAGCACCCAGAAAGCTGCTGACAGCACAGGTTCTTCTGATCTGCTTAATTAAGGAAAGCAAGGTGAAGGGGTTGACGAGCTTACTTTTAATTCAGCATTCAAATATCATTCAGTTAGTTCAGGGGAAAAAGCCAGCACCCTGAACTTCAAAACAAAATGTAAACAAATTACAAACATCAACAGACTTTGTCTGATTCAAATCCTAACACAGTTACTAGAGTTCAATAAAGTTTCAGCATCCAGGTTTACAAGGTGGAGGGCTCCTTAGCTACAGCTGCCCAGAGCCTGCTCATCAACACCATCTCGGGAGCCCCACACAAATGGCTCTGTCCTTCCTTCTTATAGGGCTTCAGACATCATCAAACATCATCTGAATCACCAGAGCTCAGGCTCTGATGATTGGTTCTTGAGTTGGCCCTTCCCTTTAGGACCCTGGGAGGTTCACATTCACATGGATTAGGTTAACACCTAATGGGGTTTGGGCCTGGGGCTTAGCGCCTAGTAAAGCTCACTGAGATAAATTGAGTCACTCAAAGAAAACAAAGGCCATTCTGGTTACACCCATCTCTCCCCCTCTCTTCTCTTTTTTCCTACCCCTTCTCTATTCTTCTCTTCCCCTCTCATCCTATCCCCCTCTCTCTCTTCTGAGTGAGGGAGAGACCTTGGAGGGAGGAGACACCAGGGAAGTGATCTGATTCAGAACTGTTCAAAGAATTCAGTGGCTCACTAGAATTGTCAGTGTCTTTATGCTGTCTTTTAAGTCTGAATCAAAGGGGTCAATGAATTATTTTCCTGATAGTTTTAGTAGGTGTTGAAATTTAGATCCCCTCTGTATTTTTCACTTTAACACTTATGAGAGAAAAATAGGATATTATTTTAGATTGTAATGTATACTTATCTATTCTCAAATTTGAAATTTTTGGTCAAAATATAAAAAAAAAATCAAAGTTATTTCTTTTGAAAGGGAAGCACTATAGAAATTGAGGGGTGAGATTAAGAGCTAGTGGAAGGGGCAGTTCAGTAGAAAGAGTCCTGAAATAGAAGTCAGAGAACCTCATTTAAATCCCAGCTCTGTTATGACCCATGTGATTTTGGATGCACCTTTCTTGGTCTCAGTTTCCCTATATGACAAATGAAGGAGCTGGACTAACTGATGTCTAAATTCCCTTCCAATTTAAAATCCTACGATTGTGGTGAATAAGCTTATGGTCTTAAGTTACTAGGACATCATATGCTTATATATATCTATATCTGTATCTATATCTATATCTATATCTATATATATATATATATATCTTTGAATGCTGAGTGCTTCACACATATGTGCTTGATTGATGACTCCCAAGATTAATCTTTAGGGAAGGAGAATAAGGAGAAAGGAATAAGTGTTTAAATAGTGCCTACTATGCTCCAGGTACTTAAATATTATCTCATTTGGTCCTTATTACAACTCTAGAAGTAGGTGCTATTACTTTTCCCATTTTATAGATGAGATAACTGAGGCAATCAGAGGTCAAGTAATTTGTCTAGTGTCACACAGCTAGAAAATGTCTGAAGCCAAATTTGAACTCGTGTCTTCCTGACTTCAGGCCTAGTATTCTATTCACTACCTGTTTTCAGGGGTGGAGAACCCCCACTAGCCTTTTGGGATAATCTCTGCTTCCTTTATGCGTATTCATCTAAAATATAAGCTGAACTGTGATTTTGATAATATAGAAAATAGAGTTTAGTTTCCAAAAAAATCTATTTTTTTCTGGTACTTTATATCTGTCATTTCCCCCCGTTTACAACCATACTGTGATTGTAACAGTCACACAAGTCAGCAAGACTGCCCCTCTGTTTAAATTGTTTCTCAGCAGCCCTGTTGTGAATAAATATTTTCGCACACATCTTGAAATAAAAGTTAGTCATTTAAAGGACCAATTGAAGATGAAGGCAGTGGTGCTACAATCAAACATAGTGTCCTAGTATACAACCAACAGAGGCAAAAAAAATCATCATATATTACGCTTTGTCAAAATGTATTTTTAAATTTTGGCCAATTTGCAGCAACGCAAATTGGACTATCAGAGAAACATGGAGCACAAGGCTGAGAGGAGACTGTAACACAGAATAAAAGAACTGCAAAGGAGAACTTTAGTAAAAGATGTCATCAGAGAAATACATGAACAAAATGGATGGGTTAGTTACATAGGAGAGTGAAGGAAAACAAGTGGTAGTCCAGAGACTTCACTTGCAGCCTTGCTATATCAAGAGAAAGTGAGGAAGGCTTCTAGCACAGTGGGTGGGTATGAACAAGAGACACTGTGATGGGCATAGTTAGGCTTCCATCTGCACCGGTGGAAGAAATACAGCTGTGAGATCACAGAACCGTTGGAATGTCAGAGAAGTGCAAACTTTCTAAAGCCACTGAATTATGATTTTAAAATATTTTAAGTATGAAAAATACAACATTTAAAGGTCTGCTTCTATACTCATACTTATTATACATGAAAACACACACACATATGTGCATATATATATGTATGTACATATATGTATGTATGTATTCTCTATAGGGAAAATGCTATCTTGTTTCCCCTTACATTACACCAATTATATTCCCTGCCCAAGATAATCTGTAGCTTAAATAAGATACTTTGGAACAAACTTTTGATCTTCTAACCAAAAAATCCTTCCTTTCTTCCTTTCTTTAGGGAGTTGTGTTTATATCTCTTTTACCAACAAGAACTTCAAAAGAAAGTTTTCTAAAGGGTTTTATCTATTCAATGTTTGTTCTCTTTGCTGTCTGTGGCTACTTCCTTATGTGTGGTCTCCGAGACCATTTATTTAATGAAATTATTCTATAAAGGAAATATTTTAACAATCTTTAATTTAATTCAACAAACATTAAGCAATTACTATGTGGAAATTATTCCACAAAAGTTCTACTCTGGTAACTCCTGGTGGTGTGGGTGTTAAACTTGAATTCTCATGGCCTTTTCTTGAGTGGGAAGCAGATTCTAGTAGTTTATACACTGCTAGGACTGTTACAGGGCTAATCCTTATGAAAGCCCTCTGTCCAGAGATCAGCCTAGGCATGTACAGAGAGGCTTATATGTAGGCTGCTCAATGGATGATAACATTGCACAATCATCTTATTAGATGGGAGATGACCTAGGAATGTGGGATCCGTTTCCTAATAGGCCTCCTTGTAGAGTCAAAAAATTAAGTTCAAAATATTCAAAATATTAAGAACAAAGATCAAGGTCAATAGGATGTTAGAAGAAAGAATAAAATGAGAAGTTATGGCATGTAATGGAAGCTATTCCAAACTAACCTATTTAAACAATATGATGGTGACCAAAAGGGGTGTATATGTATGTGTGTTTACATGTGCATGCATGTGCTTTTTAAAAGGGTCATATGTGTGAATATTGAAGTTACCAAGGATGATGAAAAGGATTAGAATAAGAAAGAAGATGGCTAGATATGCGAGAACAATTTAAATTACTTAATATCTATTTTGCATTTATTTTGCGTGTATGTGTAGAGACAGAGATAAAAAGGGTGTTTTCTTATCTGTTTCTGCATTATTTGCCAGGCTTTCGCTTCAAAAAATAGAATACAAGCTCCCTGACAGCATTCTAAAATAATTTTTGCCTTTGTATTCCTTACACTGAGAACAGGACCTGGTACAAAATAGGTTCTTTTTTTTTGGTTGCTATTTTTGTTTTGTTTTTGCAAGGCAATCAGGGAGACTTGCCCAGGGTCACACAGCTAGTAACCATCAAGTGTCTGAGGCCAGATGTGAACTCAGGTCCTCCTGACTCCAGGGATGGTGTTCCATCCATTGTGCCACCTAGCTGCCTCACAAAGTAGTTTCTTAATACTCAGATTGAATTATTACTCAGGTGCTGAAAAATATCACTGAGGTAGGAGGGAGGAGGAAATGGAAAGTCAGTAGATGATTAAAAAATTTAGGGTCTGAGTGGTGTTAGAGTAGTATCACTGGACAACATAAAGTCCAAAGAAGGACAGATTGTCATGGGGAAGTAGCAAAGAGAGTATCTGGTGGTCATAACACCTAGCCAGGAAAAAACTGACTGCCAGTTGCTAAGTGTGTGTGTGTGTGTGTGTGTGTGTGTGTGTGTGTGTGTGTGTAGACAATGGGAATGGTATCTTTATGAGGGAGCCATATTTCAGTTATTGCCCCCAAATAGAAGGAGCATGATGAAGATCTCTAGGATACAGTAGGATTTGTTAACAATAGAGCTGGTACTCCCCAAGACGCAATGACAAGGGAGGGCAGAAGAGCATATGTGAAGAAGAGACAAAGGGCTGAGCTGGATTAAGATGATCTTTCTGACAAAAATAGTGGAGGAAAGTGATTTTCATCTTAGTGTCTGTCAACTCAGAAGTCCAGGCACCTGGTGAATAGAGGGAAGGATTTGTGAAGCAGTGGGCAGGAGGAGAAGAACTTTAGGATAGCACTTGGGCAAATTCAGTCAAGTGGTGATAGTTGGGGCAGAGATCCCAACATCTACTGCTGGGGAGTCCAATTTGTCAGAGGGAGCAAGTGGGCCCTGGGAGAGGGGCTTGAGAAGGATGAGGGGCCAGATGACATTACAGAGCTGGGCAGGAGAAAAGAGTATTCAACAGTTATGCTTTGTGGCATGGGGATAGCAGAAAATTGGCATAGGAAAGAAGGGTGCCCCTTCTTTCATATCGGCATATCGAGGCAATACCTTGGTCCTATGATAGTTATGACTCTCAAGGGCAGTCCCAAGAAAGAAGAAGCTCATAGTCCAAATCCTCCTTTCCCCCAAATCTAATTAGAATATTGGTATGAAGGAGCCTCCACTAAAAGAAGGAAGAGTAGAGGAAAGCAAAGCTCATTGACTGGATTCAGAAGCACTCAGTCCAAAATTGAACTGTGTGCCCTTGGGTAAGTCATTTAACCTCCACAGGTCTCAGTTTGCTGCCCTTCAGTGAGTCCTTATGATTCTGAAGCTATGATCCTATGGCATCACCATCACCAGAGTCCTCTTAGTTGTTTGTAACTTTCTAAGTCCTCATCAGGTATGAATTACCATATGCTTGTTCTGAGTTCATCCCCACCACACCCCCCACCATTCCCTACATGCCTAGAGGTGATTAGTGTTACTCACATAAGTTGTGAATATGTGGCAGGCATATCATTCTTCAACTCTGTGAGATTTCCTCAGAAGTGCTCACAGTTGTCTTGTTTCTTATCCAAAGAAAATGCCTAATCAAAATTGAGATTTAAAATGTCTAATCAAAATTGGAATGTCTCCTAAACAAACACGCTTCTGACTATTTCTGGACTGTTACCTGATCTCATTTGTGGTAGTTAGATAATATTGACAAGTCAAAATCAGAGTAGGGATTCTTAACCTGGGATCCATAAGCTTGTTTAAAGGAAAATATTTTGATAACGGATTTAAAATGAATTGGTTTCCTTTCTCATGCTCTGTATTTTATTTTATTAATTTAAAAACATTAATCCTGGGAAGAAAGTGGGGAAGGTCTCCATGCCATTGCAGGTAGATGACCTTTAGTAGGTTGTGAATGAAGTACTTTCCAAGGATGGTAAGGCATAGATGAGTTGTGATCAGCATCATTGAATGGAACTTCTAAATCAAGGAGACCACATCCATTTGTACTGATAGTAAATATGTTGTGGGTTTTCAAAGGGGAAAGGCAATCTTAGTGCTACTTTAGAAATACAGAAAAAGACACCATGAATTTTAACTTGCTGATCTCCTTACAGGAGATCAGCAGACTCAGGGAACTTTAGTCCTCGTAATTTCCAGGTCTCTAATTATCTAACATCCTTCATTATAATTTTGTCAGATAGATGACTGTTTATAAAACCCATAACCTAAGTCATTGTTACGTTAGAACAGAAAAGACATGCTTACCCATATGTGGGGGAGGGAGTTTTCATAAATGTTTGTGTGTGTATATGTATATATGTAGTACAGATAATAATATACGATTTTCCTTTCTGCATAGCAGTTTTCTCTATTGAGGTTTTGATATATCTCAGGTCCGCATAAGAAATTAAATAGGAATTTTTTGAGAGTTTTGTGGAAGCCACAGATGACATGTTAAGGCCAGCAGAAGACACAGAAAAAGTTTAGAAACTCAGAAATGCATTAAAATATATGTATAGTATTGTTACAGCTTATGACCAAACACTTAACCCAAATTTTACGATAAGGTACTGTAAACACCCCATAAAATAGAAAGAAAAAAATTTGGACTTCTTCTCTGGTACAAAGGGTGGGGGGGGCTGAAAAATTTTATGCAGATTTTCCAGATTGTGGGGCACTGTACCCTTAGCCCCCAGATGAAGAAGGGATAATGCTATAATCAATATACATCTTTTATCTAGTTAATACTCTATTTTTTCTCTTTCTATGCACATGTGTATATATATACATATATTCATACATATACATACATACACACATATATCTATATCTGTATCTATATTTCTATTATTTATCTACCTATCTATCTATATATCTATCTATTTATCTATCACCAACAACAATACTTTAAGATCATTTGCAGTGGGAAGAGAGCCAGATTAGGAACCAGACTACGTGGGCTCAAAACCTGGTCCTCTTTATTATGATCTAGTGTCTCATGGCCTATTTCCTCATCTGCAAAATGATGGGGTTGGGCTAGGTCATTATCCTTTGATCTTAAGAAGACATTTTTGAATTATAACAGTGAATAAGAGTTAACAAGCTCATAAGTTATTGGAAAGTGAAAAAAACCAAGATATTCTTTCAATGTTATTGAGATAAATCACACAAGAAATTAAATAACTAATATCCAATTCAGGAATAAACCAAAGCAATGGCCTCTTCTTGCATCTGCGGATACAAGTCCTAGTATAGAACTGTCACTTCATTTTGCCTGCCCATGTGAATGATATTTTTCAACAGGAATAGTCAGTTCAGACTATTCCTATTCAGTTCAGAGAGAAAGTGACCTATGTTATTGTCCAGAGCTGGAATTGGACTTCTGTGTTCAATTGTTACGCTTATTTCTTTCTCAGAGTGCAATATCCATTTTCACTGTCTTTACTCTTCCATGTGTCAGACAGAATAAAAAACGCCAGGGAATTATTAAAAAAAATGGATAGCTTAGTCCACAAGAGGCTGTGGGCAACTCTGAATTATAGCCTGATCTCACAAAACTTTTCAATCTGATCTCTAGATTCGTGGGGTTTATTTGCATTCCCATATCTAGTTCCACTCTCTGAAACCTGGCCTTTCTTGCCAGTCTTTGGAATATTCCCTATCACTCTCTGAAGTTCTCATTAGAATGCCCATTATCTGTACAGTGCTTTATGATTCACGAAAGCTCATGTACCTCATCTTATTTGCTCCTCAGAACAACTTCGTAAGGTAGATCTTGCAGATATTGTACCCATTTTGTAGATGACATAATGTGAAGCTCAGAGAGGCAGACCAATTTTGGTCATATTGATAGAGAATGTCAAAGATGAATTTTGAACCCTGTTTTTCCCTATCTCCACATTCTGCATGTTTTTCAGTGTACCTCACCTTTCCTCCCTGAAGGAATTTCCAAAGTTAAATAGTGTGATATTAGACTTCAGCCTTCTTGTGTTTCCTGTCATGATAATATTTTACTTAATTTTCAAAATATTCACACAATTGGCGAATGAAATTCTGCTCCAAAGACCAATCTCTGGGCTCCTCTGACATGCCCCAGAAATCACTTCATCTCAAAAGATCACTGTAATCCTAGAATTCACATGTTTAAAGTATCCTGTACTTATGTTGCTCCACCCTCTAATTAGATAGGTCCTCCCAGAACCTCCATTGAAGGATGCCCAGGCCAGTCATGTCTTCATTCCTCACTGGACTGTAGAATCTAGACTTCTTTACCATGCAGATACCTTCATCCCTCCACACCTCCTTTTAGCTTCTTTTTATGTATTGTCTTCCTCCAGTAGAATGTCAACTCCTTGAGAACAGGAACTATCTTTTTTTTTTTTTTAATTATCTTCCTAGTGCTTTACACAGTGCCTGGCACATAGTAAGCACATATAATACATGTTGATTGGCTGACTAGCCTAAGTAGATTAGTTTTGTTCATCATTATTATGTGGCCTTCCAAGTATAGGCCAGGATGTCTTTGCACTAAGAGGAGAAACAGAGATGAAGCATGCGAGTCCCAAAGAGATAATATATTCCATTTGAACAGAATCCTGGGAAACTGGAACTGGGCTGAAGGCAAAAATTTCCTTAAAAGGGTTGCCAGAAATAGTTGAATCACATTAAAATGTGCAAGCCTAGCATGCAGGCCAAACTGAACAACTTTATAGACTATACCTATGCTGCATGAGGGTATGTACCAGGCTTCATCTAAACATTTCATATTCCTCATTTTTATCTCCCCAGACAGGGCTCTCTGCATAGTTTGTGCTTAGTTAGTGTTTGTGAAGCTCTATGTACTTTGCACATGGGGTACCACAGCAGACCAAATCTCATACATATGGAGTATACTATCATTGTTATGATCTATGTCAGATTCACCTCTGTTCTCACCAAAAAGACACCTAAGAGGAGGAAAATCCAGATATATGCTTATAAACAATTCAGCAATTCTAGTATAACCTCCTTTTGGGCATATCAAAAATGGATGTAAGATTGGGGAAGGTGCAGAGGGGACCTTATCAGCAATTGGACAGATGGCCAGGTCTCTCTGCCAATTTTGGCTTTGGCCAAAGGGAGTTTATACAAGAGCAAAAATTTATCAACCCGCAGTTTGTGAATTTGTTTAATATTATTTTGATAACTATATTTCAATATGATTGGTTTCCTTTGTAAACCCTATATATTTTATATGCTTAAAAACATTATACTGAGAATGGATGTATAGACTTCCAGAGGAGCCTATAGTACACAAAATACATTAAGAACCATTGCATTAGAGCACCCCTATATCACATTAAGGACAGCTAGGTGGCACAGTGGATAGAGAGCTGGTCCTGGAGTCAGGAGTACCTGAGTTCAAAGCTGGTCTCAGATGCTTACTAGCTGTGTGAACCTAGGCAGGTCACTTAACCCCGTTTGCCTCAGTTTCCTCATCTGTAAAATAAACTAGAGAAAGAAATGACAAATCACTCCAGTATCTTTTCCAAGAAAACCCAAATGGGGTCATGGAAAGCTGGACATGACTGAAACGACTCAACAGCAACAAAATATAACATTGACTCACTGAACAATTTTCTTTCCATCTCAAGTAGTTGCCTTCAGAAAACTCTGAGGCATGACTTTGGTTTTTATTGTCAACACTCATAAAGCTATTCCTTTAATGAGAATAATCTTTTCTTAAACAAGAAGCAGCCTAGGCATGGGACTGCATCCTTTAGAAGATGTCTTAAAAACAGCTTCCTTTCCTGTGTTCTATACCTTGACAATTGTTTGTAGCCTCTTGGTTGTATTTCCAAAAATTAGCCTGATCAGGATATCAAAGGACAATTACTTGTGTACTGAGCAAAATGCATTCTCCCCCATCTGGGGGAAGTCGGAGAATGAGAAACACCAGAAAAGCACTCTACTGTCAATACTGGTGTTAAATCTTGAATCAAGGTTCCTGTGACTGGAGTACGATTACTTGGAAGGACTGAGTCCTGGTATTTCTCAAATGGATGAGGTCCTCAAATGCTTTAGTGAGGTCACAGCCCCTTGCATGGTGGCTCTCGGTTTATTTCAGACTGCCATGGTTATGAGGAAGGGGAACAGACATCTTACATCTTTTTGTGGCCTTATCGCCTCTCTCTGACCATATGGCTTATACTCGATGATATATACTGATGGAATTGCTAATTTTAGTTACATTTTTTCAAACTAAATACAGGGAAAGTGTCTGAAAACTAATTTCCCACTTGATTTCTAAAAGAAGTCTTTTTTTCCCAGTGGCCATAGATCTTGCTCCACACACTCATTAAGTGGTAGTTCCATCTCACAGGCAGGGACATAGATGTTTATTAGAGACAGGACCACAACACTTTGAACAACTGGTCTTTGTAAACTTTTGGAGGCACAAGCACAGCGGCTTGAAAGGTAAATGGCACGACAGTGGTATATTGTGTGTTTTCTGATGTGGCACCTCATACTGCAAACACCAGGGGTTTTGGACTTCTCTCATAGGACAAACACATGTTTAAGCACATTTTTTATGGTTCTGATAGTTAAGGGAGGTGGTATTCATAAAATATCCAATAGAATGGCAACATGTATCTGCCTTGCCTTAGTACTATCTCTTTGCATAGAGTAGAAATTATTCTTTTGAAGTTAACGCTTAGGATATTTCTAAGGCCCTTTCCTCTGAAACTCAGGGATCTAGTTGAATAGATGATATAGAAGAGCTGAGATCAAAAGTTTTGCAGCCCATTCCTTGTTTGGGCTAGTTAACAGCAGCAGCAACATAGCTGTCTTTCTGAAACTAGTGTTAAAACAGCTTGCTTAACAAGTCACAGCTATACCATGCCATGGCATTTGTCCCATTGCTGTTTCTTGTCATGCTTTCAAATGAATTCAACTAACATTTAGAATGCATCATGGGCTAGAAAAAAATTAATAACCCTGTTCCTTATTCAGAAATTCAGCATCAAGATGTAACAGGCTGATTAAGGGAAAAGTGGACGTGAATAAAAGCTGCAGAACACACATTAAACTTTAATTACTACAGAATCATCTACAACATGGAGCTGACATGTGGAGCTGGAATTACATTAGGGTCAGAGAGGTTGGAGTGTTCTTCCAGTGGCTGAATTCTTCTGGGGCACTGGTAGGGCTGGGCCCTTGACATGATATTACATGAGGTACGCCGAAGTTATTCTACTGCCCTTTGCGGCTATTCGGCTTTTTCTTTAAGTACCGAAGAAAACTGGATATTTTTATGCTGATATATTTGGTATGCTGGTGTGAAGATTTTGTGAAAACATATTCAGAACCTCATACAATGTAATTAATAAAAAAGAAAGTCTTGGGATACCTTCTGAGAGAGAAATGCATATAATTGTCCCTATTAGTCACAAAGTAGTTATCCAGGTCCATAAAATATGTTTATTTAAAGATGTATATATATATATATATATGTATATGTATATATGTATATATATGTAAAGATGTATATATACACACACACACATATATATGAATATATGTGTATATTATATATATCTATTTATCTTGTAATTTAATTTCTTCTCTCTCCTTTCAGTCCCTATCCCTGTATATATTTAGATATATGCATACACCTTATAATTTAATTGCTTCTCTCAGAGGAATTGATATCCTGTCAAGATGAGGCATTGTACTGCTTTATTTTAATGAGGGCAGGACTGGCTGATGTAGTGCAGTCTAAGTAGGGCTTACTCCAAAATATCTTCCCCCAAAGGCCAAGCAGCATCATGTGATAGTGGAAAGAGCGTAGAACCCTGACTAGGGAGATTCAGATTCTATTCCAAATTCTACCCTAAACTAGCTTTGTGACCTTGGACAA
Source organism: Trichosurus vulpecula (assembly GCF_011100635.1). Lineage (NCBI taxonomy): Eukaryota > Metazoa > Chordata > Mammalia > Diprotodontia > Phalangeridae > Trichosurus > Trichosurus vulpecula. The sequence goes on along the minus strand of NC_050578.1, from coordinate 91,839,258 downwards.
ATTTTCTCATCTCTCTGCGCCTCAGGACAAGATGAGGAGATTAGAATAGATAATTTCTGATTTCTCTTTCAACTCTATCAATCCATCAGTTGGTAAGCATTTATTAACTGCTTGCTGTGTGCCAACCATTGTGCTAAATGCTGGCAATACAAAGAAATGCACTAACATTTAGATGGGGGAGACAACATGTAAGTTGCCAGGTATGTAAAAGATAGGTACGATGGATTTGGAAGGTAATCTGAGCAGGGAAATTGCTAGTGTGAGTGCTTGGGGTAGCAGACTCAGAAAGGACCCTTCTAGAAGGAAAGATTTACGCTGAGTCTTGAAGGAAGCCAGACAAACCAAGAGGTAGACTTGAAAGGGCAGCGCAATCCTGGCATGGAGGCCAGCCCATGCAAGGGCATGGAATTGGAAGATAGAGTGCTGTGTTTGAAGACTGTGAATAGGCCAGTGTAGCTGGATTGTAGACTGAGCAGAAGAAGTGGAAGAAGACTAGAAACACAGGAAGTTATCAGACTATTAAGAACTTTAAATGCCAAAGAGTTAAGTCAAGAAGTCTTTGTGAAGCACCTACTACGTTCCAGTCACTGGGGATAAAAAGAAAAGCAGAAAAAAAAGTACTTGCCCTCAAGGAGCTCACAGTCTAATGAAAGACTTTTTACATCCTGGACATAGTTTGTATTTTCTTGAAGTGTCACAGTGTCAGAAATTCTCAGCATTACATGATTTAAAAAAAAAATTAGAGCTGGGCAGGGAATCAGAGGTCATCTAGTCCAAGTCCCTCATTTTGAAATTGAAGCCCAGAGAGGAGCAGTGATTTGTCTGAGTTCACAATTATAAGTGGCAGAGACAGTCAGTCAGTATACATTCATTAAATGCCTACTATGTGCTAGACACTGTGGTAATTGCAGGGAATATAAATACAAAAACGAAAGACAAATCAGCCCTCAAGAAGCTTACAATTTAATGAGGGAAGAGATACGTAAAGAGAAGCTGAAAAGGAGGGGATGAGAAAGTGCCCTTTGTGGGGTCGTGATAGGGAAGTCCAGAGGAGTGTAGCCAGGTGAGAAATGAAGAGGTAAGATTGGAATCCAGGTAGTTTAACTTCAGCGATCTTTCTAACTGCTATTAGTTATGCTTTGGTGTTAAGGCAATACACATCTCTAGAAAGTTATGTTAAAATGCAAATGTATTACCTAGAGGGAATACTTATCACCTATCATTAGGATAGCATGAATTAGTTTATTAACATGAATGTTAATGTAGTTGAGGCAATGGGATTTTAAGGGGTTGAGAGGTAAAAAATGAGACCAAGAGCTACCATGTACAAATGTAGTACAGGAGCATATTTCCCTCTCTTCCATACCCAGATTATGGCTGGTTTCTCAAGTTTGGCAAGGCTGGGCAAAGCATGACTAGTGCTTTAGGCACTCCTCCCCCAGTCAACTGTCCTCTCAGTATTGAGTTATTCCTAGTATATGCTATCGCACTTTTACCAACCATACATAGGATTAAAATAACAATAATACCTAGCATTTATATAGTGCCTACTACTTGCCAGATGCTTTACAAGTATTATTTAATTTTATCCTCACAATGATCCTGGGAGGTGGATGCTAATATTAGCATCACTATTTTATGGATGAGGGAGCTGAGGCAAACAGGAATTAAATGACTTGCCCAGTGTTCCAGAGCTAGTAAGTGTCTAAGGATGAATCTGAACTCAAGTCTTCCTGACTCCAAGCCCAGCACTCTATGCACTGTGCCACCTTCCTACCTCACAGTAGAGAAATAGGGAAATAGAACCACTGGGAAGAGCAAGAGGCCTGTCAGGGCCAGTTAGAGAAAAAGACCTTACTTCTTCAGATTTTGGCTGTCTTGGGGCCAACCAAGTCTATGCTAGTGATATAAAGCTCTAGGCCAACAGTTCTGATAACATCTCCCTACATTGATAGTGGTTCTAGACAGTTTACTTGTCCCAGTTCACTAATAGATAAAGGAATGTTAAGAGCCCTTCAAATATCAGAAACATTTACTATGTATTAAGCACCTACTGTGCAAAGCAGCCTGGGGAAGTGGCAAGAACATGAACCTCAAAGTCAGAAAGAACTGTTTGGAGTCCTTTCTTATCTATTCACTGGCTCTGTGACAAATCATCCATACAGTGCCCTAGGCATTCTAAGCCTTAGGCAACTTTCTAGGACTATAGATCTTCAGGTTCTATTTATTGCTAGGTGAAGCTTCCTCATTGAGATATCCCTGTACCAATGAAATTATAAAACTGCCCCCGACCCCTAAATAATTAGGAATTGGGATTCCATTATTGCCCAAAGCACCACTGGACTTTTGCGTCTTCCTCAAGCTAAAGTTTTCCATCTCTGTTGCAATGCTATGGGTATGTGGAAGTTCAGGGGTTGTATAGACTGGCCATTATCTGTATATTGAACATTAATGCAGTAGAGAGAGTAACTTGATGTGGATAGAATTTTTGGTGAGTTGATGCAGGAAAAAGCTAGTCAAAGGCTGAGAAGTTTCCCATTTAGTCCTAGTCTCCTCCTCTTGTTTGGTCATCGGGGTATATAGGGGTGTTGTTCATGAAAGCTTATGTCAGTCTCGTTTGTTCCTTACCATGCCGCTGAATCCACATATAGTGTGTATCAGTAAAGGAAACAAGAAATGAATGAAAGAGTAAAAAATTTAATAAGCTCTCATTGCATGCCAAGTACTATTCTACATGCTGGAACTATAAATACCAGACATTCCAAAGGTATTGGTGCAGTTTGAAACTTCAATATCTTAAAACTTCACTAGCTTAAAAAAACTTCAAAAGCAGTAAGACTTCTGGAAAACCCTGTAAAATCAAGCAAAGCAATCCATGACCTTAAGGAGCTTGTGTTCTGGTTGGGGAGGCTACATGCATGTATACATAATCTGATTGCTGTTCTTGGACGTAGAATTGGACATTGAAGGCAATATGCGGCATAAGCATGGCTAGGAAGGGCCTGAAACTAGACAAGAAAAGATGAATGATCACAACGTAGAGCCCAGAGTCTCAGAGATGGGAGATGATAAAGCTGTTGCATTTCATCTAGCTATTTATCTGAAAGGTACCAAATAAGCTTGTTCCTAGGTCATTTATCTTAAAAAGAGCAGCAGTAGTGACTCTCTCTCTCTCTCTCTCTCTCTCTCTCTCTCGGCATATATACGTATGTATATATGTACATATATACATATACATACATACACACATACACATATGCATATATACATGCATGTATACATACATATACATGCATACACACACACACACACACACACACACACACATATATATATGTAACAGAAAGTTTCAATAAGAGAGTATCTGGAGGGGACATGGGTCTGGTATATGCCAAAAGAATGTCCAGGACGAGGGTTTAATAAAGACAGGAAGGCAAAAAGAAAAATACATACTCCCTGTATTTCACAATTCTGCTCTGAACTAAGGTATACTTGTGGGCAGGGGACCTGGACCTGGAGTCTGGAATACCTGCATTCGAATCTGGCCCCAGCTATTTACTGTATGATCCTGGGCAAGTCACTTAATCCTGTTTGCCTCAGTTTACCCATCTGTAAAATGAGTTAGGGAAGGAAATGGCAAACCACCAAATCTTTGTGAAGAAAACTCCAAATGCAGTCATGGAGAATCAGGCAAAACTAAAACAAATGAACGACAACAACAACCACAAAAGTGCATGTGTGTGGCAGTAGTGACTAGGATGCTGACTTAAAGTCAGGAAAAAGTAAAATCAAATCTCACAACTAACACTGATGTTGTCATAGGCAAGTCACCTCAGCTCTGAGCAGATGGGAAAAATAACACCAGGAGTACCTGCTTTATAGGGTTATTGACATGTTCAAGTGAAATAATATGTGTTTATGTCATGTGTTTTTTAATGTTACATGTTTTTTAAATTTTAAGGCAATATATAAATGTCAGTTGTTGATGGTACTGTTATTCTCATTCTAATTTTTTCCCCATAGACTTTAGTTAGAAATGGTCCTAGGACAAATAACTATCATACTGTCATTCTTTTATACTTAATGTTCTGTGGACCATTCTCAAGTGGATAAAATAATGACTTTTGGTAATTGAATAAAACTATTGGGCTGTAAGCTCAGTTATTATCATTAATAATATACTGCCATTACTATTTTATTTAGCCACTTTTGAGATGTCCTTCACTCCTCCCTCAGGGGGCCAGAATTTAAAGTGAAGCAGCTAATATGTAGTCAGTTTGTAAGGAGCTTGCTGACAGTAAGCTTTGTTAAACACAGGAAGGAGGTCCCAAGGCACCTTTTGGCTTCTTCCCTGGAAATCCTGAAGGGTAGAGTTTTATTTTAAGCATGGAAAGAAAGATGAGGAACTGGTCACTCAACTTTTCTTCTAGACATACAATAGTTCTATTTCTTCCCAGCATACTGAGTTCTGAATATAGTTTTAGGAACTGCATGATCCTACCTATTATGCTCATTTATTTCCTTGTTCCTTTTCTTTGCCATAGCAACATTACTTAAAGCTGTAAAACCCAGGAAAACAGCAAATACTGCCACATAGACCTTAACGCCCTTTCCTCAACAGAATTCACAGTACTACTAAGCAGGTTGTAATTTCTCATCAGAGGACTCCCTTCTTAATTTGCAGTTCATTTGAAGCTCATTCAGAAAGACGGTTTTAATATACTATCTCAAGGTAGCAGATAAATGCTATATTTTTTCTGACACCTCAGCAGTCCATCCACCTGGTTTGCAATTACATTCAGCATTGTCCTTATTCCTCAGGCGGGGGCTGAGTGATGGTTATTCGAAGCTGAATAGTTGTATGTGCTAGCAAAGTAACATTGGCTTCTACAGCTTTTCTGCAAGTAAAGGGCATAATGGATATTGTTGAGACAGGAAGTAAATAAAGGGAGCTTCAGACCTATATGAAGAGAACTGGAAGAAAGGGAGAAATTGGAGTTGTGGTGACAGGTGTAGAATAAATCATGTTAATTCCTTGCTGGTGGACTCAGAGTGTATACTAACCTAAAAAGATATGGCTGAGTAGACAGAAGGGTCTACTAGCTCTCAACAGATGGGGTTTGACATCAACTTGATTCACCTATTTCAATATGTCTGATAAACAACATGAGCCTTCCTCTCCTGCTGTGGCCCTCCAGACAATTAATGAGATCTGCTTTGTGGCAATGACCATGTATAATAATGAGATGCCATTGGAATCAGTTTTCTGATGGAAGCTGGAGTAAGTGAACAAACACTGGAGAATCTGCAGAAGAGCCATGGAAAACTCCCTGTGTAATATGAAAATAGATATAACAGACACGGTTGTCAGGCCTTGAGGCTTCGATGCCAATGTATTGAATTGAAATGTGTTTGTGTCTGCTGCCAAAAAGTGAAATGAAACCAATTCAACTAAATTCAGAAAATACTTATTAGGGATCTATTAAGTGACAGGCATCGTTGATTTTAATTGTAAACTTCATATTTCCATAACCAACCTCTGCCTTTTGCATTGGCTTATCTCTATCATTTTCAACCAAGTTAAAGACCGGCTACCTTGGTGGATTAGGAAGAAAAAAAAGTGAAGAAAACCAGAAGCACTTGATAAAAATGTGCCTTTGAAATGCAAAGTTTTCAGGGCATACTTTCAAACTAAATTTTGATAAGCACCATTTATTTTGTTAAGGATATTTTAACTGTGTAAGGCAATGTTCATCCACTGATCTTAGTCTCAATGTTAATTCACCAGCTCCCACAACATACATAGATAGTCTTGTTCTTACTTACCAGCCTCTTCTCTCCACCAACACGGCTAACCACCCAAGCTCTCATCACTTCTTTCCTGGATTATTTCAATGACCTCCTAATTGATCTCTTAGTCTCCAGTCTGTCTGTCTCCCTCTTCAATCCATTTTTCATAAAGATGCCAAATCAATATTGCGAAAGCTCATGTTTGATCCTGTCATTTACATGTTTATAAAGCTCCTTCTTACCTCTTAAGACAAAATACAAATTCTTCTATTTGTCATTCAAAGCCCTCTAAAAGCTGGCTTTAACCTGCTTCTCTGCTCATTTGTTGTTCAGTTATTTTCAGGCATGTCTGACTCTTCATGACCCTATTTGAGGTTTTCTTGGCAGAGATACAGGAGTGGTTTGCCACTTTCCAGCTCATTTTACAGGTGAAGAAACTGTAGGTTAAGTGACTTGCCCAGGGTCACACAGCTAAGGGTCTGAGGCCAGATTTGAACTCAGGAAGGTGAGTGTTCCTGACTCCAGGTCTGACACTCTATCCACTGCACTACTCAGCTGTCTTAACCTATTTCTCTAGGCTTATTTACTATTCTTGCCCTTTAAGTGCTCTTTCTCCTGGGCTAGCCCAACTGATCAATGCATTTTTTTGTCTCTTTTGTCTCCATGTCTTTGCATAAACTTATCCTCCTTGAAATGCTCTGCACTCCTTCTTCCACCTTTTAGAACCCCTACTTTCCTACTCTGCTCATCTCAAGTGCCTCCTCCTAATTACACCAACACCCTGGTTGTTAGGGTTTCACTCCAATATTATTTTGTACTTATTTTCTATATTCTCCCCCTCTCCCTCTGTCTTTCTTTCCCTCCTTTTGTATGTGTGTGTGTGTGTGTGTGTGTGTGTGTGTATAGATGAATATATGTGTATATATATATATGCATATATATTTTCCCAATGTACACATAGTTTCTCACCAATAGAATGGCAGTTCCTTAAGGGGAGGGACTATTTGATTATTGCTTTCGCATCCCTGGAAATTGGTCTAGTGTATAGTCTAGACTGACATTTGTCTTCTAGTCAGACTTCACTGTGTGGATTCTTCATACATTTTTGAAAGATCAATGATTTTGCCTAGGAGACTGAAATATTCTGAGGCTTGGCGCAATCAGTGCAATGTTATCTACAAACAGGAGCATTTGGTGAATTTTGCCATTAATAAGGAATAACTCCTTCATTTGGACTCTTGAAAATCCTTTGTGGCCATATTAAACAACTTTGGCAAAGATACCTCTCTGTCAATTATATGCATTGCTTAATGTTAGTAATCAGAAGGTTATCAAAGTTACAGCTTTAAAGGCATCTTGCATGTAGCATGTGCTTGGGATACACTGGGTTGGATGGAGGAAGACTTTCAGGTGGCATCTTGCTATGCAAAACCTAAAGATCTTTTATATAGTCCACAAGCACAGTGCAGTCCTAGACTAGTTCCTACATCTTTCAATCAGTTTTATGATTTTAACAAAGATGTGGTCTGGGGTGATGATGTCAGTGTGAAAGGTCTTAGAGAAGCTCAGCTTTCCTGCATAAACTCCTACAAATACCTGAAAAGGGCACAGAAGGACCAATGGTGAAGAAATCCCTCGTGAAGCTTGAGTCAATTCCTTCATCCAGTATAGAAGTGCACATAAAAGACGGACCAGAAGCCTTTGGCAGACATTGACACATCTCTCCAAAGAAACCAACAGGAGAACAGGTTAATAAGGAGGCAACAGTGTCAGGAAGAGAGGTTGAGCTGAAGAGACCAATATGAAAACCCCATTCCACTGGTCAGAAGCCAGCAGAGGAATAAGACTGAAAAGAAACTAGTTCAAATTCCCACAAAAAGTACCTGTAAGCAACTGACACATTGAGTAGGGTCGTTGTAAATGTTAGTTCCTATAATTGGGCACCTGAAGCCAGACCCCAGTCTTCCTCCAGTCACAACACAAGCAGGAGACAGAACCAGACCTTGAAGGTGATTGCACAGGAAATTAGGACCCAGTTATGTACTCCTCAGAGAACTAGGAAGTACAGAAGGACAAAGGTGGCACCAGCACTTGAGTGCTCTCTGTTGATGGCCTGAAACCAATGTAATTTCCGTCATTGCCCTTGGGACTTTTACAGCCAACGTAGATGATGTAACCACTACCAAATTGAGGCTTGTGCAAAGAAAAGGAGAAAGAGACCAATCTAGGCCAAAACCCAATGGTTCAACAGGAGATGGGCACAGAAGCCAGAGACTGAGGTAGAGATTGGGGTCTTATACCAGACACCTTGTCCAGATCGTCTGAACTATCCAGATTGCAGAGGGGACAGGACTAAATAAAATATTCCCCGCCTTTCATGCACGAAAGGACTGGACTAAGCACAATATCCCTGACTAAGAACTGCGGTTGAAAATATGAGAAAACTAAAGAAAACACAGATCACAATTAAGAAATACCGTGGCTTACAAGGAACTCCAGATATAAACCTAGGAGAGAGTAATCCCCAAACTAAAAGTAGAGGGAAAAAATCACTTGTTCGAAAGAACTATCAGAATGACAGGAAGAAATAAAGCAAGAGATAACAAGTGAAGTGATAACAAATCAGAGTTCAGGAAGGGAAAGGAAGTGAATAAACATTTACATCTTATCTACTATAGGTAATAGCAGATTGTCGCCTTGATAGCTCCACCCCCCCCCCCGCCCCTTATTAACCTTTAATTTCTCTATGTCTACTAGCTACTTTCCTGATGCCTACAAATACACTCATATCTACCCATTCTCAAAAACAAACACTTTCAATTGATCTGACTCTACACTCCAACAATCATCCTATACCTCTCTTCCACTTCTCAGCTAAACTCCTTTAAGAAGACATTTCCAATATCCTTCCAATTCCTCTGCTTCTGAACTTTTTGAAACCCATTTTAGTCTGACTTATTTAAATTAAGCTGCTCTATCCAAAGTACCAGTGATCTCCAGTTGCCAAAGGCAATGGCTTATTTTCAATCTTCCTTTTTGGCTTTTCTAAAGCTTCTAACACTGTCAAATGATCCTTTTTTGTTCACAATTGCTTCTCTCTAGGTTTGTGCAATACTCTTCTGGTTTTCCTCTTACATGAAACCTACATAATTATATGAATTTAGCTATTCCTTCTCAGTCACTTTTACTGGGTCTTAATCCTGATCAAGCTTGCTAACTGAGTGTCCCCAAAGACTCTGCCCTACACACTTTTTCTCTCCTTCTATAAATATAATGGCCCATATTAATAACCAAAACAAAAACTGAATGATTATATCAACAGAATGAGGACAAAGGCTTTTGACAAAATGAATTACCCTTTCAAGATAAAACATTAGAAATCATAAGGAACAACCCATAATAAAGTCATTCTCTAAAACCAAGAGAAAGCTTCATCTATAATGAAAAAAGAAAAAAAAAACCTTTCAATAGAATCAGCAGTAAATCAGGGATGTTCATTGTTATAACTATTGTGTGATATGGTTTTTAGAAATGTTACCTGTAACAGTAGTAGAAGAAAAAGAACTTGAAGGAAAAAGTATAGGCAAAGAAGAAGCAAAGTTTTCACTTTTTGCAGATTATATGATGCTATAAATGAACTTCAGAGATTCAGAAGAGAATATTACAATCTCTCTCCTTGGAAAAGAACCTCAGAGATTCAACTAAAAATTAATAGAAACAATAACTTTAGGAAAGCAGCATGATATCCATTAAATTCACAATATCATTAACTTTTCTGTACATTTCCACCAAAACTGAGCAGAGAGAGAAAGAGAGAGAGAGAGAGAGAGAGCGAGCGAGAAAGAGAGAGAGAGAGAGAGAGAGGAGAGACTTCCATTAAAAAAGCCCTACATAATATAAAATTTATGGGAGTATCTTTACCAAGAAACTCTGAAATTATATAAATAAAACTCCAAAATGTTCTTTATAGCTATAAAAGAATACTTATATAATTGGAGAAATATTAACTACTGTTGATTGGGATATGCTGATGCAATAAAAATTGATAATGCTCTCTAAATTAACTTACAGAACCTGTGACATACCAATCAAACTGCCAAAGGGCTACTATATGGATCTAGATAGATTTATAACACAATCCACCTGGAGGAACGAAAGATCAATAACTTTAAGGAAAATAATGAAAAATGTGGTAATGAACGGGGCCAACTAGTATAAAATCTCAAAGAACTAATTATCCAAAATGGTATTGGTTTAAAAAAGAAAAAATGATCACTTGAACAGATTATGTACCATAGATTTTGAAGCAATTGAAGTACGATAATGTTTAATGAACCAAGGACACAAACTAACTGGATAAGTACTCACTATTTGACAGAAAACTGGGAATATTAGAATATCACAGCAGACTTGGAGAAATTAGGCTTAGATTAAATATCTCAAACATACCACCATAAGCTCCATAACAATATGTAGCCTAGATGTAAAAGGCTATATCATAAACAAATTGGAGAAATAATGAAGGAGGTGCCTTTCACAGTTATGGATACAGGAAAAGTCCTTGACCTAAAGAGAGAACCACAGAAGATAAAATGGATAGTTTTGATCACATAAAATTGAAAGGACTTTGTATAATAAAAATCAATATGGGTAGAATTAGAAGGGAAACCACTATGAGGACTATAATCAAAAAAGATTCATGAAAGAGGGAAAAGACCTATGTTTACAAAAGTATGTATAGGAGCTCTGTTGTGGCAAAGAACTGGAAACAACCAGGGTTTCTGCCATTTGGAGCATTATAGTGTATAGACATAATGTAATCTCTTCCACAATGTGACTTTCCACATGGTGGTTTCGATATGTCACAGATCAGCATAAGAAAGTAAATGGGAATTTTTTGGGAGTTTTGTGGAAGCTGCAGATGACATGCAAAGGCCAGCAGACAACACAGAAAAAAGTTTAGAAACTCAGAAATGCATAAAATATATGTCTAGCATTATATAATATTAACATACTTTATCTTTTAACACCATAATAATTCAGACTTCTTCTCTGGCATGAAGGGAGAGCCAGAAAATTTCATGCAGATTTTCCAGATCATGGGGGTGCCACCCCCTTAGACCTCCGTGATGTAGAAGGGATAATTATATTATTGCATAATAAGAAATAATGCAAAGGAAAGATTTAGAAAAACTGGGGAAAACTTTTAGAACTGATGCTAAATGAAATGAATAGGACCAGGAGAACTGATGGGGTGCTTGTGCTTGGACCCTAATTCTAACATCACATTTTTTCTTAGGCACTGCTTGGGTGCCTGTGCCTGGACTCCAGTTCCAAAATCCACATCTCTCCCTAGCTTCAAAGCATTGGCCCTAGTAGTTCAAGGGCAGCATGCCTTAGCAAAACACTTATCTCTCTTCCTGATACTGCAGCCAGATGCACCTATAGAATTTATTAGTTTGGACTCCCTGTGTATTGCTAATTGGCTGTGGACTGGGACATAACAATATTTACTACTTACTGACCTTCCTGATATGTACCCTAGACATAGTTAAATGTATACTCCCTTGCATTCATGTTGTCTAACAAGACATTTGATGGAAACTACCTGGATATTCCCAGTCAGCCATGACCACTAGTTGATTTAGTGATGTTTCACAGTCACAACCACACCCCCAGGTAGCCCCCGCCTTGGGCTATTTCCCAGTGAATTCTGGGTAAGATACCTGCACAGTAGATACAAAAGTGCATGTTCCTTTAAGAACTGACCACCCCTTAACCACTTCCTAATCCCACCCCAAAACACCTAATTGCCATGTTTCACCCCTAAATCTCTTATAAAACTTTCCTGTACCCATGTAAGGTTGCAGGTTCCCTAAGAACTCTTCCCCACTGTAAAGTATAATAAATCTTTGCCACCTTGATTTAAAGAATGTTTGAGATTGTGAATTAAATCCAGATGGCCCCGACCCTCTCCAGTACTCAGGACACCTTAAGCAGTTAGAGTCTTTAAAGGTGCTCCACCCTCAGGATCCATTCCTAAGCAGTTAGAGTCCCTAAGGATGGGTAAAACCAATTTGATTCCTGAATCACTGGGTTTTTCCCTGTCAACAGAACTATTTATACAATTATCACAACATTATAAAGGAAAACACCTTTGAAAGATTTAAGACTTCTGGGGAGGATTCTGGAAAGATGGCAGTGTAGGTCAGAAAATTCTAAGCTCTCAAGATTTTCCCCAACAAAGGAGATAAAATAGCTCCTCAAGATGAACAAAGTGCAGGTAAAAATAAATAGCAATGGGGCACAGCAGGGGTCTTCCTGGGACAATTGAGAAAATCAGAAAAAAATTCCAGGATTAGGTTTAGTCCCTGCGAAGAGTAAACACCTCCAGGTTAAGGTCCACTTTAACAACAAGCAGCAAGCTCTGCAGTTAGTTGGGTTGAGAGGCTGCTTCAGCCACAGCCACAGGAAGTTTTACCCATGGATAGTGAGGAGAGCTTGGTGTCTGAGCTGGAGAAGATCAAAGGAACCTCTTCTGATAAGGAATGCCAGACCCAGCTCTGCTGCAAAGAGCATGTGCCAGGTGAATGCAGAAGCAGTGTGGCAGAAAGTCCCTGGCTGTAGGTGCTTACAGGAGGTTGGAGGTTTTGCTTTGGTTCCAGGCTAGAGGGGAGAACTGCAGATCTGGAGCAAGAGGCACCATCCCCCATACCCCCGGGCTAGAGGTGATTACAAAAATTAAGCTATTACAACAAAAAATGCTCAGGCAAAGAAGAAAGAATCCAACCACAGAAAGCTATTATGAGGATAGAGAAGATGGGGGTTCACCTTCAGAGGAGGATATTGAAGTAAAGAAACCCCTGTTTACCCCAAAGAGTAATGTCAAATGGTCACCTGCCCAAAAAGAATTCACAGAAGATTTTAAAAAAGACTTTACAAATCAAAATGAAAGAGATCAAGGAAAAACTAAAAAAAAAATAAGAATAATCCAAGAAAAACAAGAAGATTACGAAAGGAAAGTCAGCCAATTAGAAAAGGAGATCCAGAATCTTAAGGAAGAAAATGACACCCTGAAAATTAGAATTGGACAAGGTGAAGCCAGTGAAATTATGAGAGATCAAGAAATAATTAAACAAAACATGAAGAAGGAAAAAAAATGGAAGAGAGGGGGGCATAGCCAAGATGGCGACTGGTAAGCAGGGACTAGCATGAGCTCCGTACCAAGTCCCTCCAAAAACCTATAAAAATGGCTCTGAACCAATTCTAGAATGGCAGAACCCACAAAACAGCAGAGGGAAGCAGGGCTCCAGCCCAGGACAGCCTGGATGGTCTCTGGGTGAGGTCTATCCTACACGGAGCTGGGAGCTGGGAGCTGGGAGCTGAGCCCAGCCGAGCTCAGTGTGAGCTGCGCGGACCAACCAGACTAGGAGCCAGGTGGAGGGGGCCCTAGCGCCCTGAATCAGTGAGCTGTGGCAGTTACCAGACTTCTCAACCCACAAACACCAAAGACTGCGGAGAAGGTTAGTGGGAAAAGCTGCGGGAGTGGAAGGAGTTCGTGGTTCGGCTTCCAGCAGTGGTTCCAGCCCACAGGGCAAAATAGAAATTGAAAGAATCCATCAATTGCCTCCTCAAATAGATCCCAAAAAGAAATCTCCTGGGAATACTGTCGCCAAATTCCAGAGCTCCCAGATCAAGGAGAAAATATTGTAAGCAGCCAGAAAGAAACAATTTGAGTATTGTGGAAACACAATCAGAATAATCCAAGATCTGGCAGCTTCTACATTAAGAGATCGAAGGGCTTGGAATACGATATTCCGATGGTCAATGGAGCTAGGATTAAAACCTAGAATCACCTACCCAGCAAAACTGAGTATCATGCTCCAAGGCAAAATATGGATTTTCAATAAAATAGAGGACTTTCAAGCTTTCTCAGTGAAAAGACCAGAACTGAATAGAAAATTTGACTTTCAAACACAAGAATCAAGAGAAGCATGAACAGGTAATCAAGAAAAAGAACAAGAAAAAGAAATTGCAAGGGACTTACTAAAGGTGCACTGTTTTGTTGACATTCCTACGTGGAAAGATGACAAGTATGATTCATGAGACCTCAGTATTAGGGTAGCTGAAGGGAATATGCATACATATATGTTTATGTATATATATGGGTGAATGTGTATGTATGTATATATCTGTGTGTGTGTGTGTGTGTGTGTGTGTGTGTGTGTGTGTGTGTGTATATATATATATATATAGAGAGAGAGAGAGAGAGAGAGAGAAAGAGTGGACACAGGGTGAGTTGAAGATGAAGGGAAGACATCTAAAAGAAATAAAATCAAATTAAGGGATGAGAGAGGAACATACTGAGAGAGGGAGATAAGGAGAGATAAAATGGGGTGGATTATCTCACATAAAGGTGGCAAGAGGAAGCAGTTCTGTGGGAGGAGGGGAGAGGGCAGATGAGGGGGGAATGAGTGAACCTTGCTCTCAGCAGATTTGGCCTAAGGAGGGAATACCATACATACCCATTGGGGAATCTTACCCCACAGGAAAGAAGAGGGAAGAAGATAAAAAAGGGGGGGATGATGGAGGGGAGGGCTGATGGGGGTGGAGGTAGTCAAAAACAAACACTTTGGAAAGGGGACAGGGTCAAGGAAGAAAATTCAATAAAGGGGGATGGGTTGGGAAGGAGCAAAATATAGTTAGTCTTTCACAACATGAGTATTGTGGAAGGGTTATACATAATGATACACATGTGGCCTATGTTGAATTGCTTGACTTCTTAGGGAGGGTGGGTAGGAAGGGAAGAGGGGAGAGAATTTGGAACTCAAAGTTTTAAAAACAGATGTTCAAAAGCAAAAAAAAAGTTTTTGCATGCAACTAGAAAATAAGATACACAGGCAATGGGGTGCAGAAATTTATCTTGTCCTACAAGAAAGGAAGGGAAAAGGGGATGGGAGGGGAGTGGGGTGACAGAGGGGAGGGCTGACTGGGGAACAGGGCAACCACAATATACGCCATCTTGGAGTGGGGGGAGGGTAGAAATGGGGAGAAAATTTGTAATTCAAACTCTTGTGAAAATAAATGCTGAAAACTAAATATGTTAAATAAATAAATTTAAAAAAATGGAAGAGAAAGTGGAACATATCATAAGAAAACTGATCTGGAGAACAGATCAAGAAGAGAAAACATAAAAATAATCAGACTAACTGAAGCTATGACCAAAAAATAATCTTGACACAATGATACAATAAATAATTAAAGAAAATTGTCCTGAAGCATTAGAAGAGGGGAGAGTAGAAACAGAGAAAAAAATCCAAAAGAGATCCTAAGAGTAAAACTCATTACAAGGGATACAATAAGGGCAAACCATTTATTTTTTATATATGTAAAATGCAAAATGTATGTTTAAGATTCTTATTAATAATTGGGTAGCTCATAAGAAAGATTGGGTTAAACTTGAGTTTGATATGAATTTAAAAAGTAAAACCATTTAGGAACAGCTAAAAAGAGTAATTACAGTTATCTTAAAACTTCTGACTAATGCTATGACCAGTCATGGCTCTAGGAGACTAATGCCTCATTCTTCTTGGTAGAGAGATAAATTCCCTTCAACTACCCTAATACTGAGAAAGGTCTCATGAGTTACAAATGTCATCTTTCCATGTAGGAATGTAAACAAAACAGTTCAACTTTATTAAGTCCCTTACAATTTCTCTTTCCTGTTTAACTTTGCATGCTTCTCTTAACTATTGTATTCGAAAGTCAAATTTTCTATTCAGCTCTGGTCTTTTCATCAAGAATGTATGAAAGTCCTCTATTTCACTGAAAATCCATTTTTCCCCTGCAGTATTATACTTAGTTTTGCTACGTAGGAGATTCTTGGTTTTAATCCTAGCTCCTTTGACCTCTGGAATATCATATTCCAAGCCCTTTGATCCCTTAGTGTAAAAGCTGCTAGATCTTGTTTTGTCCTGATTATGTTTCCACAATACTTGAACTGTTTCTTTCTGGCTGCTTGCATTATTTTCTCCTGGACCTGGGAATTCTGGAATTTGGCTACAATATTCCTAGTAGTTTTCCTTTTGGGATTTTTTTTCCCAGAGGCCATTGGTAGATTCTTTCCATTTCTGTTTTACCTTCTGGTTCTAGAATATCAGGGCAGTTTTTCTTGATAATTTCTTGAAAGATGATGTCTAGGCTCTTTTTTTTGATCATGGCTGTCAGGTAGTCCATTGATTTTTAAATTACTTCTCCTGGATGTATTTTCCAGGTCAGTGGTTTTTCCAATGAGATATTTCACATTGTCTTCCATTTTTTCATTCTTCTGGTTCTGTTTTATAATTTCTTGATTTCTCATAAAGTCATTAGCTTCCATTTGCTCCATTCTAATTTTTAAGGAATTATTTTCTTCAGTATTTTTTTGGGTCTTCTTTAGCAAGTTGTTGGCTCATTTTTTCTTGATTTTCTTGCATCATTCTCATTTCTCCTTCCAATTTTTCCTCTACTTCTCTTACTTGATTTTCAAAGTCCTTTTTGAGCTCTTCCATGGCCTGAGACCAATTCATATTTTTCTTGGAGGCTTTTGATGTAGGCTCTTTGACTGCTGACTTCTTCTGGTTGTATGTTTTGATCTTCTTTGTTACCAAAATAAGATTCTATAGTCTGAGGTTTTTTTTACAATCTGCTCATTTTCCAAGCCAATTACTTGACTTTTCAAATCTTTACCTGTTACACCCAAATTGAAGCCTACCATTAATCCCCTTTTATATTTTTGTCTTTGTCCTTGTCCTATACTCTGTAATGGCTTGAAACAGCTTAAGGCACAGTTCTGGGTAGATTGCCCAAGGCTAATCCCCTGAACCCCTTTTTCCATGAATCAGCCTTATGTGCAAGTATCAGTCCCAGGGTACGGTACAAGTTTATCTTAAGGAAGGACTACCCTGTTACCAAATAGGGTCCCCACACCCTGGGTTATGGTGTAACTGTTCCGCTGACCAAGCTAGGTCAAGCTAGGTCCCTCCACCCAGAACAAAACTGACCAAACAGGAGGTACAGATGTCCCCCACCCTTCACCCAGAACATGACCCCGGCCTGTTCTGGGGAATTCCACTGCCCCTTGCCCCATGTTCCTCCACCCTGTACCCTCCACCCTGTTCTAGGAAGCTGATCACGACCTAGGAGGGACCCCCATGTCACAAGAGGTTTGCACCCCTGTACCCTTGCGCCATATTCCAAAAAATAGCCCTGTGCTATGGGTATAACCAATGACTGATCTTTGCTTCAGTACGTCATTGCTTCTGCTAGCGACCCTCCCTAGTTGTGTAATTGTGGTTTTTGCCTTTATAGGGCTTGTAGTCCCTCAGTTCAGGACTGCCTTATTTGAGTGTATACTCCAGGTAGTTGTGCCGCCCAAGCAATAAATCCACGCTTAAAATTTACCTCAAACCCAGGTCTCGTCTTGCTGTTATTTTCTGCACAACATGCCAAGGTAGGACTCTCCTTCCAGAGTGGAGAGTTCTCTGTCCCAAGCTTCTGGGGTTTCACAATGCTGTTTTCAGAGCTACTTCTTGGCACCTGTAAATTTTCAGTTCTTCTGAGGAGTCATGATCCAGTGAGAGGTGTTTACTCCCTTCTTGGCCTGTGCTCTGGTCTGTGAGTGATTTCAAGCATTCTTTTCTGCCATGTAACTACCATTAGGACTGCCTCTCCACAGCACCCCAAACTCTGCCACACCAGCATTCCTCCTCCCCCCAGGACTGCAACCCAGATCCAAGCAGGGCAAAGGAAGAGAACCCTGCCTCAGCAAAGAGATCCCTGTACTCTGCCTCTGATCAGCCACTGGATTCCCCCCACCATCTGTGGGCCTGGAGCTCTGGAAGCAGTTGCCACTGCTTCTGCTGCTGCTGCTGCAGTTGCTGCTGCTATAGCCACCTCCACTGCCCTGGGGCTGGGGCCAGACTGCACCCTTCTCTCACCCAGGTCCAACACACTTTTTCACTCTGACCTGCTAAGTTGTCTTTGATGTTTGTGGGTTGAGAAGTCTGGAGACCACCACAGCTCAGTGATTCAGGGACATGAGGCCTGCTCCACCCTGGTCTGCTCTGGCCTGGTCTGTCCTGGCATGGCCCAAGCTTGGCTGTGCTCTGCTCCCAGAATGGTGTGATAGAGCCCTCCCAGTGACCATCCAGGCTGTCCTGGGCTGGAGACTTGTTTCACTCTGTCATTTCATGGGTTCTGTAGCTCTAGAATATGTTTAGAGTAATTTTTTACAGGTGTTTGGAAGGATTTAGGGGAGAGCTTAAGTGAGTCTCTGCTTTCATGCGGCCATCTTGGCTCCCACTGGCCCTGGACATTTTACATGATACTCTCCTAAATGGTCAAGGGAATCCTGATGCTTGAGGGGGAGATTTTGATGTGAAAGCTTTGAGTGGGAGAGATATTTCTCTTCCAAGTAAGAGACTCATAGTTCCAGATTTTTTCTGGGACTGATTCTAGAAACATGAAGAGGAAGAGACTTTAGAAGCTGAAGACATGGAGGGGAAGCTGACTCTCTAATGCGTCTGATTTCTAGTTTGCCTTCTAGAGATTTCAGGGACTTTTCTCTTGTTTGAATTGACATGTCATCTTTCCCCTATATATAGCACTCATTCACTTAATGCATTTTCTGGTATTTTGTAATTTGTATAATTTCGCCTGCTTCTTTTTGGTATTTACTTGGCTGAATGGGTACTCACTATTCATTATTTATGTTGGTCTTTTGTGGTGGGGAGACAAACTGGTGAGTATAATTTAAAGGCTACTTTCCCTTTTAAGAGCAATTTAAGAAGTGGCTTTTGTATTGAACCTATCATACATAGATAAGCAATGTTTGGGGGAACAAATAATAAGAAGAATAGAGAGAGGCTAGACTAATGATGTCCCAGGAGTTTACCAGTTTATCTCCCCTAGCCATGGTGTTGGCTCTCCTCTCATTAGAGATGGTCCAGACCCCATGTCATATCTATTAATGTCCCCTGTAAGCCATATTGAAACAAGTCAAGAGGACATGAATATTATACACAGGCAACACACACCTTATACCGGGCGTAATAATTAATATTTCCATGGCACTTTGAAGTCTTCAGAGTCTTGGGAATACACTCATTCATTTGAAATTCACTGCAACTCCAGAAGGAGAGTCCGAAAGTATTATTTTTTTCTAACTTTACAGATTAGTAAACTGAGGTTCAGAAATAGTAATTTTCCCATCGTTGACCACCTAGTGAATGTTAGAAGTAAAATTCTGGAATCCAATCTATGCTTTACTGGAGGTAAATGATATACCTGTGAAATTTAAAAATTCATCTTAGGTGTTTTTTTTTTTTGCAACTACATTCACATATAGCCAATTTTTGTACTTGATAGAAAGTGGAATATATACTTTCTACTACCTTAAATATAGTAGACCCTGGTATACAGAATGAGAAAAAAGGAACCCATCTAGGTTTGTGATGAAGGCTAGGCTAGAAAAGAAGTAAACAGCTTCTTCCATGTGAACTCAGGGATTACAAAGCCTGTGCTTAGGGCTTTCCCAACACACCCAACGTTGTTCGGAAAGATAGTTTGCCTTATAGACAGCTGCTAGGAGCAGCCCATCCATCTCCCTCTCCCTTCTCTATAGCACAGCACAGATGGGAAATGGGGAGGAGGGAGGAACCAAGGGGATGGCTGAGGAGATTCCTTCTTCCCTGCACATACTGCTTGGTGTATGGGAAGTTTCAATGCTTTCTGTCCCTGAAGTGCTTCCATCACTTATAATGATTGTACATTTCATTTTAAGCTAATGATTTTAGGTAGTGTTGCCTTATAAATTGTTGTATGTATGTATATATGGATACACATACATGCATATAAAATTAAATAAACCCTCTTGGTCTCACCTTAGCTTAAAAAAAACAGAGGGCGGATTGATAAGCTCTTCTGGGCTTTCCCCCTTCATTGTGGGTTGTTTTCCTTTCTATCACTTTTGCATGAATATAATGAAGTATCTGGATTACATTTGAATCTATTTTCAGTTATGTCTGGAACAGTGAATGTTCTCCCTGAATCATCAGATGTCAGTGGCCCTGTATGATCTGTATATAGCAGAAAAAGCAGAACATTGCTTATATTCTATTATTTTGTACAATACTTGGATTTTTTCTTGAATATATTTGTATGAAAATTCTCACTTTGCCTGTAAAGTTATCATATGATGAGAAAATGTGTTTATCTAAACATAATTTTACTTTGATACTTTGGTTGCATGATGTCAACAATGCAGGTGCTTCTTCCACCTTAGCACATCTCAACACATTTACACTTTCTCGTCCCATATAATTCTTGTCCATACCCTTCTATATGATCTCCATAAAGGATCTGCCCAGTGGGATATAATTATTTTTCTAGTCATTTTTAATATTTCATGGTTAAGAGCAATGTAATAGTCTAGCTATTCATCCATTACCTTTCTTCTTATCTTTGATGGTAAAGAGCAAATATCATAGGATTTAGATTAGGAAGGAACTCGCAGACCACCTAGTTCTCTTCTCTCATTTTACAGGGAGGAAACTGAGTCCAAGGGAAGTTAAGTGACTTGTCCAAAGTCACACAGGTAGTAATTGTTGTGAGCAGATGTTGAACCCAGATCTTCTGACTTTTGAGACATTTCTTTTTTCTATTGTGCCATATGTCTTTGAGGATGCTAAGGAATGTTTATAAAATGTTGGAGCTAGAAGGAATCGCAAAGATTATCTGGTCCAGGCTTCTAATTATACAGATGAGGAAACTGAAGCCAAGAGAGGTTAATTTACTTGCTCAATATTATGTCCTTTTTACTACTTCTAATTCTTGTATGCAGGTTATCTTTGATAATATATCATAAGCTATAGTATACTTTCTTTTAAAGTACCATTAAAAAATCTTAAAACGATGGTCTTTCAAAATTGATCTAAGTTAATGGTAAATCTTTTTAGTACAAAAGTTCACAAAGATTTGGATGTGAGCAATAGTAGAGGGAAATAAGAATGGGTCACCAAGCATGAGCTAAAGAAAAAAATTCCATCATGAATATATAGAATAGACTTTAAAAAGAAAAGAACTAAATGGTTTGGAAGGCAGCCAGGTGGTACAGTAGAATGCTGGGCCTGAAGTCAGGAAGATGAGTCTTCCAGAGTTCAAATCTGCCCTCAGATACTTACTAGCTATGTGATCCTAGGCAAGTTGCTTAACCCTGTTTCCCTCAGTTCCTTACCTGTAAAATGAACTGGAGAAGAAAATCTCAAACCATTCTGGTATCTTTGTAAAAAAACCCAAATGGGGTCATGGAGAGTCAGACAAGAATGAAAATGAACAACAACAACAACCAGAACCACTACCACCGCCACTACCACCGCAAACAACAACAATAATAACCAGAAATATCACCCCCCCAACAACAACAACAACAACTACTACTACTACTACTACTACTACTACTACTACAGAACCACTACTACCACCAGTACCACCACAAACAACAACAATAATAACCAGAACCATCACACCCCCCCCAAACAACAACAACAACAGCAAGAAGTTCAGATCTAAAAATTACATGGGCATATTATAAGTAGAAACCACCTTTTGTTATTAATGCTATTTGGGGTCTGATGCCAAATTAATTACTTGGCAATTGCTTCCTTACCTCTCCCATGTCTCCCAATACTAGAAATTCCTTAAGGATAGGAATTGTTTTATTTTAATCTTGTTATCCCTACCTAGTACCTTGGACAGTATCTCGTACATAGTAGGCATCAAAAAAATTGGTTGATTTGAATTGGATTGCTGTCTCTGCCTTGTTTGCAAACTCTTGTTGAATTTATAGGGACTCCAGTTGAATATTTAAGGCATCCTCTTATTTTTTCACGTGTATTGCCCTAACTAGATTATAAGCTCTTAGAGAGCTGAGCCAAGGTCTAATTTTCCTTTTCTGCTCATTACACGAGTTAGCACAGTAACAGGTAAGTGTCTGGCAAATATTTTTTTTAACTAGTCGTGAAATTGACTTGAGAGAAAAATTAATTGGTTGAACCGATCATTTTCTTTTTGGTAGTACATACATAGCATATTAACTAATGACAATATTTATATTAAGCAATAGAGGGCAAAACTTTGCTAAGTCATTCATAATGACAGTATATAACTTTTTTGTAGTTTGCTGAGTATCTTTGAAGTAGCTCAGTAAGTAATATTGTGTATTGTATAAGTATAATTTGGTATACTAAGTAATGGCAAGATGACCCATTGATGGATTGGTTCTGCATGCAAACTCCAATTAGGAAAACATCTCTTAGAGTTCTTTCCCTTGCCCACACCCAACCTTGTGATTTGCCAAAAACTCTTAACAAGCAAAGACCTATGGCAAGTAATGTATTGGTACAAATGTTGCTCAATGAGTGTCTCTCATGATTTGTTTGTTTCTAGGGGGCCCTATTAAGCTTTGTTTCCCTTAGTTGGGCTGTTAAAAAGTGTTTGTCAACTTCGGCTGTCATCACAAAACAAAATAACTGACTGATCACGCAGAAATATTACTATTGAGAGACATAGCTGGTTACTGAATGCCCTGTACTGTATTTGTGTAGGATTTTAAAGTTTTGGCACCCTGTCAATTTTATTTTATGGTCAGCAGTCATAAACTCTTGTTGAAAGAAAGGTTTCATTTTCTTTTATATGGAAAAGCTAAATCTGAAGTACCAAGCATCCAAATCCTGAGAGCCCTATCTTTCTCCATGCTTTTGAACATTTATATATTTGTGTCTTGTAGTACATTAAATGTTTAAATATACTCAGAGGTTGAAAAGCTATTTTAGAGAAATATTAGTAAATGTGGAGATGAAAGTAGAAGTGAAACTTTGTTTTAAGTCAGTCCATCCAGTTCACTTTATCTTGAGCCTGCAGAATTGATTTCCATTTGTTACAGGTTCATGCCTGGGACATAAGGATCATAAGGATGGCATTCTTTTTTAGGCATATAAAAAAGAGAGAAGAAAACACTTTCCTTCTTTCCTTTCTTTTTTTCCTTTGACACTGCTCATACTTCCTTAAAACAAAAAATACACTTAATTATTATTCCCATCTTCCTTAGAAATAAGTCGTACCATCTCTTGTTTTTGCTGATGGGTTTCAAATTGTTCTTACAATACCTAACAGCTTGTGTGACATTGTCACTTAACCTTTTTGAGCCTCAGTTTCCTCATCTGTAAAATGTGAATAATTACATTGTAATATCTACTTCACAGGGTGGTTATAAGGCCCAATTAAATAATGTATATAAAGCTTAGAGCAGTACAGAAGTGTCTGTGGTTATCGGACTTTCTCCATAAGGTATTTAATTTGCTGCCTGTATTTTCCATTGGTTCATTATATTTGGATTTTCCAACTCTTCCTTGCCATTTGAATTTTAGTGTATGTTATATAGTGACATTTCTGGGTTGCTCTATAAGAGGACAGAACTCATGGATCTTATTTTTAACATAAGATCATATTTTTTACAAGGTGGTCAAAAGGGCCAAGAGCTCAGGATTGCCCCCACCCCACTACCATATACTGAATATCTTCAGAGTATTAAATATATCACCAATTTAAGGAAAAGATTCCCTACTCTTTAAACAAAAATAAATAGCAGATATCCTTTATAAATGGGTTCAGTCTTGTAAGGGGTGAGATAAAATTTGTTCCAGGGAGTTGTGCTACTTCCTCTTCCCATCTTGGAAGCAGCAAACATGCACCTTGGTCAACTCTCTTTAGATCCGTTAGAGAACTTTGAAGAAAGCCAGATTGGGTGTTAGGGCAAGGAATTCCGCAACAGAAATTCATTATTGAAATATATTTCATAAGGAGAATGATTATAATTTGTTCATTTTTTTCTTTCTTCATTTTCTCTTTTGCAGTAAATCACTCATGGCTGAAATGTGACTAGCTAATTTAATAATGTAATGGTATACTAATGCATACATACATATACAGTTATGTATGAATATATTTATATATAAATATTATATACATATTTTGTGTATGGAAGTATAATTAAATATCTATATATGATTATAGGTGTATATGTAATTACACGCATATGAAAATATGCAAAATTTGAAACAATGTAGTAAGGTAGACACATCAATATGAAAATGGATTTGTAATTACATTTATTCAGGAGTTCCCTCTCATTGTAAGTTAGAGCCCATCCATACCTGGGAACCTTGTGAGACAGTATGTACTCTGCCCAATATGCTGAAGCCTTTGTTTCCTCCTGACATTCTGAGGATCCTAGGGAACATTTTCTTACTTTTACTGTGTATTCTGCACATCTTTCTGATCCAAAATCACACATCTACTACCTCTCCATTGTTACTTTTCATTAATGGTTTCACAAAGCCAATCAATTTATATTCCTGTGTGTCATAGGCTCATTCCAGCTTTTAAGGCTAAAAGAAATCACGGAGATAATTTTGTCTTAATTCTCAAAGTATAAATTATGATTATGATGATCTATTCATGCTTCTGCTGCATCATGACTGGATAGCTCTGGGGAGGTTACCTAACTTCCAAGTGCCCCAGGAAACTCTCTAGGGTTTAAATTGCTGAGTAGATGCTGATCTTCTTGGCTAGAGCATCATCTAGTTATCATTGTATTGGGAACACCACACCCCAAATGAATTCACAGGTCTGTTTAAAATAAATCTCATTTTACATGCAAGGAAACCAAGGCCTACAGAGGTTACCTGGAATGCCCCAAGTTACAGATGCAGAGGAAGCATGGCTGTTTATCCTTTTAGAAGTTCAGTAGACCCCAACAACAGGTCATTTTTTAATGAGGTACAGTTAATTTTCTTGTTAAATATAGGCATGGGCTGACTATCTTACAATTATTTCACTTTTATTCCCCAGAGGATCAAGATTTAAGTTGCTATATAAACCCTAAAGAAAGTATTGTGCAATGATAGTTTTTCCCCCTTTTAATCTGGAAAAGGTTGTGGTAAAATTGCTTTATCAGTTCCACTCTGTGAAACAGGATTTAATTAACTAATTACCATCTCCAGCTCAAAAGACTCTATCAGTTTGTTCTTCAGGTGTCCCTAGGCTACAGTATATTGTGGGATAGCTCAGACTGTCAACCATAGGTGGAATAGTCTCATTTCTAAGATTATAGTGATAAATCTAACACTTTTCTTTAGTCTAATAAATTGCCCAGGTAAAATGTTATCCTTAAATACAGCTTTGTGTTTCAGTTGCACATTCAGTGAAAACATGCACACAAAATTATTCTTTTATGCTTCATACCCTGAGGTTCCATTGGTATAGAGAACTCAGGGTGTTGAAATTACACTGACCGATGCGGATCACCAACTCATCTGCAACTATGACAGAGTTACCTGAGAGCTGTGATATTAAACAATTTGTACTGAGGCAACATTTGAACCCATATCTTGATTCTCTGACTGGCCACCCATCCACCATACCACATTACCTCTCATCCAAAACAATCCCAAATTAACAAAAAATGCCTTATTTCTATTGCTCTGGGCTTTTATGAATTTGGACTTAGGAGACAGGTTTGAATCTTACCTCTGAAATTAACTAGATAGCCATAACACAATAAAGAAGTCACTACTCTTTAAAACAAGATAATGATTGCTGTACTTCCTATCTCACAGGATGGTTGTGAGGAAAGTGCTTTGTAAATCTTAAGTAGCATATAAATA
The DNA here is from genome assembly GCF_011100635.1 of Trichosurus vulpecula. Lineage (NCBI taxonomy): Eukaryota > Metazoa > Chordata > Mammalia > Diprotodontia > Phalangeridae > Trichosurus > Trichosurus vulpecula. The sequence goes on along the minus strand of NC_050578.1, from coordinate 91,813,705 downwards.
TTACTGTTATTGCATCATTAATTGTTTCCAGAGTAGCTTTTGTTATGTCTGTAATACATATTTCAGATAAGTATATTCATATATCCATATATCAAATAGTCATTTCATCAGTGTGGAAATGCCTTCCATCAACTTAGATCAAAAACCATTTATAATTTAATGAATATCTCTTAATCAGTAAAAATTTATTACACATACTATGTGCCAGGAACTGTGGTATTGCTGGGAATAAAAATAGTAATTAGAAAGAAAGTCCTTGCCCTCAAGGAATTTATAATCTATTGGGGGAAGAAATCCTCAAAAGGAAATAGAAAAAGTGTGTGTGTGTGGGTGGTGGGGGGAGAGGTTATATGGCAAGGGGGCATGATATTTTACGGAGTCAGACGAAGCAGAGAAGCTGATAGGAAATGAAGAGATAGCTGGAAAATTCTGAGCCCTCTGTAAAGGGAGGGAGTCATCTTATGGAGATACCCATGAGTCTTAGGGAGATGCTTAAGGCTCAGGAAAGCCAAGTAATTGGCCCAGGGTCTAGTCAAATCAGTAAGTATTTATTAAGTACCTATTATATACCTGGCATCTTGCTAAGCACTGAGGATGCAAAGAGGCAAAAACAGAAAGGAAGAGTCAGGAGAACAATAAATAGTCTTTGCTCTCAAGTAGCTCACAGTCTAATGGGGGAGATGACATGAAAACAGCTATATGGAAAACATTACACCCCCTCCCACACACACACACCCACACACACACACACCCCCACACACCTTTGGAGATGATATCAAGGGGAAAGCACTAAAATTAAGGAAGACCAGGAAAGGCTTATTGTAGAAGGCAGGAATTTAGCCAAGACTTGAGGTAATTTGGGGAAACTAAGAAGCAGAGATGAGGAAGGAGCATTCTCTCTGGCATGTAGGACAACCATTATGAAAATTCCTGGAGTTGGCAGATGGAGTGACTTATACGAGATACAGCAAGGATTCTATTGTTACTGGATCATAGAATATGTGGAGAAGAATAAGGTGAGAGAGGACTGGAAAGGTATGAAGGTTATGAAAGGTTATGAAGAGCTCTAAAATCCTGAAAGGGGATTTTATGTTTGATGTTGGAGATGTAAGAGTGCCACTGGAGTTTATTTTGTTTTTACTTTTGGGAATAGAGTGATCAAAGTATTATAATTGTGATATCTGTTTCTTTATTAAGACATTAAATATCAAGGTAATGCATTTAAAATATGGGTTTTTTAAAAAAGATATATCAGGGTGAAAGCTGTGGTTATTTAGTTTGAATTAGAACATTAAGTTTCAGGGTGGTCTTTGACAAGGCAACACAAGCTATGTCATGTTGGATGTCCAATCAATTTTCAATTGAATTTTATTGAACTAGGGGTGACTGTGGTCAGATCTACATCTTAGGAAGATCAGTTTGACAGCTGAAATCAATCTAGCTGCACAACCCCAAGTAAAATATTAGTAACTGATTGAATTTGAGATAGCCGAACAATACTTATTAAACTCCTACTACGTGCCAGGCCGGCACTGTGCTAAGCACTCGGGGCATAAAGAAAGGCAACCCCCTCCCACTAACCAACCAAAACCAAAAACAATAACACAAACAAACCAGTCTTTGCACTCAAGGAGGCCATTCTCTGTTGAAAACTGGTAATTTTTTAATACCCAGTTTGGAGAGTGAAGATACGGTGTGCTACTTTAGTATAGTGGGGAAAACACTGAAATAGGAATAAAGAACCTTGAGCTTTAGTCCCGTTCTGTCACTTAGTAGTTCATTGAATTTGAGGAAACCATTTAACTTTTCTATGCCTCAATTTTCTCACCTGTCAACACAACTAATAAAACCTAACTCCCTACCTAACTCCCAGAGTTGTTCTGAAAATTAGATGGGATAATTCATGTGAAAATGCTTTGAAAAAAAGAAAATGCTATAAAAATATAAAGAATTAACATCATCAGACATAGTACCAATTGTATGAGCCCTGGCTAAAAGGTTTTAAATTAATGTTAGAGAAACCTAGCAAGCAATTCTCATCTTTCTATCACTATTGTCATCATTTACCATCCGTAACCATTATCATCTATCACCAAGAAGTAGTTATTTAACACAGACATACATACACAGACACACAGGGATGAATATAGAGTCAGAGAGTGGAAGCAGTGTGGCACAGGGGATGGAGAGCCAGGCCTTGGCAGCACAAAGGGATAACAAATTGGCCCTAGAAATGAACAGGAGGAAGAAAGCAGGCTGGAATGCCTTTGGGAAACTTTAACTTTAAAGATTCCCTTGAAAATAAAGGTCCATATTGTCGATGCCAACATTGTATTGCTACGGCTGTAGTGAAATATTACGGGATAAAACTGCTTTGAAAAACTGAAAGTGAACATCACAACACAGAGAGCAACGGAGAGGGATGTGGTGGATATAAGCAGGCTACAACACCCCAGGAGGAGATCAGAATAGAAAGAAGATCTCATCAGAGAACAGTGCAATAAAAAAGAAGGCCTGTTTTTTTTTTTTAAATGCAATTTATTTATTTAACATATTTGGTTTTCAGCATTGATTTTCACAACATTTTGAATTACAAATTTTCTCCCCATTTCTACCCTCCCCCCCACTCCAAGATGGCTTATATTCTGGTTGCCCTGTTCCCCAGTCAGCCCTCCCCTCTATCACCCCCCCGCCCCTCTCATCCCCTTTTCCCTTCCTTTCTTGTAGGGCAAGATAAATTTCTATGCCCCATTGCCTGTGTATCTTATTTTTTAGTTACATACAAAAACTTTTTTTGTTTTTGAACATCTGATTTTAAAACTTTGAGTTCCAAATTCTCTTCCCTCTTCCCTTCCCACCCACCCTCCCTAAGAAGTTGAGCAATTCAACCTAGGCCACACATGTATTATTATGTGTAACCCTTCCACAATACTCATGTTGTGAAAGGCTAACTACATTTTGCTCCTTCCCAACCCATCCCGCTTTATTGAATTTTCTCCCTTGACCCTGTCCCCTTTCCAAAGTGTTTGTTTTGATTACCTCCACCCCCATCTGCCCTCCCCTCCATCATCCCCCCGCCTTTTATTTTTTTGTTTTTATCTTCCTCCCTCTTCTTTCCTGTGGGGTAAGATACCCAACTGAGTATGTATGGTATTCCCCCTCCGGCCAAATCTGATGAGAGCAAGGTTCACTCATTCCCCCCTCACCTGCCCTCTCCCCTCCTCCCATAGAACTGCTTCTTCTTGCCACCTTTATGCGAGATAATCCACCCCATTCTATCTCTCCCTATCTCCCTCTCTCAGTATGTTACTCTCTCATCCCTTAATTTCATTTTATTTCTTTTAGATATCTTCCCTTCATCTTCAACTCACCCTGTGTCTGCTCTCTCTCTTTTACATATATATATATATAAACACATATATATATATACACATACATACACATACACACATATACACATAGATATATACATACATACATATTCACTTATATAGATATACATAAACATATATATATATATATACACATACATACACATATATATGCATATTCCCTTCAACTATCCTAATACTGAGGTCTCATGAATAATACACATCATCTTTCCATGTAGGAATGTAAACAAAACAGTTCAACTTTAGTAAGTCCCTTGCAATTTCCATTTCTTGATTACCTTTTCATGCTTCTCTTGATTCTTGTGTTTGAAAGTCAAATTTTCTATTCAGTTCTGGTCTTTTCACTGAGAAAGCTTGAAAGTCCCCTATTTTATTGAAACTCCATATTTTGCCTTGGAACATGATACTCAGTTTTGCTGGGTAGGTGATTCTAGGTTTTAATCCTAGCTCCATTGACCTCCGGAATATCGCATTCCAAGCCCTTCGATCTCTTAATGTAGAAGCTGCCAGATCTTGGGTTATTCTGATTGGGTTTCCACAATACTCAAATTGTTTCTTTCTGGCTGCTTGCAGTATTTTCTCCTTGATCTGGGAGCTCTGGAATTTGGCAACAATATTCCTAGGAGATTTCTTTTTGGGATCTATTTGAGGAGGCGACCGATGGATTCTTTCAATTTCTATTTTGCCCTGTGGCTGTAGAATATCAGGGCAGTTCTCCTTGATAATTTCCTGAAAGATGGTATCTAGGCTCTTTTTTTGATCATGGCTTTCAGGTAGTCCAATAATTTTTAAATTATCTCTCCTGGATCTATTTTCCAGGTCAGTGGTTTTTCCAAGGAGATATTTCACATTGTCTTCCATTTTTTCATTCCTTTGGTTCTGTTTTATAATATCCTGATTTCTCATAAAGTCACTAGCTTCCACTTGCTCCAATCTAATTTTTAAAGTAGTATTTTCTTCAGTGGCCTTTTGGACCTCCTTTTCCATTTGGCTAATTCTGCCTTTCAAGGCATTCTTCTCCTCATTGGCTTTTTGGAGCTCTTTTGCCATTTGAGTTAGTCTGTTTTTTAAGGTGTTGTTTTCTTCAGTGTATTTTTCAGTATTTTTTTGGGTCTCCTTTAGCAAGTCATTGACTTGTTTTTCATGGTTTTCTCGCATCCTTCTCATTTCTCTTCCCAATTTTTCCTCTACTTCTCTAACTTGCTTTTCCAAATCCTTTTTGAGTTCTTCTATGGCCTGGGGCCAGTTCATGTTTTTCTTGGAGGCTTTGGTTGTAGGCTCTATGACTTTGTTGTCTTCTTTAGGCTGTATGTTTTGGTCTTCTTTGTCACCAAAGAAAGAATCCAAAGTCTGAGACTGAATCTGGGCGTGTTTTCGCTGCCTGGCCATATTCCCAACCAACTAACTTGACCCTTGAGTTTTTCAGTGGGGTATGACTGCTTGTAGACTAAGGAGTTCTATGTTCTACGTTTGGGGGGGAGGTGCCAGCTCTGTCAGAGCCTCACTCCTCCTTCCCCAAGGACCCCCAGTCCAGACTGGGCTTAGATCTTCAGCAGGCTGTTGCACTCCTGCTCTGATCCGCCACTTAATTCCTCCCACCAGGTGGGCCTGGAGCCGGAAGCAGCAGCAGCCGTAGCTGCCCCACCTCCGCTGCCCCCGGGGCTGGAAGCCGAACCTCGAACTCCTTCCACTCCCGCAGCTTTTCCCACTAACCTTCTCAGCAGTCTTTGGTGTTTGTGGGTCGAGGGGTCTGGTAACTGCCGCAGCTCACTGAATCAGGGCGCTAGGGCCCCGTCCGCCCGGCTTCTGGTCTGGATCGTCCACGCCGCTCAGGCTGGGCTCTGCTCCACTCCGTTCCCAGCTCCCAGCTCCGTGTGGAATAGAGCTCGCCCAGAGACCATCCGGGGTGTCCTGGGCTGGAGCCCTGCTTCCCTCTGCTGTTCTGTGGGTTCTGCCGTTCTAGAATTGGTTCAGAGCCATTTTTATAGGTTTTTGGAGGGACTCGGGGTACGGAGCTCACTCTAGTCCGTGCTTACCAGCCGCCATCTTGGCTCCGCCCCCCAGAAGGCCTGTTTTTATAGCAAGTTTGAGGGATGACAAGCAGATATCTTGAGCAGTGGTTTCAAACTCATATAGAAACAGAGGCCACTAAACCATACATAAAGATTCCTGTAGTCTACATGCCAACTTAGAAAACCATACATGTTTATGTATTTCTTTTTAAAAATTAATTCCTGAACACATTAAAATCATATAGGAATGACATTTTAATCTGTTTCAGGCCACATTCAGGAGTATTGTGGGCTGCATGTTGCCTGTGGGCTTTATGTTTGACCCCTCTGACCTAGAGTGCTTCACTGCTATTCTTTTTTAAAATTTATTAATTTTTAGTTTCCAACATTCACTTCCCTAAGATTTTGAGTTCCACATCCCCCCATCTTTCACCTCCCCCACCCCAAGATGGCATGTAAATTGATATAGGCTCAACATGTACATTCATATTAAACCTATGTTCATATTAGTCATGTTGTACATAAGAATAAGAGACAATGGGAGAAACCATGAGAAAGAAGAAACACACACAGACACACACACACACAGAGGGCAGATAGTATTCTTCAATCTGCATTCAGATCCCATAGTTCTTTGTCTGGATGTGTACAGCATTTTCCATCATGAGTCTTTTGGAGTTGTCTTAGATCCTTATATTGTTATGAAGATATAAACCTATCAAGGTTAGTTACCATATAATGTGGCTGTTACCGTATAGGAACATTCTCCTGGTTCTGCTTACCTCACTCAGCATCAGTTTACTTGAACCTCCAAGTTTATCTGGTCTGCCTGCTCATCATTTCTTATAACACAATAGTATTCCATGCCATTCATATACCACAACTTGTTCAGCCACTCCTCAGCTGATAGGCATTCCCTCAATTTCCAGTTCTTTGGCACCACAAAAAGAACTGCTACAAATATTTTTCTACATGTTGGTCCTTTTCCCATTTGTATCATATCTTTGGCATACAGACCTAGAAGTGGTATTGATTGGTCAAAGGGTATGCACAGTTTTATAGCTCTTTGTGCATAGTTCCAAATTGCTCTCTAGAATAGCTGGATCAGTTCACAACTCCACCAACAATATATTATTCACAGCTACTCTTAAATGTTAGGAGAAAATGAACTAATACATGGTAGGATGTTGACAAGAAACCCACGTGATGGGTAGACATGATTGGATTACAAAGAGTATGATTGGAAGAAGTTTATGAATCATTTCAGTATATATGTATGCATATATTAGATATGTTTATAATGTTTGACAATGATAATTCTTTTCTTGGCCTCTTAAAGTTAGGTCCTTTAGACCAAGGCTTCTTAAACCTTCCTACTCATGACCAGTTTTCAAGTTTCAGCAGTTGTGTGTTAGTTGATGTTGTGTGGCCTGAGGGCATGCACAGTGTAAATTGCCCATGTTCTGTATTCAGAACCAAGGCTGCAGTGAAGTTGCACAATGCAGCACTGCCAGAGATACCTCAGATTCATTAGGTCTGATTTTTAATTAATTTTTGATCATTGTGCATTCAGAAACCCTTTACTGTTGCCAAATTTTTCCTGACCCCATATGGGGTGGAGACTCACAGTTTAAGAAGCACTGCACAAGAGCCACATAATTCCTGTATGTCTGATAATGCTTAAAATTTGATATGTGATTAAAATTTATATAAACACATACCAAATTTATATAAACACACACACTAAACAACAACAAAAGCTGATGAGAAGAGGCAAGACTTCCTGGGACAAACTTTTAGGGAAAAAGTGATCATATTCAACAAATACATTTTCCAAATTGCCTTGAAAGACAGATAAAAAGTCTGATGAATATGGACATTCCTTTTTAGTGTAAAATTGAATTTAAAATCATTTTGGAAAATTTCATAATTATAGTTGTACTTCACTTTGTAGTGTAGAATAGAATAGATATTCTATTATTTTATAGTCATATGTACTTTTAAAGAGGCTATGTGTTATAGCATAGAGAGTGTGGGACTTGGACCCAGGACCATCTGGGATTAAAGTCTTATCTTTGGATGTTAATTACCAGGATGAAGATGGCCAGGGTACTTGATATATCTGATCCTTAGGCAACTTTCTTAGACTTATCTACTAAGTAACTGCTAAATTGTGATTTGTATTAGCTCTCCAGGAGACATCATAGATTATTCACTTATCTCTGCACATAATTTTCACAATAGATGTTAATTTGCTTGTTTAGCGTGTGTTCAAGTCTCAAGTCTATGGAATATGTAAGCATGTTAGTATGCAATGTAAATAGAATTTTCTATTGCTTAAGGGCAAAGATTCTCTCTCTCTCTCTCTCTCTCTCTCCCTCTCTCTCTCTCTCTGTCTCTCTCTCTCTCTGTCTCTCTCTCTCTCTGTCTCCTGTCTCTCTGTCTGTCTCTCTCTCTCTCTCTCTCTCTCTCTCTCTCTCTCTCCCTCTCTCTCTCTCTCTCTCTCTCATATTCTCTCTCCCTCCTCTATCCTTACTATGTAGGACAATGCCAGGCAGCCATTAGGTATTTAGTTATGCTTGTTGAATTGGAAATTGAATTGAATTTCAAAAGTGGTACTTTTACCTTTATTGCCCTTTTCTTTTAAATGTACAATTATCTACCCAGGGGGAAAATATGGTTATTACCATTCATTTCCAGTTGTAATTTTCTGAGCTATAACCTAACATGTGAAGAGGCAAGTTGACCTACAGTTACGCTGCTAACTTTCCTGCCTGTCCCTGTTAGGAGGTGTTTCTGCTGCCATTGCTACAGCAGTTGCTTGGCTTGGCCTAGGCAGGCAACTTTGCAGAAGACACTATGAGATGTCACTATTCCAGCTGGAAATACAGAGACCATTTGCTTTACGACCCATTCCAAACTGAGACTACCTAGCACCTTCTGGCACAGACCTGCTACATGCCAACAACTTACTTGCTTCATCCCTGGGATCTATCTTTAATTTGCTAATTCATTCATTAATTGGACAAATATGTTTCTGAGTTTTGTTTTAGATACAATGCGTGACAGAAAAAAAATAAGGCCCTACTTTCTTTGAGAAACTCTTCCCTCTTGCTCGTTCCTATTCTAATCTTATCTCTATTGCTAAAGAGAAGATTATAGGGTAGTTAAGTTATGAGTGGAGGAATGCAACCACTGTTACCAACAGCATCAACAAGGCATTAACCCTTTTATTTCTATGGGGCAGTTTGTATAAGCTACATAAGCAGAATAGCCCAGGACTTTGGTCTGGTGTTCCCTAAACTGGCAATGTATTATGATAATAGATGTGTGTTTGTTGATATGAGCTAGATGCATTCTATAGAGCATAGGACTTCAAGTTGGAAGAACTAAATTCCAATGCTGCCCTAGACACTTACTATGTGACCCTGGGCAAGTCATTTAATATCTTTCTGTCTAAGTTTCTGTCATTTATAAAATTAGAGGTTTGGAATTGATCACCTTACTTTCAGCTCTAAATCTATGGTCCTATGAACCTTGTTTGTGACAGAGTAATACACCTCTGAAAAGTCTGATTGACCAAGTGGTTCCCCCTCCCCTGTACCATGTCTCTCTTTCTACATTCTGTGCTTTCTATAGGAAAGTATACATTAAACTATATAGTAAGCTGCATGAGGATCTTGGGCAAAGAATGCACCAAATAATTAGGCCGTGATAACTGGGTCACAAGGTCGAGAACTGCATCCTTGTGAACACCTTCCCTCTTTTCTTGGATTTGCTTGTGGTACCTGTTTGGGTCTTTGTGTAGCAATAATCAAGGAGGGCCTTTTTTCTCTCCTTCTCTTAAGTGTTTTTAATTATTTGGGCCTTTGTTTGAATGGGGCAGGTAAAGTGGGATCTTGTTTTAGAATGTTTCTCAGCACTAAAGCAATCAGGAGTCATTGACTTGTATATGATGTGATACTGGGGATGGGGAACTTTCACACACCCACCCTGGGTGAGGTCAGAGCCCTCAGGGGTCCTAACACGATATAGTTGAGGGGAGCTTGGTGTTTGAATTTTGGGGCTCACTCAAGGAAGGAGTGTTGAGACTCTGGGCAAGCCATTGTAACTGCCCCCCGACTTTGCTAACCCAGATGTTGGTTCATATTTGGTCTGTTTATAATGTATTATTGTAATTTGTGTTTGCTCTGAAGTTCAGGTTGCTGGCTTTTCCTCCTGCACTGAGTGAATGATATTTGTATGTTGGATTAAAGTGGGATTGTTAACCCCTTGAAGTTAGTTTCCTTAGTAAAGCAGACCAAAGAACCTGTGTTAGTGGCCTTCTGTGTGCTAGTTATTGTTGGTTTTACACAGCCACAGTAGCTGCTAGCAAAATTGTTATTACACCTTGACAACAGCCTCTTCCCTTCTTTGTCCTGGTTGACATCCTTGGTGATTTCACATTCCACACTGATGGCTCTTCCAACTTGACCTTCCCAGGTTAGGGATTTTGTATTTATTCATCTCTTATGTTACTTTAAGCAAAAAAAACTTCTTCCTACCCTATTGAAAAAAGAGAATGAAATCATAGGGAACAAATGCCTTTAACTTATTTCCCTATCTCAGAAGATTTGGATGATTTTATCTATTCTCTCTTGTCTCTGAGGAAGAGACAATCTATTTCATTTTAAGACTTATACTTCCATTTTTATCCTTTATTCCATCCCATCCCATTCTACTTTCTCTAAACCTTGATCCATGTATAGAGCATGTTGTTTTTCCTTTGTAGCCTCAATCTTTGACTCTTTAATTGTGAACATGCTTTAATCACCCTAACCTTTTTTTAAAAAGTTGTGCTTGATCATATCATCTTTCCATTTTCCTCTTAGCTGTTTACATCTGATGCCTTAAATTCATTAGTAAATTTTCATTCCTCAACCTTTTGTCATCCAGATTTTGTCACCATCCTCAAAGGAAAACAAAGGGAGGCTATAGAAGTAATTATAATGGCTCTTTCTGTAGTAGCCAAGAATTTGAAATTGAGAGGTTGCTGATTGCAATGGAATATTACTGCACTATAAGAAATCATGAGCAGGCTGATTGCAGAAAAACCTGGAATGAGTTATATGAACTGACAAAAAGTGAAGTGAGTAGAACCAAGAGAACATTATACACAGTAATGGCAACATTGTGTGATGATTAACTGTGAATGACTTAGCTATTCTCAGCAATACAATGATCCAAGACAATTCCAAAGGACTCATGATGAAAAAATGCTATCCACCACCAGAGAAAGAACTGATGGAACCTGAATGCATATTGAAGCACATTATTTTTCGTGTGTGTGTGTGTGTGTGTGTGTGTGTGTGTGTGTATGTGTGTGTGTTTCCCTTTGGGTTTGTGTCTTCTTTTACAACATTGCTAACAGGGAAATATGATTGCACATGTGTAACCTATATCAAGTTTGTTACCATCTCAGGGAGAGGGGAATGAGAAAATTTGGAACTCAAAATTAAAAAAAAGTGTAAAAAATTGTCTACATGTAAACGGGGAAAATAAAATCTTAATCATTTATTAAGTACCTACTATGTGTCAGATGCTATGCTAAGCATTTTACAATTATTATCTCATTTGATCCTCATAACAACCCTGGGAGATAGGTGCTATTATTAAACCCCATTTCAATGCTGATGAGACAGAGGCAGGCAGAGATTACATGCCTTACCCAATTTTACATTGCTAGTAAGTTTCTGAGGCAGAATTTGAACTGATCTTCCTGACTCTAGGCCCAGCTCTCTATTTACTATGCCACCTAGCTGCCTCATCTTTAGCTGTAACTGATCTCTAAAAGTTATCAGTGCCCTTCTAATCACTCTCCTCCCTTCCCCATATTTTCTCTTTCCATGACTCCTGTGACATCACATTTTCCTCGTTCTGCTCCTGTAGCTCTGGTTTGCCTTCCTTCTTTAGCTTATTTCTTTTCCTCCTTCAGTCCCCTAAATATTGGCATCCTCAAAGGTCCCACTTTTGGTTGTCTCTGCTCTTGATGTGCTCTACTTTGGTGATTTCATTCGCTTCCATTGCTTTGACTCTTGCTTCTATTATTTCTCACATATATACTTATCTACTTTATCACCTCTCCTGTGCTTCAAACATACATTTTTTACCTGCCTTCCTGATTTATCCTGTGCTCCAGGCCTACATTTTCATTTGTGCTTCAGGTAGACCCACCTTGATATCCTTCTAGCACCTCAAACTTTGCACCAACATCCTACTAGTTATCCAGGCTCCAAATATTTTAGTCATTTTTTACTTTTTCCAGCTCTCTTCTATTCAATCACTATGTTATTTCACTTCTACCTATGCAGTATTGCTCGAATTTTTTGTCCTCCATTTACATAATTTGGGACTTGGAAATGACCCCAACAACTATCACATCCAACCCATTCCTGAAAGGTCTCCTCACTACAACATAACTAAATTGTTGTGCAATCTTTGCTTGAAGATCTCCAGGAAAGGGGAACTCACCACTCTGTAAGATTAAACCAAAGTTTAGACCTTCGTTATTCATGAACTATTAAAATATCACCTAAATAGCTCTCTCAGCTATTTATTTTTCTATTCTGTAGGTTGTCTTATATTTTGCTGCCATATTGATCCTATGAAATAGGGCTTTGAGCATGCCATTTACTTTTTCAAAAACCTTTAGGTCTTCATAAACCCCCCTGAACTCCTTTGCCTAAGGTTCATGGCCTTCCACAATTTGGCTGCAATTGAACTTGCCAGCCTCATTGCCAGCTACTCCCACTCAAGGTGGATTAACTGACATTCACTAAACAACTTCTACTGTGCCATTGCTCACGGTCTTACTTCCAAATGAAATCCACTCCCTTCAATTCCCCCTTCCTACCTGGTTCCACTTCTCTAATTGTTCCCTTTCAAAGACAGGCTCCAATTCTATCTTGTCTGTCTAGGATTTTCTGACTTCCACCTATATACAATGGAAGTGAGCTCTTCTTTCTTGAATTTCCATAGTACTTCATACCTTTTGGTATATTTTCTTTTTCTAAGTATAGCTGACATTAATGTAGTTCTTTATGAAGGCTCAGGGAGGTCATGTGACTTGCCTGTGATCACATAATGAGGAAATGCCTGAAGAAGTGTCCAAGTTTTGTGGCTCCACATCCAGCACTCTACCACATCTGCTGCTTCATCTATTATATTTTAGTGATGTGTACACCTGTCATCACCCCTAGCAGACCTTCCTTCTTATCACTATTGGCACTGAGAAAAACAATGCTTTGCATATAGGAGAGACTCAGTAAATATTAAAGGAATGAATTAATGAGTGGCTCAGAATCTTGTCTCCTACCTTGTTGACTATTCCTCCCTGGTCTTCGTATAAATTCCTGTGATGAAGCCTTTGGATTATGTTTTTGTTCTCTCTTCTTTTCCACTGTCTTCTCACTTGTATGTAGAACAGGGGACCCCGGTGACTAGTCCCTACTCTTTTTCAACACCCTGCAGAGGCTGGTGAACCCTACTATCTGCTTGAGTACCCTTTGGTTAACTCCTTTAGCATGTAATGACAAGATGTTACCTCAGCTGCTGAATTGAGCGTAGGCAATTACTTTGATACTGTTAATCGACTATACCAATAGACAAAAATCTAAAGGCAACCTAAGGTTAAAAGAGACAAAATTAAGATAGCAAAAATAAAAAACCCCAAACCCCAAAACTAATATTACTCTTTCAGTTGCCCAAGTGATCATTCATTTTTTTCTCTGATTTTTCTGAAATTAATGTGAAACTAAATGAATGAATGAATGAATGAATGTATAAGAAAAGAGTGCTCTGGGAATAACTTCTATCACTCAGAAATGCCACTTAATTCAAGTTTCCTCAAAGGATAAACACACACACACACACACACACACACACACACACACACACACACTGAACCAAACACCCCAACCCTAGAAACTGAGACCAATTTGCTTTCAGTTGCTTGGAGAAATATTGTTTGCAAAAGCAGTTAGAGTGGAATCATTTATTTGGAGCTGGAAGGAACCTTATAAATCATGTAGTCCAAGCTCCTTATTTTACAGATGAAGAAACTGGGGCTCAGAGAGACTGTGATACACTTTCTTAAGTAGAAAGTCCTCCATTTGTCCATGACCTCCTGTCATTCTCCTTCTCCCTATGCCTCACCTCTCTTAAACTTTTTTTTTTGCATTCACTGAAACTTCCAATTTCTCCACCCTTGAGCACATTCTCAGGCCATTACTTCTACTCTGACTTCATTTTCCTTCCTTTCCAACCTCCACCCTGGAGTTAACCATTTCAACAGCACTACCCTCTGCTTTAAAATCCTTATCTTCCCCCTTCTGACAAGGAGGTGATCCTCTTCCTTACCAAATTCAATTACTCTATATAAGCTCTTGATCTTATCCCCTTTTGCCTTCTCTTACAGATTGCAACCCCTCTGTCCTTTTTTCTGTCTTTGTCTCTCTCCTCTCCCCTATCTGTCTCTGTTTGTGTCCTGCTTTCTCCCTCTCCTTGGGTTTAACTCTCAGCTCTATTAAAAAAACTCACAAATCTCTATAGCCAGCCCATCTCTCCCCAGAGCTTCAATCCCATACCATCATTTGTCTAGTAAACATTCAAACTCTATGTTCTATAAACATATTAAAATCAACATGTCCAAAACTGAATGCAGTAATTATCTTTCTCCCCTCAAACCTTCCCCTGTTCCAGATATCCCTATTTCTATCCAAAACACTTACTTTTGTCCCCTAGTCTCCCAGGTTCATAGCATCAGGATTATACTCAATTCCCCACTCTTCCTTACCCTATGTATCCAGTAATTTCTAAATTATGATCTTTCAACCTGTACAGTATCTTTCACTTCCAACTTATTCTCTCCATTCACACAACTACCACCTTACTTTAGGCCCCCAGCACCTCTTGCCTAGCTGAGGACAATGTTCTCTTAATTGACTGATTGCCTCAAATTTCTCCCAGACTCAGTCCATCCAACACCATGCTGCCTGAGTAATATTCCTTAAGTCTAGCTCTGAGCATGTGACCCCTCTATTTCATCAGTTCCAGTACTTACCCTTACCTATAGAATAAAATATAAATCCCTCAATTTAGATTTTAAAGCCCTTCAAAAATGGGACACAACCTATCTTTACAGCCTCATTGGCCATCCTTCCCCATCCCACACTTTGCAATCCAAACAAACTGTCTTTCCTTCTTTTCCTTACCCGTGATATGCCATTTTCCAACCCTATGTCTTTGTACTCGTTGTCCCCTATGCCTGGAATGCACTTCTTTCTCAATATTGCCTTGTAGCATCCTTCTCTTTTTTCAAGATACAACAGTGTCATCAGCAACTTCTAAATGATGCCCGGCTTTCCCTCCTAAGCTACCTTGTATTTAACTATATTTAATATTTATTTGCATTTGTTCACCTTATATTCTCTTTCCATATATATATATGTGTGTGTGTGTGTGTGTATGTATATCTATATATTGATGCACACATATATGTGTGCATGTGTGTATATGCATACTTGCCTTACATATTAAAATATAAGCACCTTGAGAACACAGATTGTTTCATTCTTTTATTTGTATCTCTAGCACCCAGTATACTACCTGGCACATATTAGATGCTTAACAAAAGCTTGTTGATTATTTGTTCAAGGTCATACAGGTAGCAAGTGGTAGAGCTGGGATTCACATTTTGACTACAGATCCAGCTCTCTTATCACATAAATCTAATTAGATATGAATATAGAAAATGTAAATCAGTTTTCTCCTCTTCTCCATTTGCTTTTTTTTATCTGAAGGTGGTGTCTGATTGGATAGACCAACCAAACTGACATAGCTTGAAGAAAATATATATAGTTTAGTTAATTAATAATGACATTCTTGGACAAATGCATCTGAGAGAATCATGTACAATACTACAGAGCAAAGAAATTTGTAGTTAACTCTTTGTATTCATAGTCTTTCATTTCCTCTGTTCCCTATTTGGGTTTTCTGGGTAATAAATATTTACCTCTCCATTAAAAGTAGGCATCCAAAGGGAATTACTCTAGAGGCTGTTTGGTTTCAAGTTCCAACAGCTTGAGAAAATAATTCACGAGAACTTTTAACACACACAATCTGTGTTCATGTCTGGAAGATAAAGCATTCCATGGACCATAGTCATTTTCAACGAGCCAGCCTATTTCATTTCCCAACTGAAGAGGATTTATGCCATCTATTGTCACAACCGCTTGAGCACCCTCATCATCTTTAGGTCAAAAATGCATTTTAAAAAAGAGCCAAAAGGCATATTTACAGGACATAATAGAAAGTAACAGCTGGGAAGATTCTGTTAATGTCTACTGGGTAATTAAAACGAGTTCTCAAGATAAGTACGAAAATGGAAATACATATTTACTTGAGAAATCACGGTGGCTCCCAAAGAGCTCTTCTGGGCTGTCAGGTAAATAGCAGCAGAAGCAGAGGTAGAGATGTAGCTCATGTTTCAGATAGGTTACAAAAAGGTTGATTTCTTTTTTCCATGTCTGATGTGTTCCCTTGTTGCATTCACCGTGTTAGTTACACTTTGCTGTCACTGCCCATATCTTCCTCCCAAGATACCCTATCTTTTCTAGATCATTTTTTCAGAGGTCAATATTCTCGCAAATGCAGAACTAAAACAAAACAAAATGCCTAATATGGAATCAAAGGGATGATGATATGATGGGAGGAGTAGAACACATTGATAAATGAATATGGAAAGATAAACTGTATAATTTTCGTACATTGGAACAATGAAATCTTTAGCACATTACTATGGAGCCAGTTCAAATTTACCCCTAGCATAGCTCAGAATAGGTAAAAACAGGATGCCAATTTTTGGTGGTAGTGGGGAGTACAATTAAAAAACTATCTTCTTTCTTTATATAGATTACAGAAACTCATTTGAGAAATTGGCACCATTGGATAGAAAAGGAATCAATGAAATATTATTGTTTTTATTATTATTATTATGGAGATTTTAAGACCCTCAAAATGTGCTCTTCCCTCCTCCCTTTCTTGTTACCTTTCCAACTACTGCTTTTCTGTCTCCTTCCCTCTTACGAGGAACCTCACCATGCATATTCTCAGACCTTGAGCCTTTGATTTCTCTGTGATTTTTTCACTTGAAAACTGATTCTGACGAGCTTTCACCTGTCACCTTTTGCTCCTGACTTTTCGTTTGCGCTCCAATTTCATACCCGTAGTAGGATATCCTGACAGATTTATTTCAAAGTCACCATATTTGAAACCAAATCAGTCCCTTCTCCTCAAGATTGGCTCCAACTTTCCTATGTAACCAATGTTTTGGGCAGCTCAGGTTCTTTCTTCTACAAATAGAAACTTGTAGTTACCTAGATATGCTGGAGAGAAACAAAAATACAAAGGTCCTAGAGGGAATTGCATGAGTCATTGATTATAAGGGAAGTTGTATGAAGGCTTGAATGTTGTATTGAGGGATTGTTAAAACAAAGATTGTGATCTGCTTTACAGAAGTGACACTGGAAGAGAAACAGAAGATGTGGAAAACCTTACCAAGGTGTTAAGTGCTGTTGAAGGCTCACAGCCAGTCCTGTGGGAAAAGAGAGCTGCCTTCATTCCCAATCAAGGCCAAACAGGTTGGGTCAGGTCTCCACACTCTCAGCAACCCCTGAGCATGAGACCGTGTGCAGGGGATCCACCAGGGCATACACACCACCAAACCTTTTACATGATTGGCAATAATCCTCCTTGCAGGTGCCGAGCTAGCATTGGCTAAAAACTGCTATAAAAGCTCTGTTGCCTCCTTAAATAAACAAGACTTATCCACCACCTCTGTCTCCCTGTCTCTTCATTGTTCCTGATTGGGGTCCCCGCTGGCCGGGGACCCCTCCCCAAAGAGCCAAGCACCAAGGCACACAATGAATGTTTTCAGTGTGAGCTTGTGGAGGCCCAGGCTATAGGGGCAACACTACATGATATTGGAAAGGAGAGATTCTCCATTAGTAGCCACTGGGTTTGGAGAACTTCCACCTGGAAGCAGCTGATATCTCTGTAATGTCTAGAATTGGAGAGTCACCCTTCATGATATGGTGAGATTTATATTTTCTTCTTTTGTGACTGATAATGAGTTTCTTTCCTTGGCAGAAGTGAAGTTTAGTATTCAGATCTTAATGGGATAGGTTTAATCACTGGGCAGTAGATATTTCAGGCTTTTGTAATAGGTTCTTAGGGATGATAAGTTTTTACTTGCTTTTATTTTTAGTTCCATTCATTAAATGTATTCTAATCTGTAATGGAAATGTGTAGTCTCTGTGGTCATGGAGGTTTAGAAAGCCAAGATAGTGTCCTGCTGCTTATACGGGTATCAAAGCATATCTATATGGACATTGGTAGAGGGGACTGAAGAGATAATAGAGAACCTCGATTTTGGGATGTCTCCTGGTAGTTTATGCATTTATTGTATTTTGAGTAGCTCTTCCTTCCCACCCACTTGTTTTCCTACTAAAAAGCAGGTGTTCCTCTTAGGTTCCTACTAAAAAGCAAGCCTTCCACTTAAATAGTGCTAACACCATTGTCTCATACTTGAAATCTACAAGCTATCTTTGCATATTTCACTTATTTTGTTCCCTTTGTTAATCAGTTACCAAATACTTGACAATGTCTTTTGCATACATCCCTTTTCTTCAGTGGCCATCATTATCACTCTCTTGCCTTCTAGATCTGCCATTATTTGATGTATCACATAAGTTTGTGGAGGTTACTGTATCTGAATGACTCTCTCTCTCTGTCTCTCTGTCTCTGTCTCTGCGTCTCTCTCTGTTATTCCTATTCCCAGCATGGCATTAGAGGTTGGTAGGGGCCAAAGTAGTGTAACACCAAACAGGGCAGCACATCCAAGGACTGCTACTGTGAACAATTTCAGGGGTCCAATCACATAGTATGATGAAATCTCTATTTATTCATATTATCCCATGATATAACATTCTTAAGCAAAGTATATCATTTATTTCTATAGCTCATATCACTCAGTGTGTCATATGGTGCATAGCATATATCATTGCATTCAGCAGCATTCCCTAAAGTACCTGTTTATACATCAGGGGGTCCTGGGCTAAGGTCTTCCTTAGCACAACACATCCTTAAGGGGTAGCATAAAATACCACACCATCCACCCCTAGGTCACAGTAAGAACAATCTCCTTCATCATTACCAAGCATCCAAGTAAAGTCCTCTTTCATCTTGACCTGAGGTTGACCTCCAAGTTCCATTGCTCCTCCTTTGCAGGCCGACTGCTCCCAACTCTAGCCTGGGTTCATAAGTAGGCAGCTCTTCACTCTTGTACCAGGTGCCAGCTCATGGGCACTGATCTACTCCAAGCTCCTGCCCGACAGCAGGCTCCAAGGGCTCCTGACCACAGCTTTTGTATCTGGGAAAATGAAGCTTAACAGGGCAGCAACACACACCACCAACACCACCATCTCAATTCACCTCCAAAGTCCAAAGGCTCTGTGTTAACATCTCAATTCACTTTAACAGCTGTCAAAAGGGGCTTAGCCTCCTTCCCATGGGCGGGTCTCTGCCCTAAAGCTCCACTTGCCTTCAAAGTTCGGAGGCTCCTTCAGCAAGTCTCTGCTATCAAAGGTCTCCTCTGCGCTCAGCTCTTTTAGGATTCTTGCCAGCTCTTGGTTCAAAGCTTCTTCTCCTCTTTCTCCTTCTCCTCTTTCTCTTCTTCCTTCTCCTCCTCCTCTTCCTCCTCCTCTGCCTCCTCTATTCTGGCATCTCTCTTGAAAATGCTGGCTCTCTCTCAGTCTTCTTCTCAATGCTAGCAGCTCTCTTGATGTATTCTCTTCAGTGCCCTCTTGATGTCTGTTTCTCTCATACTCCGAGCTCTCCTTATATATAGTTCTAGCCAGTATCTGATTGGTTAGAACTCAGGTCTCTGATTGGCTGAATTCATGCAATCTGATTGGCTAGAACTCAATGCACATACAAATCTCTGATTGGCTAAAACTTGGCAATCCAGCAAAAGTCCCACTTTGCTCTACCATTACAAGTAGATAGAGCACTGAGCCTGGAGTCGGGAAGACCTGAGTTCAAATTTAGCCATGGATACTTACTAGCTATACGACCCTAGGCAAGTCATTTAACTTCCACTTGACTCAGTTTCCTCATCTGTAGAATGAAGGTAATAATAGCATCTGCCTCTTGGGTTGGGTTGTTACGAGGACTAAGTGAGATAATAATTATAAAGTACTTAGAATAGTGCCTAGAATAGAATAGCACATAGTAAAGCAATATATTGATGACAAGGATGATGATTATGTTTTCCATATAGGAAACACTTTAAAAATGTTTATTGAATCAAATAAAATTCTAGTTTAGGTCCTTATCAAATCAGCCTTTATTACAGCCATTGATCTCCTTATCTCTAGCCTTTCCTTTCTAACTCATTCTATACCTTGCCACCAGAAGATCATGTCACTCCCTATACTAAGGATAAAATGTGAACTTATCATTCTGGCATTCAAGGCTTTTGACAATCTTGCCACATTGTCTACCCAAGTTTACCTCCTGCCGTTCTTCAACAAAAAACCCTATAATCTAAGCAGATTGGCCTTTTATTATTTTTCTAAATGTTCATATTTATTCCAAACTCCACTCGTTTTCATTCATGCTTTCCTTTCTATTTCTTTCTTCTCTATCCAAATCCCATTCATCCTTTCAGCTTAGTTCTCACCTCTTGAACAGCATTTTCTCTAATCATTCCAGCTCCCACCGATCACTCTTTTTTCTGAACTATTCATTATATCATCCATTCAATAAAAACAACAACAGATTAAGTGCCTTGACTATGCTATCTTGCATTATTTGATATTTTGGGAATCCTATCTCCTACTTATACTTGAAGCTTCTTGAGGGCAGGGGCAATATTTTATATTTCTTTTATTTTGTTTTCAGCATCTAGTTTTATGGGTTTTTTTTAACATGATGAATGCTCGGTTTATGCATGTTGAATGAATGTAAATGAAACTAAGCCTTCTGGCAGCTGCATCTCTAGTAAATTATCTCTGAGATTTAAGAGGAAACCAAGCTGGAGATCTGTATAATACATATGAGTTCTTTGTTTAATGTAACTTCACAAACAAGAATCACAAAGCACTTTTCTTCTGCCTGCATGTAATTCAGTTATATCAATATAATATTGCTTCAGACTCTCTGAAGTACATGCAATTTCTGGTATATATCTCTGACACATCTTTGAGGAATCTATAGTTTAAGAAGAAATTGGAAAACGTGTTCTACTTTTTATTCATATTTTCTTTATTTGGTTAATTAAAACCTCATAGTAAATAACTAATTGGGGAAAAATTAACAATTTTTTTCTGATGAGTAATAATATTGGAAAGTGAATTTCATTTTAATCTGCAAAGTGGGAACAAAAATTACTAGATGGCAGCATATATTGTTATGGAATTGCGGTGACTACATATGGATTCCCTCAATGAGCATTGATTTGTTAATAAAACTGCCTGAATGTAAAGGACTGAAGTTTAGTTTCCACTTTAGCTGGGGCTTCCCATAAGTGTAGGGGTTGGTGACATGTAATCAAGTGCTTAGTTTTTGCTTTAAAAACACCACCTCCTAATCTCCTTCTTCATGATATATACTATAACTGCTACCAGTGGAATCATGGATATACAATAATCCAGCAGTCATAGAAGGGGAAGGGTGGCACATATTCAGATGTACAATAAATCTAATTTGGCATCATGATAATTTCTGTGCTATACAAAGGACTCCCAGTCATTTCAGAGTAGATCATGAGAATTTAATGTAGAACGGTTTAGAAGAGAGAGAGAAGATTTCCTGTAAAATTTATTAGATGGCTGTAAGTTGAAGGGTAGCTAGGTGGTGGAGTGGATAGGACAATTGGCTTGGAACCAGGAAGGCTTATGTTCATGAGTTCAAATCCAGCTTTAGAAACTAGCTGTGTGATCCTAGGCAAGTCACTCATTCCTGTTTGCCTCAGTTTCTCATCTGCAAAATGAGCTGGAGAAGGAAATGGCAAATGACTCCAGTCTCTCTGCCAAGAAAACCCCAAATTGGGTCACAAAGAGTTGGACACTACTGAAATGACTGATAAGCAAACAACAACAATGTGAGTTGAAGGAACTTGACCCATTAACATGAGCAGGAAATTGAGAAAGAAAGGAATTTGCTATTCGAAGTTTTGGGGGGAACCTGTACTTGGTTGAAATAAACATTAATATTTCTGTATTTGTAAACTTTCAGACTTATAATTTGATATTTTCCAAGTCACTGAGTGTTGTATTATAACTGTTACTATCCTCTTTTTATATAAGGAAAAACCCAGATGAGAAAGAAAGCTCAGAAAGAAATGTTCAGTAATTCCTTCATGCTCATAAATCACGAAGAAAAAGAAAAGCTTTTTAAAATCCTGGCTCTCTTCTGAAGTCCACAATTGCACCATTAGTTCATGCTTCTTTACAATAGTAAGTTGTATAAAATTAATGTGATAGGGAGGGTTCTATGGAATTATAGTATATGGTATAGAGCAGTGTGGTTCCCAATGATTTTTGTTCCATGAACTCCTTTCAACAACAACAAATGTGTTATAAACTCCCTGGATAGTTTAATTCATTACTGACAATATTCTTTTAGCTTTATTCATTAATTACTTACAAAAGCTATGATGACAACTATTGCTGAAAAAGTCACAATGGTTTCAAAATGTTGCAAAACAAACCTGTATTGCTTCAAACATGAACATGCACATATATTATCTTTTTTTTTTGCAGGGGGGAAGGCAGGGCAATTGGGGTTAAGTGACTTGCCAAAGGTCACACAGCTAGTAAGTGTGTCAAGTGTCTGAGGCCGGATTTGAACTCAGGTAGTCCTGACTCCAAGGCTGGTGCTCTACTCACTGTGTCACCTAGCCACCCGTATGCACATGTATTGTCAAAGAAGAAAAATATGAAGAATTTTTGTATGAATTTTTTGGACAATCATTGCAAATGCCCAAGGGGTTCATAAACCACTACATGGGAACTGTTGGCATAAAGGACAAGGTATTGGAAGGGATAAAGAAGACAAATTCCTTTAAGCTCTGTTAGAAGGGTTTTATTTAAAGCACTTTATGGTCAAAGGATTTCTAGGCACTTAATGAACCATTATTTAATGACGTATTAGTTTGCAACACAGCCAGATAATTTTGAAGAAATAGTTAGATTTTTTTCACGATGAAGTTGAGAAAAGAGACCGAATTCACAAAGTATAGTAATGCATAATCACATTTGATCCATGTTGGGGCGAAGAGTCATTTATGTCATTAGATGTTTAAGCAGAGACAAGGGGATGTAGATGACAAAACTTGGAGTGAATTAGATTTGATGCTTACTCAAAGTCTATTGAATTTGAAGGTTGCTGAAAAGCAGCCAGTGAGCAGATGGAGAGGCTTGGCTCCTGGGAATGAAGTAGTAAGTAGCTGATCAGAGGTCAGATTGAGAAGAGAAAAGTGTAAATGGGTTGTTACCTGATTAAAGTATAATTTTGAGCTGTCTGTGTTGAGAGAAACATCTAGTATGAATCTTCAGGCATCATATGCAGGGTATCCCATATGCTGGGTATTCCCAAACTGCACTGACTTGGAACAGCTTGCATAGACAAGACATTGGAAGGCAGCATGTCATGGGGGGAAAGAGATCTGGAGTCAGAGGAACTGGGTTCAAATCAACTTGTCATATTTTTGACCATGAGCAACTCACTTCCCCATTCCGGTCCTTACTTTCCTCACCTCTGAAATGAAGGAGGGGGAGGTTGGACTTTCAAGTCTCTTCCCTATCTAAATCTTATGAACCTTTGGTCATTGTTTTCTGCCCTCTCTGCCCTCATACTTTTTAAACCATAATAACTCTCAAAGAGCTATCTTCCAAGAGCCAGAAGGGTTTATGGTCATAGTAAAGTGAGTATGCATTCCAATCAAGTCACAGATGCTTGAAGTATTAGAATATCTTTTGCATCATATTGATGTATTTTCTAGGGTCTAGTAAAGGAAACATGACAATGGGGTCTTGATTTGATGGTGACTCACAAAATATCTCAAACCTACAGTATTTTCCTGGGAGACTTGGGTGCTATGAATATTTTGAATGGATGAATGAATATTAACAATAACTGGCATTGATATTCACAAATGTATCCTTACTCCTTGGTGAAAAAGAATGCTAAGTCTTAAGTACAGTATCAAGTAAAAAAAAATTAAAAATTTATTTCATTTTTAATTTATGGAATAAAACAAGCATTTCCATAACATAGTACAATAAAAAGATGATTGTATGTGAAACTGCAAATCCACTATGCACAACTTGCTATTCCTTTTAAATATACAACAAAATTATCATGTAAATTTCTAAAAATTAATAATGAATAAATCCATAGTGAAAGTAAAACCCAATGTTTATGTCTTTGTGGCTGAAAAGACTAGTGTGTGAAGATTTTTAGACAATACCATAAAGAAACGTGTTACTTAGTAAGCATCCCTAATGTCTTTTCCACACACAGAGTCCATTTGTAATCTTGTCAGGGGCTGTAGTCAGGCTGCAAGAACCTGTAAACATTTGTGAATCTTTATTGTTGCTCCTTGTTGTTGCATGGCTGCTTTGCTTTCAAGAAACCCACTGGCATTGCAATTGATCCCTACATTTTGCCCCATCTGCCAATTACTGCTATTGGGCAGGATCCTACCGCTGCCTTGCTTGCAATTGGGTTCAGCTTGTCCTTGGTGTTTTTTGGTCTTTCTGCCTTCAGTCGTTCCTCACATTTCTTGACTTCTTTCATTCTTGATACACGTCCCACTCCCAGACAGTTCAATTGCGGCGAGTTAACTTCATGCTGGAACACAGGTTGTGTTTGCGAACCCCTCTTAGCACATAGCTTGGCTTCCCACTGCATCCTGACCATATGACCTCGATGTAGCTTTGTGAAGTAGCTTGGGAAGCCAGGTGTGCCATCTCTCAAAAGCTGGTGTCTCAGTTTTGTATACAGTTACCATTATGTACTCAGTCATACCAGAGTGCTCTATCACTGCCACACATTGCTTGCTGCTCTCCTGAAGGACATACTGTCCTTCTTGATGGATTCATTGCATTGTCTATCAGTGCGTCATCAGGCAGATTTCTGCCTAAGAAGCAACTTACAGGGACTTTTCGTATAGTGCTACCTTGGCAGTAATTTTTCATTATAGAAACAGCTCTGACTTTGTCTTTTTAAAAAGAGTACAAAGCAGGCATTTTGTGGGAAAACTTTAGTTAAGAAAAATTTTATCAAAAAAATGAAAAATAAAGGAATTTAGGAAGGGGAAAAGTATCTGTTCTTTTCCAGTATGTTCTTTAAAAATCTAGTTTGGTTTAAAACAAAATGAGTTAGAAGGGTTCTATAAAGAGGGAAATATAATATAATTTCTCTTATTTGTTTTAGAGCTTGAGCAATGCTAATGTAATCTGCAATATCTATAAAGCCTTGTTTATGAGGCTGCTGTCATCAACCATTTTACTAAGTGCATTGAAATGTTGATATTCAGTAACAAAAGATCCTTAAGAAGCTAAGTCAGCTGCAGAATAAAATCAATAAAATAATTTCAAAGTGGACTTTATGTTAGAAACTGGTGCCTCTATTCCTCTAAGGGTTACTAACAAGGCAGGAGCATGACCGATGTATGAGTGAGTGCCTGCTGCCTACCATCACATGTTTACCTTGACTTGTACTAGCTAGGGACATCATGATAAAGTATGACAGCTGAGATCAAGCACCTCATAAATCAGCAGAGCCGGGGTGATTGCTTAAGTATTTGTCTGATGCACTGAAAGTATTTTCTGACCACTAGATGGAACTCTCAAACCTTCTGCAATATTAATGGCTCTTTGGCAGACATTTGGTTTCTTTGAAAGTAAGATTATTTGCCTTCTTTTGGAAGCTTTCTTTCTGAGATTTTTGGGAGAGAAATTCTCCTCTGTTCCCCTTTGGCCCCATCCAACATGTCTGAAAGAATGAACCAGTTCATTTTTGTATTGCAAAAACTAATGGGGGGGATTGTGTGGTAGTTTAATTCAATTGCTGTGTGCCTGGCACTGTGCTAGGGTTACAAATGCAGAAACAAAATCAGTCTCTTCCCCCCCAAGGAGTTAACATTCTATCAGAGTAAGAAATATGTACACAGATCAAAAACAAAGTAAACAAAATGTAATTAAGGGAAGAGGACCCCAACAGCTAGTGGGTCAAAAAAGACCTGATGTAGGAGATAGGCCTTAAGCTATCATGAAAAAACATCAGAATTCCATGAGGCAGCACTCAGCACTGTGCCTGGCACAGAGCAGGCACTTAATACATGTTTATTGATTGAATGAAATGAAGTAGACCATTCCAGACACAGGTGACAGCCTATGGAAAGGCACATTGTCAGGAGATGGAATGTCACCATGGCAAGAAACCCTCCAGTTAACTAAAACTGTTTTTGTCAATTATGGCAATATATTAGTCATGATCCTTGTATTAACACTCCTTTTTGTTACTATGCAGTTATTTGATGGGGTCTAGTTTTTTGGATTTTATATCACAATTTATTTTCAGTATTTGGGGGTCTATTTTTCATTTTAATTCATATCCCGGTAGAGATCTATATACCAAATGAGTAGGCCATTTACCTTTTCCAAAGAATTTATGACATATTCCTTCTAGTCCCTGTTGGAATTAACTTGGCAGTGACCTGTAGATTCGCGTGTCTCTGAAGGACTCATGAGGCCTTTTCCCACTATTGTCTTCCCACCTATAGTACTAACCATCAAGCCAAGTACATTTGTACTATTGTGCAACATAACATTTATTCTTTCTTTTGACAAGCCTTCTTTCACCTTGATCTATAAGCAGGCCTTTTCCTATTGCTCTTCTGGAAGGGAATTTCACCAGCATAGGAGAAAACAATGTAAATCCCCAAAATGCTTCACTTAGCACCTAACACAGGAACATTCAATTGGAATTTATTAGATCAATGAATAAAGGAATTTAGGATGCTATAGGCCTCTCTAGTAACAACTAATTTGTTTGCTTCCTTCTTAATGCCTAAATTTTTAGGTTGTTGGATTATTTTAAAATGTAAAATAATTTAAGTGTTCCTGCCAAAAATTTTTTTTTAGTTTTATCTTATATACTTATGGGGGAAAAAAGTCTCATTTGCTGAGAAGATTCAAAGTTTTAACCCCATGCATCAGTGCACTTCTGGGAGTAATGAATAAATATAAATAAAGAGGAGTATTAGGAACTTGAGGCATCCAAGACAAAGATTGATTTGGTTATCCCCTCCTTCTCCTGAATTGAGGGCTGATGTGAGGAAATGAGAGCACATGAAGCTAATTAACATAGCAAATATCCTTGAAATGGGGTACTCTTTAATAAATGTCTACCATCTCCCAATCTCTTTATATTTATTTTGTATTCACATATTCATATACACATTGTCTTCTTTGATGAGGAAGTAAGCTTCTTCAGGGCACGGACTTTCATTTTTGTCTTTTTATCTCTAGTGCCTAGCATAATGCCCAGACCATAGCAGGCACTTAATGCTTTTTGACTGAATGAAATTGCTTATGTTATTTTAGTGCAGAAGAAAGAACAGTTGTTTTGGAGTCAGAAGACCTTGTTTCACGTCCCAGCCACAAAACATGCTAGTTATATGAGCCCCAATTTCTATTACTTGTAAAATGGAGCTAAAAAGTCTTTCTACTGTTTACCTCATAAGCCCATCATGAAGACACTACTTTATAAATCTTAAGCACTTTAGAACTGCAAGTTATCCTTAAGCATTTGTTGGGTAGAACATTGGATAGGCAAGACATTAGCTGATAAGTGCATTGGAGTTTTATAAAACAATATATTCTTTAGCGTCTAAGTTGAATTATTACTATTCCAGATGATTCATGGCCTCCTTCATGGAGCGGTATTAAAAAGAACAGTAAAGATAAACAGGAATTCATGAAAAAAGAAAGGCATTGCAGAAATGGGAAATTCCTGGGAACATGAAACTGCAAAGTTTATTTAGGGAGCAAAGCCTGTCTAGTTGGGCTGACATATAGAGTATATTGGTGGGAGTAATAAGAAATGAGACTCAGAAGACAGTGGAGTACTGAGAGAAATGAGGTAACTGAAAGCTTTAAATGTAGACAACAGTTTGAATTTTACTAAGCAAACCAGAATAATCACTGAAGATTGTTGAATAGTGAGGGGTGAGGGGATGGGAAGGATAGGCTACATAGTATTTATGGCTGTTTTCAGGTCTAAAATTTCTATGACTCTATTATTTACTAACTGAGAGAGATAGAATATTGTGGAAGTGGGATGCTGCACGTGTAGAATGTAACAGGGAGATAAAAATAATAGCCAGCATTTATATAACACTTTAAGGTTTGTAAAGCAATTTAATTGTTATCTTATTTCATCCTCTCAACTCTGTGAGGTAGTAACATTAATGTCTCCATTTTACAGATTGGGAAACTGAGGCTGAGATTTGCCCAGATTCGAATAGCTAATAAGTTTCTAGGGCATGATAGGAACTCAGGTTTTCTTGACTTCGAGTACAGCAAGCACTATAAACAACTAGATACGTATAGGAGCAGCTAATGAAAAAAGAGATTAATTTCATAACCATTTTCACTGACTCCTGCCTTTTTAATTTTAATCCAGAGATCTGCTATCATTCAATGTGTTTTTTAGTAGCAACAGAGTTTTGTGAGGTTAAGAAATGAATGTTGGGAAGGAGGAGATTTCATGACCCTGGGATATATGGTGAGGAAATGCCAAGGTTCTTGGTTTGGGGTTACTTCACCTTGGCTCATCATTGTACCGCTATTTACTGGGTTACATTTGGTGCAGGACTCTGGTTCTTGCTTTTCTAAATCAGCCTACTTGTGTTATCCAGATATGATGCTGCATCTACCATCTAGTATTTTGGTATAGACTTGCCTCCAAATCCCCTGTGTCTGGAATGTACTTTCTTTTACTTCTACCTCTTAGCATCCTTAGTTGTTAGGGCTCTGTCCTCAAAATTACTTGATATGTCACGATTGCTTACTATATATTTTGTATTTTAAGGCAGTTCTTATGATTTGATTAGATTTAGAACTTCACCTTAGATTAACAAACCCCAAAAGAAAAGGATGACTTGGAGTGAACTTCTGCACCTCATCAGCCCTGTGGGAGAAAGGGGAAGTAAAACTGCAGAAGGAAGATTTAGAATACTTTAGACAGGCACTCCCTACTATGAGCACCTATGACCTTCTTTTTTTCATCTTAAAGTATATTTTTTCTCAACTAACAAGCATTTATTTTCCCCTTTCCCATTTCTTCGTTCTATAATTGAAAAAACAAGAAATAAAAACAAAATCTTTGTACTAAATATACATTGTCAAGCAAAATAAATTCACATGTTGGCCATGTCTAGAAATGGCTGTCTCAGTCTACATTCTGTATCTGTCACCTCTCTATCACAAGATGGGAAGCATTCAATGTCATTAGTGGGTACTATGGAACCAATGGATCATTGAATTTATTAGATTTCTCAAGTCTTTCAAAGTTCTGTATTTTTACAAAGGTGTTATTATTGTATAAAGTATGCTTTTAGTTCTGCTTACTTTACTCCGGGCTTTGTTCTAATCAAATTCAAATCAGTCCAATTCAACAAACATCAGTTAGATGCCTCTGAGTTGTGGAGAATGTGTTGATCTGCCTTGGTTGAGGGAGTTTTCTTGCCTGAGTGCTCCCAGTAACGATGAAATTATAGATCCATTCCACATTCCCATCACAAAGTCTTGTGTTAGATTCTGGAAACATACAGACAAAAATGACAGTCCCTTTACTCAAGAAACTTAGATTCAACAAGTGTCCAACAAATTTCCTAGGTCAATTTATCTAAGGGCAGAAGGGTAGACTTCCCTAGGAGGAGTAAGGACAGACCTCTTCTCCCTCTTCTGCAGACGGGCTCTGAAGATGTTAGAGTGCTGCAGGACTGGAAGGAAGAGAGAGAGAGCACAGGCTCTTAGTTTTAAAGTTGGGATTTGTGAAAATCTCTTGTTGCTACAGAAACTGATGGCTCATCTGGCTTTTTTTTGTTGGGGGTACTTGAGCTTCCTCAAAAATTAGTAGTAAGAAGTAAGAGTGAGAAGGGGACATGTATGGTAGAAGGGTGGTTTGGTGGTTGCATAGTTTCTCTGTCATTCAGTGTTAGAGAATATATGCTGCCTAGAGAGAATGACTTGGTAAATATATAGTTTCATGTGCCATGTGGAGAATACTGAGCAAAGTATGTGTAGCAACAATGTTACCAGCAACTGCTATGGGGGACAAATAACACCAGCACACAGGAGGGCTGCTAGCACAGGTTCTTTGATCTTCTTTTCTAAGTAAAGCAACTTTGAGGTGCTTGCAATCTTACTTCAATTAAACATACATATATCATTGACTTAGTTTGGGGAAAGAGTCAGTACCCTGAACTTCAGAGCAAATACAAACAGAAATTACAAGCATACATTATATAAACAAAGCAAATAAACACAACCCAGTAGATAGGCTTCTAACTGTTTAACTATAGCTATACATACAGTTACCAGAGGGAGAGAAACGCAAACATCTGGGTTTTCAAAGCCAGGAGGCTCCATGATGGCTACCCAGAATCTTGTCTGGCCAAATCATACGACACTCTTCCAGTGATTGCCCCAAAACAAAATGCCAAACTCAGGTCGTATATACCCTTCTCAGGGTCATAGGGAGTCACAACCATGCTACTCAAACCCATGTGAACTAGGCTTTCTTGTTTCTTAAGCAGGTCATCAAAGACTCTTGATTCAATCAAAGAAACAAAAGCAAGACTCATCAAAGGCACTTGATTACCTCAGTGCTGAGAAGCACTCAAACAAAAAAAAAACCAGCTAAAAGTCCCACTTTGCTTGCCATTATATTTGAAAGGCAAGACTCAAATGTACTTGATTACCTTAGCATTCCTAAAGAGAAAACAATACAAAGTTCTACCCTTTATACCATTACAGTTTGTAACATAATGTTAGCAACCACAGTATTCTGCTTAGTTTTTGATCTCTCCTTGGAGGATTACTGTGGTGTCTGGATAGATACTTGTGGGTTCCTTTGTTGGTCTGGACTCATGCTGCTTGAGGTTTCCCACAATATATGTCAGAGTGGGTATGTTAATACAAGTTGAGTAAGATTTAGGATCCCAAGGTACAGTACAAGGAAGCCTAGAGCATAAGAAAACAAGGTCAGCAGGCAAAAAGTAAAGACAGCCAGCTTCATTGAGGAGAAATATTCCCAAATAGTGACAATCAGGGATGTTGGAGAGAGGTACCTTTGGCATACCAGGTGGATTAGAATGAGCTAAAAATGGCAAAATTCTGTGGGTTTTTAATGGGGTTCTTATCAGGGTCAATCAGAACTTGGCATTAGAGGGAAGTAGCAAGGGGGAACCTGGACTTGGAGCCTGATACTGATTCATTCAGGGAAGGAACACTGGGGGAACTGGTGGTCAGTTGATATTCAAACTCTCCATCAGAGGGAAAAGGGGATTTCTGTCTGTCATTACTGCAGGCCTTACTTTGACAGGACTACTCAAGGGATTTGAGCTTCTGTTGGGGCTTCTTTGCTTAGCAAAGAAAGGAGACTGCTGAAGTTCTTAAAATGAGGAAGCAAGTTGCAATGTCTGCTTCTGCTGACCGGAGTTGTACCAGCTAAGTTTTCTCTCAGTTCCCATTTTTAGGGAAGAAACCTTGGGCGAAATCAGAGGAATGATGGCCAGGTTTTATACTGAGGAGCTGCGTGGAGAAGCTCAAAGGAACTAGAGAAAAGTCAGGGATATGTGACAACATTTAAGCAAGCTTCCAAGGGAGTCAAGGCCCATAAAATGGGGCAGGCCTAATCAGCCTTCCATAAGACATATCCCTAAGAGCCTTTATGCTCTGCTCTCATTCAAGTCAACTTTGGATGTGATTATATCTACCAGTAATGATCACAATAATTCACATTTATAAAGTGCCTTCAGCTTTATTGAGCACTTTCTTCACAATAACTCGGTGGGGTAAGCAGTGCAAATATTATTATCCCCATTTTACAGATGAGAGAGCGAAGGCTCAGGGAGATAAAAATTATTTCTTCCTGGTCATACAGTTAGTTAGTGTCTGAA
The DNA here is from genome assembly GCF_011100635.1 of Trichosurus vulpecula. NCBI lineage: Eukaryota > Metazoa > Chordata > Mammalia > Diprotodontia > Phalangeridae > Trichosurus > Trichosurus vulpecula. The sequence goes on along the minus strand of NC_050578.1, from coordinate 91,782,005 downwards.
CAGAAACCAGAAGCCATATTTTCTGACTTTCAAGTCCATCACTCTTTTCACTGTTGCTCCCTGGCTCTCCAATAAATCTGTTTGAGTCCTTAGTACATGAAACATTGATTACCTCCCAGCATGAAGATAACTTCCAAGAAATCAAGTGACTGATTCAGGCTGTCAGAAAGGAAGTGCTGCTTTGAAAAACAAAAACTTTTGTGATGCTTTTATTGAAAGCCACAGTCATCTTCTGGTATACTCCCCCCTTCCCTAACATACTATACTCTCCCTTGCAATAAAGAAAAAAGAATAAGTAAAACCAGATGACAAAAAAACTACCAAGTCTGGTTGCATATGCAAAATCTTATACTGGTAGTACCCCTCTCTCTACCTCTCTTCTGAAATGAGGGAAATGTGTTTCTTCTCCTTTCTGGGCCCAAGATTAATCATTGAGGTCAATCTGAATTTTGCTATTTAAATTAAATAAAATAATTAAATTATATAAAATCATATAAAACAATAAATAAAATAAAATATTTGTTTATAAATAAATAAAATAATTAATTGAATAATTAAAAGGAAATTCAATTCAATTAAAATTTAAAATAAAAAAAATAAAAGTGAAATTAAAAAAATTAAAATCTCATTTACATCACTGTAGTTGCACATTGTGTCCTGGTCCTGATATCTTCACTGCACCACTTCATATAAGTCTTCCCAAGTTTTTCTGAATTCCTCATATTTGTCATTTCTTGCTTGATAATTTTTTATGACATTCATATATCAAGTTTGTGCATTTATTCCCCAATTGATAGGCATCCTCTGTTTCCAGATTTTTGCTTCCACAAAGCCACTGCTATTCATATTTTATGTATATTAGAACTTTCTGTCCTTGACCTTATTTGGGTACATGCCTTATAATAGGATCACTTGGTCAAAAGATATGAATTATTCAGTGATTTTCTCACATAATTTCAAAATCATTTTCCAATGGAATTGGTGTATTAGTATATTAGTGCACCTTACCTTCCCATCACCCTTTTGACATTGACTATTTTCATCACTGATCATCTCTTTTGATTAGTGTGGGTTAAGTCTTCAGAGCTCTCTTTAATTTGCATTTCTCTTATTGTTAATGATGTGTAACATTTTCCCAATTCTTTGTTAAAAGAGTTCAGGAAATACATTCTAACGAATAATTTAATGTCTCTTTTCCACTCTTCATTTTCCTTTTTAATTGGAATATTAAAGAGGCTCAATGCACTTTAAAATAAAATGTTCTAACTGGAGTAAAGAAATATTTTCCACTTTCAGAAAAGAATAAAGACCATGGCAACACCAGGAGAGAAAGACAATAACTCACCACAGTGAGGTTTCATACCTTGACTACTGCCTCGGTTTCAGGTAAGCAACACAGTGTTTCTTCTGTTCTGTTTTTCCTTTTGGAGGTTGCTCCTTGTGAACGATGTAAACAGAGTAGAAATGTATGAGAGAAAGACAACATAAATGATCAAAGAGACAAGGAATTTTTGAATGATACAGTGGATCATTGTTTTGGAGCTAGCAGTTAGATACTTTAATTCTTTCATTTTTAAAGATTAGGAAACAGGCCCAAAGAGCTGAAGTGATTTTCTTGAGGTCACGTGGAAACTATGTGGCAGAGGAAGGAATAAAACCCAGGTCTTCGGACTGAAAATCCAGCAATCTTTATACTATACCATACCTTGACACATCAAAAGATCTACGATTCCATCAGTATTTGTATTCCCAATGCAAATTACAACTAAATAAACTCTAAGCCTTAGTAGATGTCTTCATGAATTGTATGGCCAAGAAAATCCAACACAATGAAATTGGATGAACTTTATTTTAGGTCAAGTAAAAGGACATGCTGTTTTGTATAACTGGTGCCAATCTTATATAACTTGTTTTTTTTCAGATAGGATGTACAGACAGAAAATATAAGGGAATTTAATAAGAATTTGAATAAATACATGAATAACATGAATATTATCCATGTGAATATTGGATATTAGAGAGGCATCATGGAGTGGTGGATAGAGACTTAGCTTCAGAGTCTGGAAGGCCTGAATTCCAGTCCAGCTTCCAAATGATACCAAGTCCTGTATTTATAATATGAAACAAAAAGAAAACACAAGTATAGTGGATATTGAGTTGGCTTCAGAATCAAGAAGATCTGGGTTAAAGTCTCATCTTTGACCCTGGGCTATATGACTCTAGACAAATCTTTTAACTTCTCAGTGTTCCAGGTAATTGCTTAAATTTATATGTTGGCAAGCAGGTACAGATCTGCATTGGTAGAAGGGTTTTATTCATTGGGAGATTCCCATACCAGAGAAATCATTAGCCTGACTGGAGTTAAAAAGGCTTTTAAGAAAAAATGAGAAAGTTTGTGTATGAATCAGTATGGTCTTGGCTATGTTCTTACGAATCATATGAATCGTAGCTAAAGAAAATAATGAACTTGTGTTTTGAATTCTTTCCTTTATTTCCATGTATTTTAGCTAAATACTATGACAATATTGCCCACTCACACTAACCAAAATTATTATATTTGGAAAAAAATCCTCAGTGGATTTTGTAAATTGCCGACAGAGAACTTAATATTCTTTATGCCTCTTAGGATATCTCAGGGCAACATAGATTAAATAATGACGTGCCTGAGAAATCTATGATTTTTTTGTGTACAAATATAGACACTGCTCCCTGCTGAATGAAGACTTTAGACTCATTTCCTTTATTAGGCATTGCATTTCTTCAGATTGAACATTTAGAGCAGAGGTTCTTGACCTTTTTTGAGTCATGGACCCCTTTGTCATTCTGATGCTGGCCTTCTATAGATTCCTTCTCAGAATATCTAAATAATTGAAGGAAGTGACAAATTTCAGTCAGAGAGTAGTGAAAACAAATATACAATCTTTTTTTTAACCATCCAATCAATTAATCAATCAATAAACATATTTTAAATTCCTAGTATGTGTCAGGCATAATATGAAAGAGGCAAAAGACAGTCCCTGCCCTCAAGAAACACACAAACCAAGTTCATGGACCTACTGAAATTTATTGATGTATCCTTTTGGAGCCTGTGGATCCCATTAGAACATGATATTTGTAAGCTCAGCTATTTTTATTAAGTTTGCTCACCAAGGTTATCCTTGAGAGGCGGTGGCACATCATCAGTTGAGATCCCCAGAATCAGGAAGATCTCAGGTCAAAATTCTGTCTCTGACACATACTGGATATGTGATCCTCAGTGTACCATTTAATTACTTGGTGCCCTAGGCAACTTTCTTATGCTTAAGTTAAAAAATAGTTGCCCATCTGCATTGGTGGGGGGAGGAGTCCTACTGGGAGTTTCCTAACTCAAAGGAATCATATTTCAGACCATAACCTCCAAAATCACCATTAAAAATAGGATTATAACCAGCACAGTATTTGTAATATATATATGTATATATATATATATATATATATATATATATATATATATATATATATATATATATAGCACCTGTATTATGAGAATGTTTCCATTTTGGATAAATATATTAGTAAAAAGAAGCCCTTTATTTACCTTATCTCTGGGTGGGCTTGATCTTAATAATATTAGGGAATTGTCATTTGAAGAAAGATCTTCCCAAAGAGAAGGCATCTTGTCTTGAGTCTATAATAAAGCTAAATGTCATGTAAAAATGATAGGTGAGTTCCCAGAGCACATCTCTGAAATCAAGATTGTTCCATTTGTGTTTTGCTGTTAGCTATCCAGGATGCAGATTGAATGTAGCTAGTTTATTCTTAATTCTGATGTACTCAATGTTGTTCAAATGCTACTAAGGTATGAAGGTTAACTACCATGACATAGGCTAGATTTGTATGTTTTAATCACTCTGCTATATAAGATTCTGTGAAAAGAGCATCAGTGATATCTAGGAGATATTTTATTTAATAGAATGATTTCCAGGAAGAAAACTGGAGTAAAATTAAAATCATATCCTCCTTTCTCCCCACCTCAAGTAGCAAGGGAGAACATGGGATAATTCTTTCAATCTCTACCTCCTTTCATCAAACAGCTCAGGTGCTACCATCATCCACATGTCCCTCCTGGTCCCTATAATTTTTAATGTTTTCCCAACCTTTCCTGTATTTATATGAAAGAGTAAGATCAGACACCCAAGAGGTAATATAGTTAAACTCTTTTATTTATAGCTAAAGAAATGGAAGTTCAGAGAGATTAAGTGAACTTCCAAAGAGAGATTAAGTGAACTTCCAAAGATGACACACACGTCTAAGTGGCATAATGGATAGAGAGATGCACTTGGGAGTCAGAAAGATCTGAGTTCAAATGTGATGTAAGTCACTTAACTGGCTGGGTGTGACCCAGGCAAGTCACTTCACGCTTCTCAGGATCAGCAGATTGCTGACAGAGATCACCCCTACTCTCTCACCAATCTTCAGTCTTTCCATGTCTTCTACTGGATGTTGCCTGTATTTGTAGGCATGTCTCCCCCATATTTCCCAAGTAGTCAAAAACAGTCCTCACTTTCTCTACTCTCATTCCTTTCTTAACTCCACAGTCTGGCTTTTACACATCATCTTTTAATTACCAACTTGGATGGCTTTTTTTTATCAACCTTCCTTTTATTTTTAAATCTCTCTGCAGCCTCTGGCAGTCTTGGTAGCCTTCTCTTCCATCATAGTCTCTCTTCCATAGGTTACTACATACTCCTCTCTTGGTTCTCTTCTCACTTGTTGGACCACTCCTCAGCCTCATTTGCTGGATCTTCATGCCCACTAACTGTGGATTCCCCTGCAGTCTCAGGTCTTCTCTCTCCTCTCTATGTACTATTTCAGCAGGTTATCTCATGGATTCTGTGCACACTGTTTTCAGATCTATTCATCCAGCTCTAACCTCACTCCTGAACTCCATTATTATCTCCAACTGCCTATTAGATATGTTGAACTAGATATCCTGAAGAAATTCAAAACCCAATATTTTCAAAACTGAACTCGTTCTCTTTCCTTCAAACCGTCCCCTCTTTCTAACTTTCCTGTGACTTTGGAGAGCACCACAATCCTCCTGGTCCCTAGGCTCATGACCTCAGTGACCTCCTCAACTCCTAACTCTCACCTCTTATTTCTAAATTTCCTTTCCTTTGTGTTTGAAGGTCTTTTCCTGGCCTCTTGCAGAATTTATTGTTTTTTGAATTAAATTTTAAATTTAATCACTAAATGTCTTGGAGTTCGCAACACTGGTTTTGCTTTTTCTTAATTTGAATCTGAATCTCTGAGTCTGGAAGGAGGAGAGGGAGACAGTAAGGATGTGGGGTTGAGCTTTCTTCCAAGCTCAGACACATGTATTGCCCCTTTCCCTCTGTTCCTTTGCTACTCAGCACTGGCTTTTGAAGTCTTAACAACTTTCTGTGGTTTGGGGCCTGGATCTCCATAGCACTGGAAAGAGGATGGTGGACTGGGGCATGAGGTTGCATTTTGTTTCAGGCCCATGGATCAGATTGGTTAACAAAACCTCACTACCTCTAGTAGGGAGGGCAATGGGAGAGATAATTCTGAATGAGCTCAAGGTAGATCCTACTTCATGGTGTTTTTTTCAAACCTACTTTTGGATTCCTGGTGTCTTAGACCATGATAACAGTTGAAAGTGCTTCATCTTTGGCACATAATTCCTATTTTGGAGTGGTTTTCAAGGTCCTGAGGATCAGTCCTCCATCTTGTTGGTCACTTGACCCAGAAGGCTCAACCATCATATCTGATCATTTGCTAAGGCCTATTGATTCAAATTTCACAAGATCTCTTGTATAATTGCCTTTGTCTCTCTTGATACAGCCAACACTTTGGCCCAGGCCCTCATCACCTCCCGCTGTGGCTATTGCAATAGCCTTCAGGTTGGTCTCCATGCTTCAAATATCTTTCCACTCCAATTCACTCTGCATTCAGCTGTCAAATTAATTTCTTAAAACTCGGGGCTAACCCTATGACTTCTCCTACTCAACAAACCACAGTAGCTCCCTAGTGCCTCCAGGATTGAATAAAGATATTTTATTGGCTTTTGAAGCCCTTCATAATCTGGCCCCTTGCTACATTTGGAGTATTCTTATACTCCCCAAATATTCTGTGATCCAGTGACAGTGGCTTCCTGCTGTTCCTCACACAAGACTCTCCATCTTCTAACTCTGTCTGCCCTGACAAACGTCAGTCTTGGATCACTCCTATCATCCACTGCCTTAGCTCATACACACATGCTGTTGAATGAAATTGACATAGCTGTTCTGACTGGATCCAGTATAAATTCATTGCACAACCTCAACTGAGCCCTCACTGATGCTAGACAAGCTGACTATACCTCCTTACCCCAACTCCCCCATTTCTTTGCAGTGGCTCTTTCTAAACCTTTTGATCCCACCTTAAACCTCCTATGCCTTCCCCTCCCACTGCTTTCTCAGCTGAGAACCTTGTCTTATTGTTCATGGAAAAAATTGAGGCCATTCACCTGGAGCTCTTTCTTCTCTCCTCTTCCCCATCTTATTTCTTCTGCCACTAAGTCTTTCTTCACCCCTCTTTTATAGGGTATGGTGACCATATTCCTTATCAAGGCTAAGCACTCCACTTGATCAAGGTATCCCATTCCATGCTCTCACTTTCAACAGAGTGTACCCTCTATCATCCCTACTTTATTACCTATTTTCAATTTCTCTTTGTCTAGTGGCTCCTTCCCTACTTCTTACAAATATACCTTTGCCTTCCTCATCCTCAAAAACCCTTCACTTTATCTTTTCTTCCTGGCTAACAATCATCCTATAGATATAGGTATAGGTAATGATATAGATATAGATATAGATATAGATATAGATATAGATATGGATATAGAGGGTTGTGATGCCTTCTGGCTCTGGGCCTATTAGCTGAAAGAGTATATATTCTGAGAAATGAGCTTTTGCTTTGGGGGCTCTCTCACAAGAAGGATCTTGTGATTTCCTGGTCGAGACTCTGAGTGGTCACATGTTCAGAGCTCCCCAACTGCTCAGAGGTAAAGGATCTCTAGATTCAGGGGTGGATGTAAAGTATATACAGCAGTATTGTTTTGATTCAAGCAGTAGAAACCTGTCTGTTGGTCTTTATTTCTCTTCTCTGTATTTTCTCTGTTAGTATTTTATGTAATTAAGAAGCTTATTGACCCCTGAAACAGTTATCTTTCCTAGTAAAGCAGATCTAAGAACCTGTGTTAACAGCCATCCTGGGAATGCCTGTGTGGTTGCCGTTCCAATGGTATCAAACTCAGATAGAAATGAGGCCACTAATACATACATAAGAATCTCAGAGGACCATATATTGACTTAGTTTTAAAATATAATTCCTACCTGTGTTTTATCTTAATTTTTATTATTTTGTTATTTTCCAATGATGCTGCATTTGTTTGACACCTCTGGTTTGCCTGTTATCTTTCCACTTTAGACTTTGTTTCTTGCCTTTCATTGCATCCCCAACATTTCACATATTATCTGCCATGTAGCAAGCATTTAATAAATTCTAGTTGACTTACTAAAATAAGGATAACAATATCACCTATCTCACGGGGTTGTTGAGGATCAAATCAGATAACATGTGAAGCATTTTGCAAGCCTTAGAATGCTATATAAATTCCAGTCAATTCAATAAACATTTATTAAATGCCTACAAAGTGCCAGGCTTGCTAAAGATACAGAAAAGGCAAAAGACAGCCCTTGCCCTAGAGAAGCTTACAATTAATAGAAGTTTGTCAGTCAATAAGCATTTCTTTAATGTTATTTTGTTTCATGCTTGGTCCTAAACTCTGGGAATACTAGGAAGAGACACCCACAATCCCTGCCCCTCCAAAGAACCAAAAACTTGTCTTCAAGACATGTTCTAATGTGCCCTCACATTCTAATGGGAGAGATAACAAGAAAACAACTTTGTACACTATCTATCTGTCTGTCTGTCTATCTATCTATCTATCTATCTATCTATCTATCTGTCTGTCTATCTATCCGTATGTATATATGTATGTATGTATATACATACGTATATACAAATATATATATATATACACACACATATGTGTGTGTATGTATCTGTGTGTATCAAGAAATACTTCCTAGCTTTATTAAATAGTAGCTGTCTAATTTAGGCAGCTAGGTGGCACAGCAGATAGAAGACTGAGTTTAGGGTTAAGAAGATGAATTCAAATACCATTTCAGACACTCACTAGCTAACTTGTAACCCTAGGAAAACACTTAATCTCTCAGCCTTAGTTTCCTCATCTGTCATAATGAAGATAAGAATAAGACCTACCTTTGAGGGCTATTGCAATAAGTAAGGAGATAACATATGTAAGATGTTTTTCAAACCCTATAATACAATATAATTTTAAATTATTTTTATAAAAGCTTTCTTATTTTTAAATTACATACCAAGTATACTTTAGTGCAACCTGGGGCGTTCACTATATTTCTTGAGCTTCTTGAGTCTGCATTACTTGTCTAAAACAATTCTACAGTGATATGACCCTATATATTGATCTAAGAACAATTGTCTCTTTTGTCCTTTGAGCAATAGTGGAAATAGAAATAGAATGAGCTGCCATGGGAACAGTAGATCCCCCATAATTGGAGGTCATGAAACAAAGATTGAAGATAATTTGTTCAGAATTTTTTAGTGGCAATTCATCTAATATAAGTTGAACTAGATGACTCCTGATGTCCCTTCTGAATCTGGAATTTTATAATTTTGTGAATAATGATAATTTCTTATTACTCAAAGAAAAAAAAGATCATAGAGCTCAACAAGTCTTCACTCTAAGTCGATCAACCAACAAACATTTATGAAACCTCCACTATCTGTGGATTAAAAAGAAAGAAGAAATAGTCCTTCTCTCAAGGAGCTTACATACATCCATTCCCAGCCCCGTTCCCTTTTTTGGAACCAGATGTGTACTTTCATTGTTGTTCAGAAATGTTATACAAGCATTTTTGACTACAGCACTGACATGTTAAGTGTCTTATCCAGGGTAATGTGGACCATATGTTAGACTTGAGATTAGCCTTGAACTTTGGTCTTTATTTTTTTTTTTTGCAGGGGGGAAGGCAGGGCAATTGGGGTTAAGTGACTTGCCCAAGGTCATACAACTAGTAAGTGTGTCAAGTGTCTGAGGTTGGATTTGAACTCAGGTCCTCCTGACTCCAGGGCCGGTTCTCTACTCACTGCACCACCTAGCTGCCCCGAACTTTGGTCTTTCTGACTCCAGTGACAACTCCTTATCAACCATACCATGTGGCCTCTCTCTCTCTCTCTCTCTCTCTCTCTCTCTCTCTCTCTCTCTCTCTGTCTCCCTTCTCTCTCCCTCTCTCAATGAAAGACTATACAGGATTCAAGTAGCTGCTTACAAACTTGACTGCACAGTCTCAAACTTCTTCCTTATCTTTCCTAAGGTACATTTAGTTCATAAAGCAAAGGGATATGCACCGAGTTCATTTTTAATAATGATATAATTAACAAAATTATATATTAATATTACTTATATGATATACTTATAATTGGCTATGTGATTATATTATGATATTAATATATAAATATTAATAGTAACGTTTTATATCACAGCCAAGAATTTCACAAGAGGCCCTTAGTCTGTAGTATGTGGCATGGATGGTAAGCTTATTTAATTTGAAAATGTGAAGGAGCTGGAAAAGATAATTAATAGATCAAATGATAGAAGCAAGATCCAAGGTCTTGACAATTTAGAACAGTGGTCCAAAGTTAACAAAGTGAAATAAAGTAGGATTACAAATAAAGTACTGCTAAAAGAAAACAAACAAATAATTAATTAGAAAGTATAGATTAGAGCAGGTAGGTGGGGGCAAGCATGGTTAGGCAACAGCATAAGGGAAAAGTATGTCTTGTAAAATGAAATATTATTATTCATTAGAACATAAGGTTCTTGAGGGACAGTGCAGTTTTTGCGTTTTCTTTGTATCCCTACACCTAGCACCATATTTGTTACACAGTAAACCCTAAATAGATTTATGTTTGTTATTGATTTACAACTCTAAATCTGATTGTCAGAATACAAATATCAGATATTTGAAAGCCTAACAAATAGAAAAATGATTAGATACATTTTGCTTTATCTCATAGGGTAGGAAATAAAAGGAATGGAGAAAAGATTTTGATTTGGTAAAAGAAAAAAAAAACAAAACTTCAAAAGGTTTATTAGTGTTTAAATGTGGAACAGGGGCTCTTGGGAAGCTGCGAGTTTCTCCCTAGTACAGATTATCAGGTAGAATCTGGATGTTCCTCTTCAAAAATGGTACAGGGAAAGATTCTTGCTCAGCTAAGCATTGGACTAGAACTAGATGAACCCCAAAGTCCCTTCCAAATTGGAAAAATGGATATGTGACCTGAAGAGAAAAAAAGTCATATCACTAAAAAATAAAATAAAAACAAAAAAATTACTTGAGAATGCAAGGTAATAGCTTTTACAATAGTTTAGGGGAGAATTCTTAGGAGATATAACTGATATATAAATGTATATATGATGTATAATATAAAATTGATATATAAACATTTAAGTCAAAACATTTTGCTCATATGAGTTAAAATATAATTTTGACTAGATGAAATTAAGGGAACTTTTGTTTGAACAAAATCAATGAAAATAGAATAAGAAGAGAAAACATTTTTGGGGAAAAACTTTTTATTAAGCATCAATAATGTATGAAATATGTTATTTATAAAGGGGCCTTCTTAAGATATTGTCTGATACCCAGTAAAAGGAACCTTTGCATAAAGGTACAGACACCATTACAGAAACTCAGTAGGAGTTGCCACTCCTCTGATATACACTCAAATGATAACATCCTCCTCCTCTTCATCGACGTCAGTCTTCCTTTTAGCTAGGTTCTTATTAGAGTTGCCAATCTGTTTTGGTTGAGGCCAAGTCTTTGATCACACTTCTTTTTTGCTCCATTTTCAAAAGCCTGACTTTGTCTTATAGACCTTAGGTGCAGACTTGCAAGAGTGAAGTTCAAACAGCATAGCATCCCTCTATCAATTTGCTGAGACACATGCTGCCATCTAGGACTCAAGCCTCTGCCTTCATCTGCTGGGGAAGACTAGAGGTTTAAGTGTTGGATGGTCAACAAGCCTTTATACATGCACCATGTGCCAGATGCTGTGCCAAGGGTTGGGAATACAAAAAGGGGGCAAAAAAGCAAAACAAAACAACAACAAACCAGCATGATTCAGCAAAATGTGAATACTTCGGGGAAAAACTACTCCATACATTAACCGTCTCCTAGTTCTTTACTACAGTTAAATGGTTCCTAATAACCCAAATCCTAAAATATTCCCTATGAGTTCCCTTTGTGTTTTTTCTCCTATTTAAATCCAATTGTGCTTTTTTTGGAACTTGCTGCCTTTTAATTAATAATTCAAAACCAGTAGTTCTGCTGCCGAATACTGTGCCTCTGTAGGTTCAGTTAAATGATGATAATAAATGTTATCTGTCTGGTATAATAGTTAAGCAACACATATTAATTTCTGATCTACATGGAATTTTCAGACTTGATGAGATGTTGGGTTTTTTTCTTCATTAGAGACTTTGAGGTGTCTGTAATACTCAGGATCATTTAAATCTAATATAAACCTGAAAAGGAAGAGATTTCAAAAAGGTCCTGTCCCCATTATTGAGGCAGATAGAATGGGAAAAAGCTAAGTCTCAAAAGTCAAGAGTGAATATAAGGAAACTGATAAAAGATAGAAAAGGAAGAAAGCTAATGAGAAAAAAGTTCAGTCATCATTGTCATCAATAGCAAATATGTTTGAATTGTACATTCAGGGCATGAGTGGTCTAAGAAAGACTGGGGAAGGGAAGAGAAGAGACATGTATAGACAGCTAAAAGGGAAGGGGGGATGCCCACAGATCAAAGGATGACTTCTATCCATAAGTTCTTCCACTAGAAATTATATTAAATTTGAGAAACTGGTGTAAAGATTTTAATTTCAACTAAAAGATACTATCAACAAGACATTTGAAAGTGTGGTAGCTTCATGTTAATCTGACCTTTTAATAGAAGTTGAAGTCTTTAGGTTATTGAGGAATACAGTTATGAGAGCAATAAGTAAAAGAACATACACTGTCGATATAAAAAAACACTGAAATAAATTGATATTTTAAGTAGAAAGAAACTACTGAAACACAAAGCACTTAACCATACCAGGGAATCAATTTATCATGGTTATTTGACAGAGATAAATAGGAATCCACTGGAAAGTAGCTTATTTTCTTGTCTCTAAGCCCAATTTTTTACCGTGTTGCATTATTTACTCTTTGGAGTTGAAGCATGAGATTTTTATGTACCTTCCTTTATATGGACCCTCGTCTTTTAATAATTTTTTTGGGGGGACAATGCTATTTCAGATTGAGGCAGTTAAAAACCAACGAGGGAAGATCATTATGATGTAAAATCTTGCAGCTGATTTGCATGCTGTTATTTCAAAAATGCTTTATAACTACTGTTTAAATGGGTTAGTACATTAAGGTTATTATTGTGCTGTGTAGAAAAAGGCTATGGCTTTATAGTCAGGGAGATGTGGATCCAGCTCCTGTCTTTGACACACACAATAGCTAAAGGACCCTAGGAAAGTCACTTAGCTCTTAAATAAATGCTTGTTGACTGACTGTTGACTGACATACTTTCAGTATCCCAAGAAGCTTTGTAAGACTGTAAATTACAGAAAAGAGTTTGATCCACATTGATGGAAAGAGGTTTTATCACCAGGAATTTCCTATTAATGAAGTCTGGACCAAAAATATAAGGGCACATCCTAGATTTTTTGTTTCTAAAGAGCACTTTTATATCAATGTGATATGGCTTTAATTTCTTTTTTGCTTTTCTTTTTATAAAGAAAACAATAATAAAACAGATAAAATTGATATTAAACATTATAGAGACTATAATTTTACATAATATAATGGCACACATGACAAGCTGTTATTTTTCTGAGATTAACAACTGACTTTTTAGAATAATAGGAAGTAGAGAAGTCACCTATAAGACCAATAGTCACTGAACAATGACAATAGTGGTGAGAATTCTGCATTTGGAGTCACCAGACCCAGATTTGAAGGCTGTCTCTTCTATTCACTACTTGTATAAACTTGGACAATTCACTTAATTTCTCTGGACCTCAGTTATGTTATATGTATATATATATATATATATATATATGTATTGGATGATGTCTGAAGTTCTTTCCAGATCTGAATTTTTCATTTATATATATAATCTATGACTGAATAAATCATCTAACAAGCTTTATGTTCAAAGACCATCCATGGTTACATAATCAATGAACACAACTTATCACTATTCAATTGATTATGTTGATTATAATCATATTGGCTGAATGCTGAGCTCAGCAAAAAATGAAATGTTATTAATAAAGTGCTAAAGTAATATCTTAGTGATAACAATATCAATTATATTAATGATGTGTTTGTACTAGCCATTCACTAATGTATTTAATACACCACCAGATCACCTGTGAACCATATTCTGAAATGCTACCTGAATCAAATAAATGTCGTTATCTTATTCTATCTAAAATATATAGTCAGCCATTTCTTCATTGAATCACTATCAAAGTGGATTCACATATTCATTTTCTGGAGACATTTGGATATAAATTTTGGAATTGGGGCTTAAAAGAAAATAAACCTAATATTTTCTTTTAATAATGAAAGTGGTAAATAAATAGTAAATTCAGGCTGGCTGTTTTATTCAATAGTTGACCTAACGGGGGGAGATTTAAAAAATAATGAATACACAGAAGAAAAATTTCCATATAGAACAGAAAAAAAGATTGTATGTGAAAATGTTCATCAATACCTTGCTTTATATGTGTATATGTTTATAGATGCATTTGCACTCTATACATACATTATATATTGTATGTGACTAGCATTTATGTAGCATTTTAAGGCTTGCAAATTACCTTACGCATGTTATCTTACTTGATCCTCACAACTATCCTGAGAGACAGATCCTACTATTATTCCAATTTTTACACATGTAGAAATTGAGGCTGAATGAGGTTGAGTGACTTCCTCAAGCTGAACAACTGGGAAGTATCTGTGGCAGCATTCAAATTCAGACTTTCCGGACTTTGCTCTACCCATTGTACCACCTAATGGCCTCTTATGTTCAAAGTGGTTCTACTTGTCTTTGTTTCCTGCTGAACTTCTTTCTGTTCTGTCCCCTTTAAACAAGAGTCTCAAGTGACTGGGTAGATTTTAAAATTATAATGTCAAGGATTGTCAAGTGAAAGAAGGGTTGGATTTGATTTGTTTGGTCACTGAATTCAGAACTAAGGTTAATTAATGAGTGGAAGTAACAAGGAAGAAGGTTTATGCTTTAATTGTCTTTTTCTTACTCTATGTTTACACACCAAATGACGTGAGCTTTTTCATATACAGAGGAAAAAAATAGGATTATATTTGAAAGTGTAAATCTCTTTTATGTATAGCTTATTTTTCTTTTAAAATATACCCATGCTTGATTTTAGCCCCAAAAGCCTGAGAAGTGAATAGGTATCTACACTGTCCTTGTTTGAGACTCTTTCTTTGGACTTCTATGCATTTTTTTCAATGATCCAATGACCTTCTTTTCTTTATTTTCCCACTCTTTTCTGTTTTCTGCCACCATATCTTATCTCTTTCTCACTCTCATCCCATGCCAAATTGAAAAACAGAAAAGATTTGGGATGGATGTAAGGAAAATCAATCCCAAAATTAAATGTCTCAATATGTAGAGGCTTCCCTTCACTGGGGGTCTTAAAGCAGAGGCTAAATGAGTACTTGATGAATATGTCATTGTATGGATTTTTGATATAGGTTTTGTTGGTTGGCTAGATGGCTTCTCATGGTCCTTCTAATTAATACTGTGTATCTTCTATTGTTATATAGTGTCATGTCAGAAAGAGCACAGTGATAGAAATTGATGATGTTTTTAATCCTTTCAGAGATTTTTCTCTTTTGTATTGTTAAGTACATATTTATGTATACTTGTATATGTATGAGATAAAGGCATAGAGATAAATATATTTTAAAATCATGTTGATATTTTAAAATATTTTCATGGGGAAACATTAAATATATTTATTAAAATAAGTCTACCACTGGAACATATATCATCTGACTGAGTTTTGGAATAATTTTTAGTTATTTTTAGTTATTCAAATTCATTAATACAGGAAATTTACCATGAGGAAACTCCCTTTGCCAATGGAGATCAACAAATGACCTGTTAATTTGCAGGGTTTTTAAAGGAAGAGAAGATATCAAAGGCATGAACAACATACCAGAACTTTTTCATTAACAAGGAGGGGGAAGGGCTAAGAGCACATCAACAATTATATGCCTACCAACTCCCTCTGTGCAAAATATTTTGGAAGATCATCTGTACTGGAGGTGTTGTCAATGGAGATATAAGTAGAGAAAATATAGGCTTTTGCCTGTATTCAACAATATGCCTAATCCTCACCATTTCACAACTGTCTAAAATATATAGAGAATATGAGATCTCATAGTACTTGTTTGTTGGTTACAAACAAACCAAAAAAAATACCCATTAAATTGGTTGAAGGAAATTCCTCCTGCCCTTACATTTTAAAAGGTTTAAAAAATGTTATCTCCCATCCCTGCACCAAAGTCGGATTCATGAGAAAATGCAACAAGAGAAATCACTCTATTCAGTGACCCTCTGATAATAAACATAAAACAGAGCTGTATACCCTGCAAAGGTATTTGCCACTTTGATGGAGAAAATTCAGCACAGAGCCCAGATTGAACTGAAATTTCTTGTCAATAGTGATATCCTTTAGATGCTCTTAAGAATCTCCATATCATGAGAAGACCTAGGCACACTGTTCTTCTACTCCCGTTTTCCACCTGCACTTACAGATTTGTCTTCTCACTAAAATGCAAACTCTTTGAGAGTAAAGACTGTCTTGTTTTTGTATTTACATTTAGGACACCCTCAATTTCTGTACAGATGATCTTCAAAAAGATTTTGCATAGTTGTTTATATGTTCTTAGTGTCTGCCCCTTTTTAAATAAGTTACATATTTTCTTTTCGTGCCTCCAGTGTCTTCTCTTCCTTTAGATACCCTGAAATTAGCCCATCAAAGTCCTCACAACTGTATAGCCTCTAGCACAGATCTCCTTTTTATGTCTGGATCCCACCTGCTTACTTGTCCTATCTGCATTCTCTTGAGTGCCAGTTCTACTTCCTTAGTAAGCACCTTAGGTTCTGTATTATTAGGGTATGAATGGGGTCGCTACACATGTTGGAGCACATGTAGTGCTCCCACTGTACTGGATGGAGAAAAATTCATTGTCACAATTTTTGCAAAATTTTGGTATTTTTTCTATTTCTAGTCTTCTTTCCATTTTCATACCTGAAATATCCTATAGATGACTTTGCTTAATTGGGTATCTTGATAACCTTTCTTTAAACCAGTTTTAACCTCCACTGTTTCACTCTGCTTTATGAGACAATTGTTCTAGTAATTGTCCATTGTCTTTCTTCATAAGATTTTATGGATGAGTTTATGTTCTTACCTAGTGTTGCCTTTGTCAGCCACCTTGTATAATCCTAACATTCCTAAATAGAATGTTATTTGGCACAAGCCTTTAGGCCAGGTTCTATATTAAAATTTTAAATGCTTTTTTCATATGAGGAAACAACAGAATGAAATCCTCACTCAAGTGTATGAAGATAGATGAAACTGGAAAGAAGTTGACAAATAGATATGAAACCAACTGGATTAGTCAGAATTTATGTAAGGATTTATTTGCATTAGCAATGATACTGATAACATTAAATGCAAATTCCACCATCTTAGTACCTTACTATGTGATGAAGTGGCAAATGAACTTAAACGGAAATTGCAAAGAATAACTGAATGTGATTAGGTGCACAAAGAAGAAATTTGTATTAAAGACAAAATAATTTTAAAAGCATTTGGGGGCCCGAGTTTCAAAATACTTCAAGGATTTTTGCAAAGAACTGGAAAGTATTGTACACAGTATATTTGACCAAAAAAGGACAATTGAATAGAGATCAACTTTTATTGACCCGTATGCCCACTTTTCCATATCTCTTAATTACTAGTGAGAAAAGAGGAAGAAACATTCAGACTTTTGTGTGTTTAACTTTTTCAAATAGCAAACTACATCTTTAAAATCTTACAACTGAGAGGTGCAGAGAATATAAAATCTTACCATGTCTTTTTTGTTGATTGGGCTAATAATGGACTCAATACTTATTGACTCACCCATAAGTGTTTTGGTCTTAATTCTCAGTTTGTGGTCACAACACCTCTAGGATGTGGCAAATAGAAGAGGGAAGATTATTCTTTGTGTCCATGCAAACAGTCCAATCCTTGTAAATATACCTACACTATTGTTTCTGACATAAATTTTGTAAAGCTAATGGCCTCTTATGCACATTCTCTGTCAGATCATTTATGTGTCCTAGGCAAGGTTGGGAAATTGGTGTATTGGAAAGAATGCTGGACTTGAATCAGAGGATCTGGGTTTAAATCCTAGCAGCAACTTCTTAATTTTGTGACCTTGGGTAAGTCACTTAAGCTCCTTGGGAATCTGTTTCCTTATGTATAAAGTAAACAAGTGTGATTGGTTGGCTTCTGAAGTCCCATCTAGCTCTAAGCCTATGATGCTGTAATCCTGCCCCATAAACTTATCAACTGGGAAACTCTGGGAAAGTCACTGACCTTCTTAGAGGATCACAGCATGGACTTTCTTTTCATCTGTACTTTAAGGACAGGCAGAAGAAAAAAAGGAGACAGCAGCATGGTGGCCCATAGTTCTCAAGGTTTATGGAAAAAGGGTCTTTCTTGAAGAAATTACTCTTCTTACTTCGTTCTCCTCATGCTTCACTTAACTGTTTTATGCACTGTTAATTTATTCATTGAATTCAGATTCTGAAGACTCCAGTGTAATCAGTACTACTTTTCTGAAGGGATGAGGGAGAGCATAACTGCCACTGGGCTTTCAAATCAGAATTCATTTTAATAGTTTCAGAGAGCAAAGGCTTGACTGCTAACACAGGAAGATTAGCTCTGCATGTGTTCCTGTCCCTCACCCACTTCGGGGGCATTAACACAGAATGTGTTTTGTTGACTCATAGAGTGCCATATTAGCTAAATTAAACATCAAACATCTGTCTAACTTTAAGGTTCATCTACCATGGGTAGGTTGGCAGCATAAGTGAAACCTGAACATTGAAAGGCCCTCAATCAGTCAAAAGGATAGTGCCACCATAATGGCAAACTCAGCAAGTGATTACATCAAAGGATTTAAAATCTATTTCAGAAGTGCCTTCTTGATAATAACATTGATCTGAGCTCTCCCCTTGCAGATTTCCTGGTGCTGCAAGGCAGGTTCTGCATAGTCTTACTTTTAGAACAATACTCCTTCTTTGTGTCCATGCAAACAGTTCAATTCTGAATACATCTACACGTTGTCTCTGACACAACTTCTGAAAGCTAATGGCCTTTTATTCATGAAGCCAAAAATGCAAGATTTGTTTGGGCACATTCCCTGCCAGATCATCTATATGGACTAGGCAAAATTGAGAAATTCCAACCTCCTCTTCACATTTGAAAATTGCAGCCTCCCAGGTGTTGAAGCTTTGGGATCTTAATATGACTCATGTTAGTTGAATTACTCCAAAAATAAATACCTGTATTCTTTGAAGCATGAGATTTCTTTTGGCATTGAAATTACGTGCATTGGTAAAAACTAATTTTAAAAGTGTCTCTTGCTATGTTTGAACATGTTCAACCCTAGGCAGCAAATCATACTACCCCCTAGCTAAAGCTCCTTCCCCTCCTTCCTTCAAAGAACAAATTTAATGAATATGGTAAGAATATAGGAATGAGGTTTTCATTTCTGTTCAATTTTCTCAAATTTACATAGGAAGCTGAAGCAATGTGGTATACTATTTGGAGTGCTGGCCTCAGAGCTTGGTTCAAGTCCTGCTTCTGAAAAATATTGACTGTGTGACCTTGGACAAGTCAGGGTCTTGATGCAACCCTCTAAGATTAAGTTAAATTACAGAGAATATTTAGTAAAGAGAGTTTTTTTCACTCAGGAGTTCCTATACCAGTGAAACCAGTGATCCAGTCCCTATCCTAGATCTTAGAAGATGGCGGCGGTGTTGAAGATGTTGATGACTCATTCTCCTTTTATCTTCTTTATTTTTGGTCAACCAGGTCCCACAATTCAAGGAACTTCTGTTAAGTACCTACTATATGCTAGGTTCTAGGAATAAAAATGATACATTTTTCTCAAGACAATATTCACCTAGGTTTCTTTGGGGCTGGAGTTAACAAGCAGAAATTACCTGACCAGAAACTTTCAGGTAAACTGATTTTGGTAAATCTTGGTAAACTGATTTTTAGAGAGATTTTCCATGGGGTTATGTTAAATTACCTCTTCATCTAATTATTGTCAGGTAGATTTTAATGCTAGATAAAGGCAGTAATAGTTACTGAAGTAAATTGATTGTGTTCCAGGTTATTTATTAATTCTTAAATACTTCAATGGCTGTCTTCCAAATGGCTCTTCTCTCCATAAATACTGAGATAATAGAGTACTCCTAAATGAATGAAACCTTAAGGGTAACTTTTCAATGACTTTATATCACAGGAGGCATCAGACAGGAAGATGAATAATATCCAAATGTGTTTCCTAGCTGTCATGGAAGATATCGTGAGTAGGATCCAAATGGAAGAAGGTCCTCCAAATGCTCCTTTCTGAGGGTAGCATTGGACTGATTGCATCAACCCTAGAACTTTACAAGGCTTCTTCAAAGAACTCCATAATTATTTTAAGATTGGCATAATAATCTATGTAGAAAAAATTAAATGGATACAAACATTCATTGTTTTGACTTTGGCACATTATTGGAAGGCCAATTTAAGTTGTTTTATTATTTCACATTTATATCACAGGTACTATAGATAATGTGTTGAAACAAGAATGGAAAGAGAGTAAGAGAACCAGTAGACTGAATCTGGGAAATTTTCCCTTATCCTGAAACAAACAGCTATCTTTTTTTTAATCATCAGTATGATTACAGTGAATCTATATGGCTTCAACTTATGAAATACCATAGTTTCTGAAGAATTAAAGTTTGGGTCACCCACAGAGCATGAGATATACATGAAGGGGATGGGTAAGCTGCAACATATCACCAATGGAGAATTGCCAACAGGATATATAAAAGTAAAGAATGCCTAGACTAGGGATTTTCAAATATTACGAAGTTGTCAAAATTTATTATAGTCACTAGATAGTTCAGCTGACCCTATTTTTTTTGGGTCTGCGCGTTTTCTCCAATTATTCCCCATGTCTGGAATTCTCTCCCTCTTCTACTCTGACTAATGACTTCACTGGCTTCCTTTAATAAAATCTTGCCTTTTACATAAGGACTTCCTTCTGTTAATTGCTTCTTCTTATCCTGTAGGTATATAGTTTGCTTAGTATACATTTATTTGCACAATGACTCCTCCATTAGATTGTATGTTCCGTTGAAGGCAGGGACTGTCTTTTGCCTCTTTCTGTATCCCCAAGGCTTGGCCTTGTGCTTGGCATGTAGTAAGCTTTTAATGAATACTTATTATTTGATTCCAATTCATACTCTTTTGTAGCCAGAATGGACTTTGTTTTCTTTGAATGACTCAGCTCGCCTTGTTGAGCTTCCCTGGACGCTGGGGCTTGCTCTTCCGGGGCAGGACCAGAGCTTCCTGTGTGATGAGTCATGGTGCTGGCTGAGGGGAGGTGTGTTAATGTGGTCTACGCTGGGGGAGGGGCCAAGTCAAGAACCAATCGGCCCTGGTCGTTCAGGCGATGATGTCAAAAACTCTATAAGAGGGGAGAGGACAGCTTGAAGATCCTCCTTTCCTTTTCCGGTTGGAGCCAGAGACACCTACAGCCGAAGCTGAGCTGCCGGTAGCAGAGCTGACTAGAGGCTAGTGGGTAATCTTCTTACCGTAGAGGGGAAGCATGTATACGATTTTGCCTTATACCATCTCGCTTCTCTGTGGCCTCCTGGTTACCCTTATAAGGCGGACTTATTGGGCCTGGAAGCTTTTGATGAAAATATCAAAATGGGGACGCTGGTTTGTGGGCTTGTTATTGTGGAGTGTAAATACATGCTTTAGTTCTCCTGCCTTCTGCCTAGAGAATTCCTTATATCCTGTGGTTCTGGACCTTTTTAGGCACATATGAGATTCTCTTTGAAATCATAAATTCTGCCTTCCTAATATATCTGTGAAACAATGAAGATCACACTCCTTCAACATGCTACCCTGTGCCATTCTTGTCTACTATATCTTTTAATAAATTATCCATAGAGCATTCACCCAGCGTTTTGGAGACTTCATTTGGTGTTGTTTTGTTTTATTTTTTGTAGCAATATAGGCTATCCATCTGCTATGTTTCACTCTCCCTCAATGGCTACCCTACCTTTTCTTGTCACTTATTTAGTGCGTACTTGATGCTATTATTTATACTTCTTTTTTGAGAACAATATCACTGATAATATATTTCAGATTACCTAAACCCACCATGCATGATTACATTTCCTTGTCAACTGCAATTGTTAACTGTGATTTTGCATCTTTT
Organism: Trichosurus vulpecula; assembly: GCF_011100635.1. NCBI lineage: Eukaryota > Metazoa > Chordata > Mammalia > Diprotodontia > Phalangeridae > Trichosurus > Trichosurus vulpecula. The sequence goes on along the minus strand of NC_050578.1, from coordinate 91,760,257 downwards.
GAAATGTGGTATAACATGGTTAGCATAACTCGAAGATTATAATGGAAAAAAAATGAGTGTTTACAACAATGGAAAGCTTGGGATCATTTCAAGCACAGTTCAATTTGCCAAAAGTCACTGAGCCCAATCTCCTGTTCCTCCTATTCAACCATAGGTCCAGTTCATTGTTTCTTACCAACATCATGAAAGATACTGATTTATTAATTTAACAAGGTACCATGTCCGGGTGCATATTATCTGGACAGTTTTTTTGTATCTACTTCTATTTACTTGCATGGATAATTATGATAACTTTTGAGTAATTTGGATTTGTTTTCTTTTGTAAAAGTGTATTTTTATTTATTTCATTAAATATTTCCTACACACACACACACATACACACACACGTTTAACATTGATTTAAAAAAATTGGCTTCCAAATTCTCTCCCTTCCTCCTGTTCCGCCCATACCCCTTGCAAAGGCATGCAGTATGATATTGATTATATCTGTAAAATCGTGCAAAAGATATTCCCATATTAGCCATGTTCCAAAATAAAACAAAAAAAACTGAACAAAAATAAGGAAAGTTAAAAAAGTAGGTTCAATCATCACTCAAGTTCATAAACTCTCTCTGAAGGTAGATAACATTTTTTTCATCATGAATCCTATGGAGTTGTCTTGAATCCTTGTCTTAACCAGAGTGGCTGTATTTTATAGTTGATCATCGTTACAATATTGCTGTCACTGTATACAATGTTCTCCTGCTGCTCATTTTTTTTTGCATCAGTTCAAGCTGGATTTCTTTATGGAAGCTTTGTTATATTCTGGGACTTAGTGAAATTTCCATGATATTATCTAGTATTGGAAGCATTTAGAGGACCACACAATTGATACCCACATCTTCCTTAATGCTTATGAACAACTTAGGCAAGAATGTTTCCTGGTTTTGTGTTTCGCTTGATGTCCATACTAACCAGATTGTTGCAATTAGCTGTAATTGTATCTGTCATAGATTCTTTATTATGATTGGAACATATGTGTGAGGCTGCCTGATTTGAAGAGAGCTTTTAAGATTGCATTTTGTTCTAATCACCAGAGTAACCAGATCTTTTGTGGGTGTGATCAACAAACAATAGACAGAACAGAAACATTTTCTTCATCTCTCAGTTTCATAACTGTGAAGAATGTTTGTCGTAAAAAAAAAGTCATCTGCAAAAGTTTGCTTGTTCCCTTTTGATGTTTACTTCAAGGATGCCCTCAGCACGTGCAAAGACTATTTTCATAAAGATTTTATATCAATCAGAAAGTAAACGCAACTAATCGAGTTGCTTTAGTCTTCTTGGTTACCTTGTTTTTTAATTGCCATTCATGATCAAGAGATCATGATTCATTCTTTCTTGAATCTTCCCATGTCCAACATATCCTAAATGATAGCTGGATCCCACAATCTCTACTTCACACTGCAAAAACCTTCATTATATGTGTCTAACACATATAATGCAAGTTTTTTTTCTAAATAATTGCCTAAATGTATAGACATGATTTGTGGTGGCATAAATAGACATGACCTTAAGCTTGGCCTTTTTCCGCATATAGAAGAGCACAGAATTGTGATTACATGTTTGTTGAGGTAGAGTGGGGGAAGGAAGAGGAAGGAAGGACAGGAAATCAGTCTGAAACATATAATTGTTCTCTCTTCAGCTATCAACTAGATGATAACACACAAACAACTACTTACAACCAAAATATGTATAGGATAAACCCTGGGGACAATCTCAGAGGGAAGGCACTAAGTATTAAGGAGGACTGGGAAAGATTTCTTCCAAGAGGTAGGACTTTACCTGAGACTGAAGGAAACTAGGAGTCATAGATGAGGAGAAAGAGAATTCTAGACATGGGATACAGCAAGTGAAAAAATGCTTTGGGTTACAAGATGGATTATCTTTGTATGAGGAACAGCAAAGAGAGTGTGTGAGGGAGAATATGGTATAAGAAGAAGGGGCCAAGTTATGAAGGAGTTTAAAAAGGTAAAAAGAGAATTTCGTATTATATGGCTAGAGGTAACAGGGATTCACTGAAGTGAATTGAATGTATGAGTCACATAGAACTGAGAGGAGGAAGGACGGGAGTGGGGAGAGACTTGAGGAAGGGAGCCAATCAAGAGACTGTTCTAATAGACCAGGATGACAACTTCCACCACTCTCCATCAGCTGCTGTACTTGTTTTGCACTCTGGGGAACATCATGGCCCACCCAGGATAAGCTGATCACGTGAAGTCTTATCAGCATCTGAGTGACTCAGCTGTGGATACTCTACACCTTTCCAACTGCCACAGCCTCCTCTCTCCTCTGATTGGAAGGCTGGAGAGAAACACACTAAACTCCTCCCAAAGCTTACCTTTATGGAGGAACTCTCTATTTTCCATCAGCAGCTCTTTTTAGTTTATGCTTCAGAGACCAACATGCCCCCATGTCAGGTATCCCCTGCTTTTACCCCCTCCATCAATTTCCAGCTTCTTTTTTGTATGTTGTCTTCTCCTATCAGATTATAACTTCCAGGAAGACTGGGACTGTCTTTCTTATTATTGTTTTTGTCCCAGCAGTTAGCATAGTGCCTGGCATGTAGTAGGTGATGAATAAATGTTTATCGAATTGAATTGCATCAGAGTGGTGACAATGAATTCAGAGGAGAGATGGGATCATATATGGAAAATAGGAGGAAGGTAGAAATGACAAGACTTGAAAACTGATTAGAAATGGGGGATGAAAATGATGAGTCGAGGATGGCACCCAGGTTGAAAGCCCGAATGACTGAGCAGGGGGTAGTGATGCCCTTGACAGTAATGGGGAAATTAGGAAGAGGGGAGAGTTTGTCAAGAGAGAAAATTATTCCAGTTTTTGGCTATATTCAAGATTTTCGCAAACATGCCTGAAGCCCAAATTTGTTTGCATGCTATCTTCGAGAAACTCTAAGAAGCTCCTATTCCCATCATTTCTCCTTGAAAATCATTCATATGGATTGGCTTCAGTATCAATTGCTAACCACAAGGGAAGGTAGAATGACCATGTGAATTGTACCATAGCTTAGTATACTGTTCAAGTACACATATTACCACAATTACTCTAATATGCTTTGATGCTTAATGTATCAAGTGATTTTATATATTGATGTGCATTGGAGATAACTGGTATATAGATCACATCTTAGCTTTATCTACTGCAATCCTCATCTATGACTTCCTATAAATGCTGCATAGGGGAATCTATGCAACACTTTGGAAACCTAGCTCTAGGTAAGGGATAATTTAAAAAGTTGTGGTATATTAATTTGATGAAAAATTATTGCATTATAAGAATTGACAGACATGAAATGTTCAGAGAAAGTTGGAAAGATATTTAAATTTATTCAGAGCAGAGAGAGAGAGAGAGAGAGACAGAGAGAGAGAGAGAGACAGAGAGAGAGATAGAGAGAGAGAGAACCAGGAGAATATTTTACACAGTGACCATGATAATAAATCAAGATATCAAAGATTTGTAATTTTGACATATGCATGAGATAACTTGTTTGAAAAGAATCTTTAAAATGGCAGTTTGATTTACCAATGCTGATGCATTTAATAGTCCATAAACAAAAACAGTTGGAACTGTGTTTTCTACATCATTCAACCAATTGTTTGACTGTGAGGATGTGGCACACTGTAGAAATTCATTTGTGTGGAAGCCTGATTATTCCTCACTCCTATTTTCATTAAAGATATCTTTAATATAGGCAAAGACCAATCCACTCATGACTTAATAGAGATGAGAAAGTAAGAATATATTGACATCTTAGCATTCTTTTATTGTGTGTGGATGTGGGGAGGGGGCAATAATACTTTGTGATTATCCCTCCCCCATCATTTTGAATAGAGTAGTCTACTACTCATTGTGACAAGATTATAAAATTGTGTTAATTGGTTATGTTCAAACTAAAATAATTCCAGGAAATCAATAATGAACATAAACTATATGGAACCCAGTAAAATACCAAGAGTTGTGTGATTACTGAATAAATAAATGTAATGAAAAAAAAACACTGGAACAGATAAATTATATTATTTCACACGTTTATAGGACTTAGAGCTTTAGGAGTTTTAGCATATAATCCTCTAATTTTACAGTTTAGGGCCAGGGAGATGGTCAATTACCTATCATCATACAGAATATAACTACTACAGCAGAGCTAGATTTGAACTCAAGACTTCTTATTCTAAGCCTAGTGTTCTTTTCTCTATATCACAACGACTTTAAATTAGTCCTTTGGATTTAGGTATGTAGTACAAGGCATGTAGTGTAAATCACCTGGGAGGTCTCTTGCATGTTTACTGCAACAATGTTGCTAGCAGTTACTGTGGCTGCCTAAGAACAATAACACTAGCATGCAGAAGGGCTGCCAACACAGATTCTTTGATCTCCCTTTCTAAGGAAAGCAACCTTGAGGGGTTAACAATCTCACTTTAATCAAACATACATATATCATTCACTTAGTTCAGGGGGAAAAGCCAGCACCCTGAACTTCAGAGCAAATACAAACAGAAATTACAGAGACAATGTAAACAGAGAAAACACACACAGTTATCAACAGACAGGCCTCTAGCTGCCTGACCAGTTCAGAACCTGCTTAAGATCTGAGTCAGGTCCTGGCTGGCGGTTCTTGGGGAAGGAGGAGTGCTGGTGTGGCAGAGCTGGCTGTATAGAAATACCTCTGAAAACAACAATGCATCTCCTCAACCTTGGAACAGAGTGTTCTTTACTCTACAAGGAGTCATACCCTGATGAAAAACTCAAGGGTCAAGTAAGTTGACTGAGAACACGGCCAGGCAGCGAAAACGGACTCAGATTCACTCTTAGACTTTGGAATCTTTCTTTGGTGACAAAGAAGACCAAAACATACAGCCTAAAGAAGTCAATAAAGTCAAAGAGCCTACATCAAAAGCCTCCAAGAAAAACATGAACTGGTCTCAGGCCATGGAAGAGCTCAAAAAGGATTTGGAAAAGCAAGTTAGAGAAGTAGAGGAAAAATTGGGAAGAGAAATGAGAAGGATGCGAGAAAACCATGAAAAACAAGTCAATGACTTCCTAAAGGAGAACCAAAAAAATACTGAAGAAAACAACACCTTAAAAAAATAGACTAACTCAAATGGCAAAAGAGCTCCAAAAAGTCAATGAGGAGAAGAATGCCTTGAAAGGCAGAATTAGCCAAATGGAAAAGGAGGTCCAAAATTCCACTGAAGAAAATACTACCTTAAAAATTAGATTGGAGCAAGTGGAAGCTGGTGACTTAATGAGAAATCAAGATATTATAAAACAGAACAAAAGGAATGAAAAATGGAAGACAATGTGAAATATCTCATTGGAAAAACCACTGACCTGAAAAATAGATCCAGGAGAGATAATTTAAAAATTATTGGACTACCTGAAATCCAAGATCAGAAAAAGAACCTAGATACCATCTTTCAAGAAATTATCAAGGAGAACTGCCCTGATATTCTAGAGCCACAGGGCAAAATAGAAATTGAAAGAATCCACAGATCGCCTCCTGAAAAAGATCCCAAAAAGAAAACTCCTAGGAATTTTGTTGCCAAATTCCAGAGCTCCCAGATCAAGGAGAAAATATTGCAAGCAGCCAGAAAGAAATAATTTGAGTATTATGGAAACACAATTAGAATAACACAAGATCTAGCAGCTTCTACATTAAGGGATGGAAGGGCTTGGAATATGATATTCCCGAGGTCAGTGGAGCTAGGATTAAAACCAAGAATCACCTACCCAGCAAAACTGAGTATCATGCTCCAAGGCAAAATACGGATTTTCAATAAAACAGAGAACTTTCAAGCTTTCTCAGTGAAAAGACCAGAGCTAAATAGAAAATTTGACTTCCAAACACAAGAATCAAGAGAAGGACGAAAAGGTAAACAAGAGAGAAAAATCACAAGGGACTTAATAAAGTTGAACTGTTTTGTTTACATTCCCACATGGAAAGATGATGTGTATGATTCATGAGACCTCAGTATTAGGGTAGCTGAAGGGAATATGCATATACATATATATATATATATATATATATATATATATATATATATGTGTGTGTGTGTGTGTGTGTGTGTGTGTGTATGTGTGTGTATATGTATGTATATATGTATGTGTATATGTACATATGGACAGAGGGTACAGGGGAGTTGAATATGAAGGGAGGATATCTAAAAAAAATCAAATTGAGGGATGAGAGAGGAATATATTAAGAGAGGGAGAAAGGGAGAGATAGAATGGTGTAAATTATCTTGCATAAAAGTGGCAAGAAAAAGCAGTTCTGTAGGAAGGGAAGAGGGGGCAGGTGAGGGGGAATGAGTGAATCTTGCTCTCATCAGATTTGACCTGAGGAGGGAATGTTATACACACTCAATTGTGTATCTTACCCCACAGGAAAGAAGGAGGAAGAAGATAAAAAGGGAGGATGATAGAAGGGAGGGCAGATAGGTGGAGGGGGTAATCAAAAACAAACACTTTCGAAAAGGGACAGGGTCAAGGGAGAAAATTCAGTAAAGGTGGATAGGTTAGGAGGAGCAAAATATAGTTAGTCTTTCACAACATGAGTATTGTGGAAGGGTTTTACATAATGTTACACATGTGGCCTAAGTTGAATTGCTTACCTTCTTAGGGAGGGTGGGTGGGGAGGGAAGAAGGAAGAGAATTTGGAACAAGTTTTAAAAACAGATGTTCAAAAGCAAAAAAAAAATGTTTTTGCATGTAACTAGGAAATAAGATACACAGGCCATGGGGCGTAGAAATTTATCTTGCCCTACGAGAAAGGGTGGAAAAAGCAGATGGGAGGGGAGTGGGGTGACAGAAGGGAGCGCTGACTGGTGAACGGGGCAAGCAGAATATATGTCATCTTGGAGTTGGAGAGAGGGTAGAAATGGGGAGAAAATTTGTAATTCAAACTCTTGTGAAAATCAATGCTGAAAACTAAATACATTAAATGAAAAAAGAACTATTTAGATTATCCCTGTTATAATTTTAAAGACTGGATTCCTTTACTGAGTGGCAACAGTAATTTTTGGCATTTATTCTTATTGTGATACGAAGGCTGCTGCAAAAAGAACTATCATCGCAAACCTGGTAAACCTTCCTTACTATGTTATTTATATCAGATGCCACATTTGAATTCCCTCAAAGGGAATAGCAAAGGTCTAGCCAATGCCGATTTAAGTTCTAAGGGGGAAAAAGCATTTGTCACATTTGGTCTTAGACACAATTTAATGTGTCTGAATGTCTGAATCTCTTTGAAACTGAGAAAGTATCAGTATTACCATCAGCTAGGCAACAAGGTGCCTCATTGGAGAGCTGGGGTTCATGATATCTCTGCTGAGATGGATTAGTTTTTGAGTATAATTCCAAGAAAATCAAGTGATATATTGAAGGTAGGCCTGCCCGGACCTCTGTAGGAGGTTTTCCTCTTATATGCAGCAGGGTCATTTCTTATATTTCATTCTACAAATACAGTGAGTAAAACAAAACAATTTTAACAAGGCTTAAGTATACTCTTTTAAAAATACCTTTCTATTCTTACCTTTTTAACTTTGGAGTATGTTGTCCTAATAGTGTCATTGTCAGCAGAAGAGAGCAAGTACATATCGAACAAATACAATCACCTTTCATGTGTCATTCCTTTTTAAAATTTTTATTTTTTTTCAAAAACAAATCCTCTTTTGATTTTTTAAAGTGTTATTGTCACATTTTGATGTTCCTCCCTGTAAACATCATCATAGCATTACTGTGGTCACTATATACAGTGTTTTTTTCTCTGAATAAATTTAAATAAATTTCCCCAAGTGTCTCATAATATTTATGTTTGTTGGTTCTTATATTACAATTATTTTTCATCATATTTATACATCACCACTTCTTTACCGTTCCTAAGTAGGTGGAAGATAAATACTCACTTTGTTTCCAGGGCAGTTTTTCTTTTTCAATTGTTTCTTATTTTTTATGTGCTTTCCTTAAAAAAAGTGAAATAAGCCAACAAACTAACATGTCTGAAAGCTTGTACTTGCAATGATAACTGAAAAGAATCATGATGGTGGAAATCAGCCCCTTTGAAAGTTGAGGTGCTAATTGTCTGGGTGGCAGATCCTTCATTTCCTTTGTTCAAGTTGAGTAACAGGTGTTCCAGGGTTGCTTAGTTTCATCTGTAGGGAATAAAATAAAATGTGCTGATATGACACAGTGTTTTCAAAAGCAACAGGACTGGCAGTAATCATGGATAAGAGCGGCACCACTGCAGTTATAACAGTGTTCTCAGTAGGTGGGAAAATGAACATTTTCATTAGCACTCAATCTGGGAATTGTAGCTTCCTAAGTACATATTTTCACTGACAAATATGGGTCTTTTATGGCTATTATTTCAAGGATAATAGTGATGAATCTGCAAACAGATAATATAAAATTATTATTTGACATATTTTCACCCCAAATAGACCAAATTACACACTAAATGCTATCTTCTGGTGGGAGCCAGGCATTTATCTATAAAACAAAGGAAATGTATGTTACCTGGTTCTGGCATAAATGCTCCCAGGTGTGCCATAGCATAATGTCCTTGACACCCTTGTTATGATAAGGAATAATGCTGTTGGGTTGGCAATAATCTAGACCTTCACTATTATTATTTTAGGTGTCGGTAAAGTGAAAACATGTAGCTTGAAAATTTCTCTCCTTTCAAATAGAGAACGGAGCTTCTAATGGCATCCTTGGAAAAGGCCTATTCTTTTTATGTTAAGAAGGATCAGAAAAAGTTTCTTGAAGAAGGTGGGAGTTTTTTGAGTTTATTTATTTTTAGTTTTCAATGTTCACTTCCATAACTTTTAAATTTTCTCCTCCTCCTTACCCCCTTCCTCCCCAAGATGGCATGCAATCCAATGATATAGGCTCTACATATACATTCCTATTAAATATATTTTCATATTAGTCATGTTGTACGGAAGAGACCAGGCCTACACTTTTCCTAATAGGTAGGGAGGATGTAGCACAAAAAATGGTGTTCATGGCTATTGCTGCTACTGTTCTTTGTCGGTAATGAGGATGAATATGAAATTGCAAATATGGCCCAAATAGAAAATGGGAAAATAAGTGGTGTAACTATAACTTTTGAAGATCTTTCATTATTTTCAGAGCACTAAGTCTTTTTTATATCTCATGCTTGAAATAACATTATGAAGTGCACAATATGTTCAAATTAAAACCATGTCAGCACTTAGAATATGCCATTAACTGTCCTAACTTTCAAAAGGGGGTCTGATTTCCACCATTATGATTCTTTTCAGTTAACACTTTGAATAAAATTTCTCTACCATGATAGAATGTTGGCTTATTTAATTTTTTTAAATAAAGCATACAAAAAAATAAAAATGAACCAAAAAAGAAAAACTACTCTGAAAATACAGTGGTTGTCTCCTCCTCCTAGCTGGGGCCTGGGGTTGTAGAAGTAACTGATATAAGTTGGGATGCTTACGACCTTTTGTCATGACTATGACCCAGGCTTCTGTCAAACCCCTAAATTACAAACATGAGAGACTGGATAGAAAGTGGTGACACATAAAGAAATGGTAAAATCAGTGAAAAAAGTAAGCTATAGCAAAGAAAGTGATGAGTGTAGAGTCAGAAAATGGGTTGGAATCTGGGGACTTTTGGCAAGTTACTTAGCCTCTCTGGATCCCAGTTCTTCATCAGAACAATGAGAGTGTTGGATTAGATGACTTCTAAAGTCCTTTCTTACTATGAATCTGGGATCTTATGACAATAATGAAGGACAAGTTTGTGGAAGAAGATAATTAGTCAGGTTTGCAATATACTGAATTTCAGTAGACAAAGGGACATTGAAACTGTTGAAGATAGGGATCTAGAGCTCCAAAGAGAAGCTGGAGGTCTCTGCATGTTCTAGGGCACAACCAATAGAGCAAGATTCTGGAGGATTTAAAAGAAATGAGTTCAAGGTCACAGAGAGAGGGATGAACCCTAGTGAGGATGAAGAGTATTTTTTCTTGGGTGACCAATGGGAAGGACGGTGGGAGATGACCCTGCAAAGTTATGAGGAATAGAGGAAAGAAGCTAAAGCTGAAGGCCTCAATCTTAAAATACTCAGAAAATTAAAAATAAAGATCATCTATTTGAAGTGCAGAGGCAAAACTGGTAATAAGGAAGAGGAAGAGTTTTGAAATGCTGTGGGGAATGAAAAAGGAAACTATTTAGAGTTGACAGGAATTGTAGAGCATTAGGGATGGCTCAGCTGAGGCTGTGTAGCATTCCTAAGAGAAATGTAATGTTTCTGAATACTTTGATTTCATCAAAGTATTTGATTTAATATCTGCGAGCTTTCATATCCCACACTGAAGGATGTTAAGGTGGGGGGTAGGGATAGAAAGGGATGTGGCCAGTGAAAGATGAAATGCCTAAGGAAACAAAAGTTTGAGCTTCCAAGCATATCCATTTATTAAGCAATGCATGCCAATTGTCTAACAACTCAGGAGCAGGTCTCTGCCTCAGCTTAGGGATAGATTCCTCATAGCAGGGGAGGCAGACTTTTATTCATTAAAAACAATCAAATAAGGTCAACTAATTAAAAGACAACAATTAACCAGGATACAAAATTAGATAATCTGATTTCTAATTGGAGGAAAAATTAGAGACTTTCCAAGTTGGGAGGGGGAGATTGAACAAAGTGCAATTACCTAAAATCAGAAAAAGGTGTCCAACTCTTCCCCCATTGTCTGTGAACAACAGAATAAACATGGAAATATTAAGCGATTGATCAGTGTGGGGTAAGACATATGGGTTGCTTGAGATTTATAACTGTGAGAAAATGCTTTGCATCAGTCTTAAGATCTGACTGGGTTTCTGATCAGCATAACATAGGTCCTTAGTTAAAAGTCTCTAAGCAGCAGGTAGAGGTGGGTGTGAGCAAAGTGGAGTCTGGGGAAGTTAAACGACTTGCTTAAAAATATACAGGTAGTCAAAAAGCAAAGCACGTAATTACACCCTTCTTTTCTGATTCAAATTCTGTTAATCTCAATATTGTACCACATTATGTTGCTCAATAGTCATAAAATTAAGTATCACAGCTGGGATTTGAACTCAGGTTTCCCGATCCTAAATCCTGTAGTCTCTAAGTGCTACTGACCCCTCTATGACATTTCTAACTGGATTCATATGAAAATGTGCAACTTTCTCATTCCATTTTTGCTTGGAGGCTAGGCTCATGTTAGGTGAGATATTCACTGAGGTCTTGCAAAAGAACCTCACCATGATGTCATTTATTTCTTTTGAAAAATGGTTCAAATCAATGAGAAACATACTTCTTAAGAAATCTCCACAGTTTTATTCTGAGTGTCCTTTGAACAAATCTTCATACTTTCATGAGATGACTCGTGACTTTCAAAGTTAAAAAGGAGCTATTCTCACTTTTTCTCTCTGTGATGATTTTGTTTGTTTCAATACGTTCAAGTGATAAGAAATTGGAGACAAAGGTATCATGCTATCAAAGAAATATAACTAGATCCTTCCAATTTTCTGTGACACTTAATCCAAGAGAAGCCAAGAGAAATATTATCAAATCTAAGTTGTGATTGTGATTGTTGCTCCTTTCACCACTTGGGTCCATAATTGGCCTATTCTGCATAGTATAGAATTCTGCATTGTATAGAATGTTTTTAACATACTCTTATTAACTACACATCAGGTATGCTTTTTGTTTTAACTTGAACATGTCCAAGTGCTAGATGACTTAATATAAGATGACAATGAATACACGAGCATACATATTACAATCACAGCTCAGCAGAGACTTAATGCAAAAATGTTCCCATCCATGCACAGCTTAGGAAAAGTAATTAGCAGGATAATAGGGCATGGCAAGGAAAAATGAGGCCTTTCTTTTGACCTTGTGTGCATGAAAAAAATATCAGCAAGATCCCTGGGAGACCGGTTTTAAATAACTTTGCAAATGTATACACATGTGTGTATAATACATTTATGTATACATGCGTATGTGTATCTATACATGTGTGTATCTGTAGGATGATCCAAAGGGAATCTCTAACACTATCGTGAGGGAATATAGACAATTCTTTCCACTAAAAGCATTTTCCTTAAGCATCAGAGACTCTTCTGAATGAAAAGATGAAATTTCAAGCATCACAATGGGAGTGGGGGAAATGAGAAAGCATCTTTTGCCTGGAAATAAAAGGGAAAAAAAACTATCCTAAGTTACTAGGATTTAGAGCTAGCATATAATTCAGGAGTTCTTAAACTTTTTTGTGTCATGGACCCCTCTGGCTGCCCAGTGGAGCAAGACTATGGACTCCTTATTGGAATTAAGATTTTAAATGCATAAAATAAAATGCACATGCTTACAAAAATAATTATATTGAAATAGAGTTATCTATCTTTATAAATGCATTTATAAATTTATACACACATACATAAAAGTTCATGGTCCTTAGATTAGGAACCCCTGATCTTGTCCAACTCTTTAATTTTAATAATGAGGAAAATGAGAACCAAAGAGACCCAAGCGATATTTGAACTCAGGTTTTTTTGGTGATTAAAAAAAAGATTATGAGGTTTGAGTGGATCAGAGTAGCCAAGTCATTCACAGTCCATCATACATTTCATACACATGCACACCCACACACACACCACAGAATGCTAACAAGGAAGAAGGAAACACACACACACACACACACACACACACACACACACACACATATATACATATATATATACATATATATATATATATAAAATATATAATACACACACACATACACACACATTTCTACAGAGACATGGAGGTGAAGAGTCTAGACCACCCTAGAGTAATCATCAGAGAATGAAATTACCCATACACAAATGCTCTTGAAATGATTTTGTACATTTCTTAGGGAATTTTCAAAGTATTGTATTGTGCCAAATGCGTATTTGTGCCATGTATTGTTTGTTATTTATTAATTCTCAGTGGTGTTGTGCATTATTGAACAAAAATGTCAATTTCTGTATTTCATTTTAAATTCTGGAATAGAAGACTATGAGCACATGGATCCCTTCCTGACAATTACCAGGAGAGAGCAAATGAATTGCCTGTACACTGTAATTTCTGTGTCCCTGTGATGATGGAGATTTTTCCTAAGAAACAGTCAGTAGCAGAAGCAGATTTTTAAAGGATTATACAAAATATAGATGAAATTTTGTTTAAGTTTTCAGAAACTGAAATCCATTTGTCTTAGAGGAGTTGTACAGGTCTATAAAATGGAATAACAGATCAAATCCAAGTGTGGAATATGAGTTGATGATTAACTCTTGATTGAAAATGAGAACCTGATACTGTATAACAACCATCAGATTGGCTAATATGACAGAAAAGGAAAATGTTAAATGTTGGAGAAGATATGGGAAAATTGGAAAACTAATGCATTCTTGATGGAGCTGTGAACTGTTCCAGCCATTCTGGAGAGCAATTTGGAACTTTGTCCAAAGGGCAATCAAACTGTATATACCCTTTGAACCAGCAATACAACTACTAGGTCTGTATCCCAAAGAGATCATAAAAAAGGGAAAAGGGCCCACATGTACAAAATTTTTTATAGCAGCTCTTTTTGTGATGGCATGTCCATCAATTGGAGAATGGCTGAACAATTTCTGGTATATAAATTTGATGGAATACTATTGTTCTATAAGAAATGATGAAGGCAGTTTTCAGAAAAAACTGGAAAGACTCACATGAACTGATGCTGAGCAAAGTAAGCAGAACAAGGTGAACATTATACATAGTAACAACAACGCTGTATGATGATCAACTATGAATGACTTAGCTCTTCTCCAAAATATGATTCAAGACAATTCCAAAAGACTTGTGAAGGAAAATACTAACCATATCCCCAGAAAGAACTATGGAGTCTGAATGCAGATAGAAGCATACTATTGTCCCTTTTTTCCTTCTTGTGATTTTTCCCTTTTGTTCTTATTCTTCTTTTACAATGTGACTAATGTGGAAATATGTTTAACATGATTGTACATATATAACCTACATCAGATTGTTTGCTCTCTTGGGGAGGGGAGAGGAAAAGGAAGGAGGGATAAAAATCTGTAACTCTAAATCTTACAAAAATGAATGTTGAAAACTATCTTTACATGTAATTAGAAAAAATAAAATCCTATTAAGTGCAAAATAAAATAAAATAAAATGGGAAAAAAAGAAAATGAGACCTGAGCCTCATTTTCATTTTAGTCTTTTTTCCCTCCAGTAGTGTAGTTATACTTGTGTTCTATCTATATGACTCTTAGGGAGGTAGACTGGAACACTGGAAAGTGATGGGTTTAGAGTCTTGTGATCCAGGTTTGGGTCTAGCCTCTGTCATTGACTACCTCTGAAACTTTCGTTGTTCAGTCATCGCAGTAGTGTTTGACTCTTTGAGACCCCATTTGGGTTTTCTTTGCAAAGATACTGGAGTGGTTTGCCCTTTCTTTCCCCAGCTTATTTTACAGATGAGGAAACTGGGGCAAACAGATTAAGTGACTTGCTCAGGGTCACACAGCTAGTAACTATCTAGTAAGTATCTGAGGCCAGATTTGAACTGAGGTCTTCCTGATTCCAGATCTGGCGCTCTATCTACTGTGCTGTTATTTACACATACACACACACACACACACACACACACACACACATACATACACACACATATACTACACAGAATGCTAACAAGGAAGAAGGAAACATAGATATATAAGCAAATTTCTATAGAGGCACGGAGGTGAAGAATGTAGACCACACTAATCATCTGAGAATGAAATCACACACATATAAGGGCTCATGAAATGATTTTGTTTATTTCTTAGGGAATTTTCAAAGTATTGTATTGTGCCAAATGCATAGGCTGAAACTCCTTATCTACAAAATGAGGCCTTTGACTTAATAGTACTTAATTTCCAGTTCATGTCTAAATCTATGATCTTATGATTATCATTGTAGGCTAAAACTCAAACAGTGTGACTATATAATATCTCAAAATAATGTTCCTTTGCAGTTAATATAAGTTTAGACCACAAGTTCAGGGCACATGAATAGCAAATTCTTTTCTGGATTCTTTTAATTGGATTCTTTAAATGCTCTGTTTCCTCTTTTGATATTCTCTGTGTGTGTGTGTGTGTGTGTGTGTGTGTGTGAGTGTGTGTGTATATACATATATACACACACACACATATATATGTTGAATATATAAAAAGTGTATATATATCCATTATATACACAAATACACATATTATATATGTATATATATATATATCTATATCTATATATATATGTAAAAGTATTTACTACATCTTATTATCAATTTTGTAAGGATATGGGTAAAACAGTTTCTGACAATTTTCTCTTTAATTGTTGTGAATTCCTTTTCTTTTTCATTTTTAATACAAAATTTTGACTTACTCCCTTGAAGATTAGCAAACTTTATCAATTCAATAGATTTAATTTTCTTTCAATTTTATTAATTTTTTGTTCAATTTTTGAAATTTCTACATTGTAGTTTAGTTAGGACTTTTTTATTTGTTTTTTTTTTCCAAATTTGCATTTTAGTTTCATGCTGAATTCATTAGCTTGTTTTTTTTCTTTTCTCCACGAAAGTAAAGATAGAAATTTGTTATTAGATGGCAGATTGAAAACAGGGATTTACTTAAGCTATCCCCCAAATACCTCTAAACACCTCTAAAAATGACTCTAAATACATTCTAGAGCTACAGAACCCATGAAATAACAGAGGGAAACAATTCTCCAGCCCAAGATGGCCTGGATGATTTCTGGGAAGGGTCTATTGCAGAGCGCAGTCCAGTGTGGACCACACCAGGGCAGACCAGTCCAGGAGTAGAATAGGTAGAGCAGGCCTCAGGGTCCTGAATCACTGAGCTGTGGCAGTCACCAGACTTGTCAACCCACCAATACCAAAGACAATATAGCATATGAGTGGGAAAACTTCTAGATCTAGGTGAGAGAAGTGTGCAGTCTGGCCCCAGCACTGGGGGTGGTGGGTGACAGCAGCAGGAAGCTCTGGTGGGTGCTTCCAGAGCACCAGCAGAAGCTGCTTCTGGAGCCCCTGGCCCACACAGTGGGAGGAATCAAGCAGCAGATCAGAGCAGGAGTACAGAGGCAGGATCCTCTT
Organism: Trichosurus vulpecula; assembly: GCF_011100635.1. NCBI lineage: Eukaryota > Metazoa > Chordata > Mammalia > Diprotodontia > Phalangeridae > Trichosurus > Trichosurus vulpecula. The sequence continues at coordinate 91,744,031 of NC_050578.1, read as the reverse complement.
GTTTTGCCCTGCTTGGATCTGGGTTGTGGTCCTGGTGGGTGATTCTTGGGGGAAGAGGAGCTCTGGTGTGGCAGAGCTTGCAGTGACTGTGGAGAGGGATTTCTCCTGGTAGTTACACAGCAGAAAGAAGTGCTTCCACTCACGGACCAGATCACAGGCCAGGAGAGGAGCATCATACCACCTCAGAATAGAAGTAGCCCTGAAAACCGCAGCACAAAACCCCTGAAGCTTGGGACAAAGCACTCTTTACTCTGAAAGCAGTCATACCCTGACAAAAAGCTCAAAAGTCAAGTTAATTGGCTGGGGAAATGAGCATACAGTGTAATAGGACTCAGACTATAGAATCTTTTTTGTTGACAAAGAAGATCAAAACTTACAGCCAGAAGAAGCTGAAAAAGTCAAAGATCTTATGTCAAAACCCTCCAAGAAAAATATGAATTGGTCTCAGTCCATGGAAGAGCTTAAAAAGCATTTGGAAAAGCAAATAAGAGAAGTAGATGAAAAATTGGGAAGAGAAATGAGAGTGATGTAAGAAAATCATGAAAAAGATTCAACAATTTGCTAAAGGAGACACACCAAAATACTGAAGAAAATAACACCTTAAAAAATAGACTAACCCAAATGGCAAAGAGCTCCAAAAAGCCAGAGAGGAGAAAATGCCTTAAAAGGCAGAATTAGCCAAATGAAAAAGGAGGTCCAAAAGACCACTGAAGAAAATGCTGCCTTAAAAATTAGAATGGAAGAAGTGGAACCTAATGAATTTATGAGAAATAAGAAAATTATAAAACAGAACTAAAAGATGGAGAAAATGGAAGACAACGTGAAATATCTCATTGGAGAAACCACTGACCTGGAGAACAGATCCAGGAGAGATAATTTAAAAATTATTGGACTACCTGAAAGGCATGATCAAAAAAAGTGCCTAGACATCATCTTTCAAGAACTTGTCAAGGAAAACTACCCTGATATTCCAGAGCCAGAGGGTAAAATAGAAATTGAAAGAATCCACCGAATGCCTCTTGAAAAAGATCCCAAAAAGAAAATTCCTAAGAACATTGTAGGCAAATTCCAGAATTCCCAGGTCCAGGAGAAAATAATGCAAGCAGCCAGAAAGAAACAGTTTGACTATTGTGGAAACACAATTAGGATAACGCAAGATCTAGCAGCTTCTACTTTAAGGGATTGAAGGGCTTGGAATATAATGTTCTGGAGGTCAAAGGAGCTAGAATTAAAACCAAGAATCACCCACCCAGCAAAACTCATTATAATACTCCAGGGCAAAATATGGATTTTCAATAAAATGGAGGACTTTCAAGCATTCTCGATGAAAAGACCAGAGCTGAATAGCAAAGTTGACTTTCAAATACAAGAATCAAGAGAAGCATGAAAAGGAAAACAGGAAAGAGAAATCATAAGGGACTTACTAAATTTGAACTGTTTTGTTTACATTTCTACATGGAAAGATGATATTTGTAACTAATGAGATCTTTCTCAGTATTACGGTAGTTGAAGGGAGTATACATACATACATACATATATATATATACATATATATATATATTCATACATATATATGTACATACATAAATGACAGAGGGCACAGGGTGAGTTGAATATGAAGGGGCGATATCTAAAAAAAAATTAAGGGGTGAAAGAGGAATATATTGGCAGAATTAGAAAGGGAGAGATAGAGCAGGGTAAATTACCTTACATAAAATTGGCAAGAAAAAGCCATTGTAATAGAAGGGAAAAGAGGGTTTGTGAAAGGGAATGAGTGAATCTTGCTCTCATCAGATTTAACTTGGGGAGAGAATAATATACACACTCAATTGGGTATCTTACCCTACAGGAAAGTAAGGGGAAAGGTGAAAAGGTGGGATGATGGAAGGGAGGGCAGATTGGGGGAGGAAGTGGTCAAAAACAAACACTTTTGAAAAGAGGCAGGGTCAATGGACAAAATTGAATAAAAGGGGACAGGATAGGATGGAGGGAAATATAGTCAGTCTTTCACAACATGACTATTATGGAAGTGTTTTGCCAATGATACATCTGTGGCCCATGTTGAATTGCCTGCCTTCTTAAGAAGGATGCATGGGGTGGGAAGAAGGGAGAGAATTTGGAACTGAAAATTCTTAAAAACAAATGTTCAGAAAAAGGTGATTCTACATGCAACTTGGAAATAAGATATACAGGCAATGGGGTATAGAAACTTATCTTGCTCTACAAGAAAGTAAGGGGAGAAGGGATGGGGGGGTGGAATGGGGTGACACAAGGGAGGGCAGACTGGGGAAAGGGGCAATCAGAATATATACCATCTTCTGGTGGGGGGGAGGGTAGAAATCAGGGAAAATTTGTAACTCAAAATCTTGTGGAAATCAATGTTGAAAACTAAAAATATTAAATAATAAAAAATTTAAAAGGTCAAAAAAGAAATTTATTATTTAGAATTAATTTAGCTGTAACCTATAAATTTTGCTACACTGTTGTTTATTGTATTTCCTTTGCTGAAATTTTCAATTTTTTCCTATAATTTGTTTTTTGACCTTACTGTTCTTCGGAATAATGTCATTTAATCACTAATTACTTTCTAATTCCTTAAGGTTTTTTTACTGAATAAAATTTTATTTCATTGTGATCAGATAATGATGTTTAGTATTTTATTTTTCTATATTTTTGGTGAGGTCTTTAAGCTCTAAAATACAGCTATTTTTGTAAAGGTGATATATATACACCATATAAATATGTAAATTCCTTTATATTACCATTCAATAATCAACAGTTTAATATTTTTGATTCTTCTAAAGTTCTTTTCAAGTCTTAAACTTATTTTCAGTTTATATTTTTGTGAGATCTCTCTAGTTGTGTAAAGCTTACAAAATGTTTTATGATTTGAAAGGTGTATATTAACACCCCCACCATTATTAATATTTCCTTATCTATTTCTGCTTCAACTATACTTTTTATTTATTTATTTTAAACTCAAGTAGAAAAGCTTAAATACAAAATAATAAAAGAAAAAAAGGACTGCCACGTGCACAGCAGAACATGAGAGTATTCAAAATATAAAGCAATGAATTTCCATCTCAAGAAAGCCTATATAATAAATACTGCACATTGTGTTCAGAGGTGTCCATCTATTTTTTTGCTTCCTGGTAAATTTTCTTTTATTTTCTGCTATGCACTTTTTGCTTTGTTTTTTCCCCTCCTCCCGAAGGCTACAATTAAGCATGGATATGTGTGTATGTGTATGTGTGCATACATATACACATCCATATATACACATATATACACATCTATAATCATACACATATGCACACATATGCATTCATATGAATCCATGTAAGACTACTATGCTTCTCTTCTGTTTCTCTGAAAGTGGAAAACATCCTCCTTCACAAGTCCAAGTCTTTCCATGCTTTTTTTCTAAATCCACTACCTCCTCATTTCCAACAGTGCAGCAATATTCCATCCTTATACTGTCTAGTTATTTTAAACCATCTAAAACTGGCCAGCAGACCCTGCAGCCTGCTTACAGTCTGTGGGGTGCTTGTGGCACACAAAGGATTTTGGGCAGCCTGAGAAAAATATAGAGGAGTACATACTCTTGATTTTTTGTGGGCTGCCTGAAATCCTTGGTGTGTCCACAGGCCGCAGGTTGTACAGGCCTAGTCTAAGACAATTTTGATTAATATGACTGATATTTAGTATAATTTCCCTTTTTTTATTAAATCTATTCTAGGTTTAACTTTGCCTGAGATCATGATTATGACCCCTGCTTTTTTTAACCTAATAAATTCTACTCCTGATCTTTATTTTATGTTTGTGCATTTCTCTTATTTCCTGTCCCTCCTGACTCCTTTGCTTTACTTCTACCCAGCTACCTTGCTTTCCTATTACTTAACCTATCCTCTCCTGCTACCTAGGATCTCTCCCTTATTCTCTCCCTGCCACCCTTTACCCTTGCACCAAATTTCCCTCCCTGTAACAACAATGCTGCTTGCAGCTGCCATGGAGGTGTAAGGCCAATGACACCAGTACACAGGAGGGCTGCTAGCACAGATTCTTTGATCTTCTTTTCTAAGGAAAGAAACTTTGAGGTGTTTGCAATCTTACTGTAATTAAACATACATATATCATTCACTTAATTCAGGGGAAAAAGTCAGCACCATGAACTTCAGAGAAAACACAAACAGAAATTACAAGCAGAAATTATGTAAACAGAGCAAATAACACAAACCACCAGAAAGGGCTTCTAACTGTCTGTCCATAGCAACACATACATAATTACCAGAGAGAGAGAAGCACCAATATCTGGGTTTTCAAAGCAGGTGGGCTCCTTAATGGCTACCCAGAGTCTTGTCTGGCCAAATCACATGAATACTCTTCCAATGAGTGAGCCCCAAAGCAAAATGCTAACCTCAGAGTATATATACTGTTTCTAGTCAAAGATTCTTGATTCAATCAAAGACTCTTGATTCAAACAAAGGCAAGACTCAATCAAAGGTGTTTGCCTTGGTGGTGAGAAGCACTCCAAAAGAAAAAAAAAAACAGCAAAAACTCCCACTTTGCTTGCCATTACCTTGTCCAGCTTAAGCAGTCAGTCATCTGCAAGTGGAGGCTACTTAAAACTGGAAGAGACAAATCTAGCAAAAAGGTTACACAAAGAAAGGGCAAAAAGAATAAGGAGACAATAACCAGCAGGAGGGTAACTATGTGCTGTTATCGTTCAAATAGGGTCATCTCCATTTTGATTGAGACTCCAACTATGCAGTATCAATTCAACCTCATAGCCAAACTCAGGTGGGAAATGCTTATTTTCCAAAGGAACACTATGAAGAAACTAAGCAAGGAGGATCCTATCCTAGATTGAGACTAAGATTGTCCTTACATCTTTTTCCCAGATGTACAAGGGAGCACAATGGGTAAACTAACTAAACCACATGGATCCTATCCTTGAAAGAGACTAAGATTGTCCTCACAGCTCACATTCCCTCTGAGTGGCTTGTGGTATTTATTGGTGTTAGCCATGCTTCTGGAGTCCATGAACTCACTATTATAGTCTTATTCATGGTAAAATGTATTTGAAGATTTGGGGTCATCATTCTGGCTAGAGGTGTACTCTCTTTTTTTAATTATAAATTTATTTTTTTATTTTAGTTTACAGCACTCAGTTCCACTAATTTTGGATTCCAAATTTTCTCTCCCTCCCTCTCCTCTCCCTCCCCCAAGAGGCATGTGATCCAATGTGGGTTCTACACATACCTTCACATTGAACTTACTTATATAATAGTCGAGTTGCAAAGAATTATAACAAATGGAATGAATCATGAAAAAGAAGAAACAGAACGAAAAAAGAAGGAAAAAAAAAAGAAAAAAGAGAGCAAATAGTTTGTCACAATCTACATTCAGACTCCATAATTCTTTTTTGGATGTACATGGCTTTTTCCATCATGAGTCTTTTGGAGTTGTCTTTGAACCTTACATGGATGAGAGGAGTCAGGTCTATCAAAGTTAGTCCTTACAGATACCCTGTCTATAGTGCATAATGTTCTCCTGGTTCTGCTCCCCTCACTCAGCATCAGTTCATATAAGTCTTTCTAGGTTATTAGGAAGTCCGTCTTCTCATTTCTTATAGCACAATAGTATTTCATTACATTCATATACCACAATTTGTTTAGCCATTCCCCAATTGGTGGGCATGCCCTTGGTTTCCAATTCTTTGTCACCACAAAAAGCGCTGCTATAAATATTTTTGTACATACAGGTCCATTTCCCAGTTGTGTGATCTCTTTGGGATACAACCCTAGAAGTAGTATCGCTGGGTCAAAGGGTAGCACATTTTTATAACTCTTTGGGCATAGTTCCAAATTGCTCTCCAGAATGGCTGGATCAGTTCACAACTCCACCAACAATGTAGCAATGTTTCAATTTTCCCACATTCTCTCCAGCATTTGTCATTTTCCTGTTTTGTCATGTTAGCCAATCTGACAGGACAGATGTGGTACCTAAGAGTTGTTTTGACTTGCATTTCTCTAATCAGTAGTGATTTAGAGCATTTTTTCATATGCCTATACATATCTTGAATTTCTTCCTCTGAAAACTGCCTGTTCATATCCTTTGACCATTTCTCAATTGGGGGATGACTTATATTCTTATAAATTTAACTCAGTTCCCTGTATATTTTAGAGATGAGGCCTTTATCAGAGACATGGGTTGTAAGGATTTTTTCCCAGTTTTCTGCTTCCCTCCTAATCATTGTTGCATTCACTTTGTTAGTACAAAAACCTTTCAATTTAACAGTCAAATTATCCATTTTTCATTTCATGATGCTATCTTTATTTTGTCGTAAATTCTTCCCTTTACCATAAATCTGACAGGAAAACTATTCCTTGTTCTTCCAAATTACTTATATTATCAGCCTTTATTCTTAAATCATGAAGCCATTTTGACTTTATTTTGGTATACGGTATAAGATATTGGTCTATGCTCACTTTCTGCCATACTATTTTACAATTTTCCCAGCAGTTTTTATGCAATAGTGAATTCTTAGCCCAGAAGCTGGATTCTTCAGGCCTATGAAAGAGTAGATTGCAGTAGTCATTGACTATTGTGTCTTGTGTACCTAATCTATTCCACTGATCCACCACTCTGTTTCTTAGCCAGCACCAAGTGGTTTTGATGACTGCTGCTTTATATAAAATACAGTCTAATATCTTCTATGGCTAAGCCACCTTCCCTAGCATTTCTTTTCACTAGTTACCTTGATATTCTGGATCTTTTGTTCTTCCAGATGAATTCTGTTATTATTTTATCCGCCTGTGTAAAATAATTTTTTGGTAGTTTGATTGGTATGGTCCTGAATAAATAAATTAATTTATGTAAAATTGTCATTTTTATTATATTAACTTGGCCTAACCATGAGCAACTGATGTTTTTCCCATTTATTTAGATCTGACTTTATTTGCGTGAAAAGTGTTTTGTAATTGTGTTTGTATAGGTCCTGGGTTTGTCTTGTCAGGTAGACCCCCAAATATTTTATAATGTCTACAGTAACTTTAAACGGAATTTCTCTTACTATCTCTTGCTGTTGGGCTTTGTTAGTAATATATAGGAATGCTGAGGATTTATGTGGGTTTATTTTTTATCCTGCAAATTTGCCAAGTTATTTATTATTTCAAGTAGTTTTTTCTTGATTCCTAAGATTCTCAAAGTAAATCATCATATCATCTGCAAGGAGTGATAACTTAGTTTCTTCTTTGTCTATTGTAATTCCTTCAATTTATTTTTCTTACCTTATTGCTAAAGCTAAGATATCTAGTACCAAATTGAATAATAGGGGTGATAATGGACATCCTTGTTTCACCCCTGATGTTATTGGAAATGCTCGGTAATGGTTTTAGGTGGATGCTACTTATTTTAAGGAAGACTCTGTTTATTCCTGTGCTTTCTAGTGTTTTTAATAGGAATGGGTGTTGTATTTTGTCACAAGCTTTTTCTGCATCTATTAACATTATCATATGGTTCCTGCTAATTTTGTTGTTATGATCAATTATGCTGATAGTTTTCCTACTATTGAACCAGCCTTGTACTCCTGGAATAAATCGTATCTGGTCATAGTGTATTATTCTTATGATAAGTTGCTGTAATCTTTTTTGCTATCATTTTATTTAAAATTTTTGCATCTATTTTCACTCAGGAAATTGGTTTGTAATCTTCTTTCTCTGTTTTGATTCTTCCTGGTTTAGGTATTAGTACCATACTTGTGTCATAAAAAGAATTTGGTAGGACTCCACCTATTTTCCCAAATATTCTTTAAAGTATTGAAATTGGTTTTTTAAATGTTTGATAGAATTCACATGTAAATCCATCGGGCCCTGGAAATTTTTTCCTAAGGAGTTCTTTGAGGGCTGGTTAAATTTATTTTTCTGAGAGGGGATTATTTAAGGTATTTTACTTCTTCTTCTGTTAAACTGGGCAATTTATATTTTATAAATATTCATCCATTTCCCTAAGATTGTCAAATTTATGGGCATACAATTGGGCAGAACAATTCCTAATTATTGTTTTAATTTCCTCTTCACTGGAGGTGAATTCATCCTTTTCATTTTTTGATACTGGTAATTTGCTTTTCTTCTATTTTTAAATCAGATTGACCACAGGTTTATCATTTTTATTGTTTTTCATAAAACCAGGTCTTAGTTTCATTTATTAGTTCAATAATTTTCTTGATTTCAATCTTATTAATCTCTCCTTTGGTTTCCAGTATTTCTAATTTGGTATTTAATTGAGGATTTTCAATTTGTTCTTTTTTTAGCTTTTTCAGTTGTATGCCCAGTTCATTGAGATCCATTTTTCTCTATTTTATTCAAGTAACCACTTAGAGATAAAACTTCTGCTTTGCTGCATCCCCTAAGTTTTGGCATGTTGTCTCATTGTTGTCATTCTCTTGAATGAAGTTATTGATTGTTTCTGTGATTTGTTCTTTGACCCACTTATTCTTTAGGATCACATTATTTAGTTTCCAATTAATTCTCAGTTCATCTTTGCATGGTCATTTATTACAAATAATTTTTTTGCGTCATGATCTAAAAAGGATGCATTGACTATTTCTGTCTTTCTGCACTGGACTGTGAGGTTTTTATGCCCTGGTACATAGTCACTTTTTCTGTATATGTGATGTACCACTGAGAAAAAAAGTGTATTCCTTTCTATCCCCATTCAGTTTTCTCCATAGGTCTATCATATGTACCTTTTCTAAAATTCTATTCACCTCCTTAACTTCTTTCTACTTTATTTTGTGGTAAGATTTATCAAGTTCAGAGATGGGAAGATTGAGGTCCCCCACTAGTATAGTTTTGCTGCCTATTTCTTCCTGTAACTCCCTTAACTTCTCCTCTAAGAATCTGGATGCCATACCACTTGGTGCATATATGTTAGGTAATGATATTACTTCATTGTCTATGGTGCCTTTTAACAGGATATAGTTCCCTTCCTTATCTCATTTAATTAGATATATCTTTGCTTTGTCTGAGATTAGGATTGCTACCACTCCTTTTTTTTTACTTCAGTTGAAGCATAATATATTCTACTCCAGCCTTTTACCTTTACCCTGTGTGTATCCCCCTGTTTCAAATGTGTTTCTTGTAAGCAACATATTGTAGGATTATGGTTTTTAATCCATTCTGTTATCTGCCTCTCTTTCATGAGAGAGTTCATCTCACTCACATTCACAGTTATGATTACTATTGCTGTCTTTTTCCCCATTCTATTTCTCCCCTGTTTATGCTTTTATTTCTCTCTTCTCCCTTCTCCCTTCCTCTCCTCATAATAGTTTTGCTTTTGACCACCGACTCTCACCATATTACCTCATTTTCTGCCCCCTCATCTTACACATTTCCTTTACTACTTCTTCCCTCTCTTCTAACCACCCACCCTCTTTTCTTTCCCCTTTCCCCTCCTACTGCCTGTAGGGAAAGTTTGATTTCTATACTTAACAGAGTATGTTAATCCCTCCTTGAACCAAATCTGATGTGAGTAAAGCTCAGACACTGCTCTTCTCTCTCCCTTCTTTCCCTCTTTGATAATATGTTTTCATGCCTCTTCATGTGATGTAATTTACCCTTTTCTGCCTACTCATTATCTCTTCTTCCTTTGCATCTGTCAATTAAATTTTTTATATCATCACATCGGTTAATTTATACCCACACCCTCTATGTATATTCCTTTTAGATGTCATACTTACTATGCCATTCTCAAAATTAGCAAATATAATCCTCCCATATAGGGATGTAAATAATTTTCACTTGTTGATTAACAAGGTTTTTCCCCCTGTTCACATCTCTTGAGTCTTGTATTTGAACATCAAATTTTCCATTGAGCTCTGGCCTTTTGATCAGGAAGCTCTGGAATTTCCTTATTTCATTGAATGTCCATCTCCTTGCCTGAAAGATTATGCTCAATTTTTCTGGATAGTTGATCCTTCATTGCAGTCCAAGCTCCTTTTGCTCACAGAATATCATATTCCAATCCCTCTGATCTTTTAATGTAGAAGCTGCAAGGTCTTGTGTGATCTTGACTGTAGTTCTGTGATATTTGAATTGTTTTTTTTTTCCTGGCTGCTTGCAGTATTTTCTCCCTGACCTGATAATTCTGGAATTTAGCTACAATATTCCTTGGAGTTTTCAATTTGGGATCTCTTTCAGGGGGTGATTCGTGGATTCTTTTTTTAAATTTAAATTTATTTATTTAACATATTTAGTTTTCAGCATTGATTATCACAAGAGTTTGAATTACAATTTTTCTCCCCATTTCTACCCTCCCCCCCACTCCAAGATGGCAAATATTCTGGTTGCCCTGTTCCCCAGTCAGCCCTCCCCTCTATTATCCCACTTCCCTCCCATTCCCTTTTCCCTTCCTTTCTTGTAGGGCAAGATAAATTTCTATGCCCCATTGCCTGTGTATCTTATTTTCTAGTTGCATGCAAAAACTTTTTTTTGTTTTTGAACATCTGTTTTTAAAACTTTGAGTTCCAAATTCTCTCCCCTCTTCCCTTCCCACCCACCCTCCCTAAGAAGTCAAGGAATTCAACATAGGCCACATGTGTAACATTATGTATAACCCTTCCACAATACTCATGTTGTGAAAGACTAACCATATTTTGCTCTGGTGGATTCTTTTGATGACTATTTCATCCTCTGGTTCTAGGACCTCAGGGTAGTTTTCCTTGTGGATTTCTTGGAAGATACTGTCCGGCCTCTTTTTTTCATCATGGCTTTCTGGTAGACCAATAATTCTTAGATTATTTCTCCTGGATCTATTTTCCAGGTCAGGTGTTTCTCCAATGAGTTATTTTACATTTTCTTCTATTTTTTCATTCTTTAGATTTTGTTTGACTGATTCTTGATGCATCAGAGAGCCATTAGCTTCTACTTGCCCAATTCTAATTTTTAATGAATTAGTTTCTTCAGATAACTTCTGCATCTCTCTTTCCATTTGCTCAATTTTACTTTTCAAGTATTGATTTTCTCCCATTAGTTCCTGTAATTTTTCTTTTACCTCTCTAATTTGGCTTTTAAAATCCTCCTTGAGCTCTTCCACAAATGCTTTTTGGGCTTCAGACCAGATCATATTCCCTTTTCAGGTTTCAGATGTGGGTATAGTTTCAATGTTGCCCTCTTCTGAATTTGTATTTTGAGCTTCTCTGTCCCCATAATATGATTCAATGGTCTTTTTTACTTTTCTAGTTTGCTTTTTCATGGCAGTTGCCTTTTTCCTTGCTTTCAGAGTGGATCTCTGCTTCTGGGGCACAAGGAGCTCTGTGCCAAGCTTCTTCTATTAGGAGCTAGGGGCCTGGTTACTGGCTTTGTGCGCTGTGGTCTCTGGTTTTGTCTGCTGAAACCTATATACTGTTGCAGTTTACCTGGTGCTGAACTGGCTGGCTGGTGTGTGCCAAGGATTGAGGCCCAGTGAAGTTTTTCTGAGTTTCTCCAGGGTTACGCTGAAGCTCACAGTGTGAGGTATGGGGGTGGGGTGGTCTGACTGCTGGAAGTCTCCTCTTCCCCTAGGGCTGTGCTATGTAGCTTGGGTGGCCTCAGCTGTAGGTCTTCGCTGGTTTCTGTCAATTTCCCTGGCTGTGTGAAGGCACACCTGGGTTCCTGGTAATGGGGCATGCTGGCTCCACCCCTTTGGGGCTCAGGAACTCTCACTTGTCTGCTAAGGTGGGGCTTACTGGGATGCCTCCCTTTCTGTACTGGTCTCCTTCTGTTACCGCAAGAGGGAGTCTCCTTAGCTTCCTGAGCTAAAAGGTTACTGAACCCCCACATCTGGCTCCTCTATTCCAGGGTTTCTCCTAAGCCAGTATTCTCTGTGTTACTCAAGTTTGCTGAGGGAGGGATGAGAGCTCTTAGAGTTTACTTGGTCACCATGGCTCTTGGAAGTTCAAGAAGGTGAGTTTCAAACCTTTAGACTGTGGGCTGATAACTCCAGGAATAGCTCCTGCTGCTTCAGGGTCTGCGCTTCTGTCTCCAACAGACTCCTGTCTGGAGCTGAGAGGCCTGACATCACCACCGCAGCCTGAGAGGCTGGGCTTGCTCCCATTCCAGTATGGTGCTACTGCATGGTCGAGGGTAGTTCCATGCACTCAGCAGTCTCCAAGTCTGGTGAAATAGATTGCTCTTGTTGACTTTCTGGGCTCTCCTGGTTTGGAAATCTGCCTCATTCTATCTCCTAGTGGATTCTACCTTTCTCAAATCTGTTCAGATTCACTTCACAAGAGGTATCTGAAAGAATTTGTGAGAGACAGAGCTAGGGCATGTCCCTGCTGTCACTCTGTCATCTTGGTTCCACTCCCCTTGCTCTATCATATATAGTTTTTCAAGACCTGTGGTCTTTTAGTGTGGCTGCTTTTAGGTCTCATGTGATTCTTGTTGTGGCTCCAACATATTTGAATAATTTTTTTATTTATCATAGTATTTTCTCCTTGAGTTGGAAGTTTCAGAATTTGTCTCTATATTCCTGTAGGTTTTCTTTGTAGGATCTCTTTCAGGTGGTGATAGGTGGACTTTTTCTATTTCTACTTTCCCCTTCTTGTTCTGATGCTTCAGGACAATTTTCTTCAGTTGTTTCTTGTATTATTATATTGAGATTCCTTTTTTATTTTATCATAGCTTTCAGTTAGTTTGATTTTTCTTATGTCTTTTCTTCTTGATCTGTTCTCTAGATAAGTTGTTTTTCTTATCAGATATTTCACTTTCTCTTCTATTTTTCATTCTTTATAATTTGTTTTGTTATTCCTTGATCTCTTACGACCTTCCTCATTCCCCCTTACCCAATTCTAATTTTCAAAGAGTAGTTTTCTTCCTTAAGATTATGGATCTCCTTTTCTAGTTGGTTGACTTTCTTTTCATGATCTTTTTGGTTTTCTTGGATTGTTCTTACTGTTTTTAAATTTTTTCCCCAATCTCTCTCATTTAATTTTTAAAGTCTTCTTAAAAATTCTTCTGTGAATTCTTTTTGGGCAGGTGACCATTTCATGTGTGTCTTTTAGGTAGAAGCTTTTTTTGCTTCAATTTCCTCCTCTGAAGATGAACCCTGGTCTTCTCTATTACCATAGTAACTTTCTATAGTTGGGTTCTTTCTCATTTGCCTGCTCATTTAAAAAAATTATAGCAGTTCATTTATTGTAATCACCTAAAGTCCTATGGTATGGTGGAGGATGATATCTCTGGTCTCAGATCCTCCTTCAGTTCTTCCCTCTAGCCTGGAACCTAAAACCAAGAATTCCACTCTCTTAGAAGTGCCCACAATCAGCTGCCTCCCTACCCCACTGCTCCTGCACTAAGTAGGTGTGTGCTTGTTCCTTCTCACCCAGAGCCACATCTGGGCAGTACAGCTGGGTTTGACATTCTTTGTCATCAAAGGTTCCCTCAACCTTCTGCTTACTCAGATGTCTGACTCCCCTCACTGTCCAGAAGGTGAAAATTCCTGTTGTTGGGGTCTAAGCCACTTCCCAACCCAGGTAGCCTCAGGGCTTGCTCCTTACTGTTTCAGTGGAACTAGCCTGGAGGTGTTCACTTCACAGGAACCAAACCTCAGATCTTCTCTCATTGTCCCAGGAGGACCACTTGGCCTAAGGTGCAATTTTGTCTTATTTGTGGAGGAAATTTGGAGAACATGGAATTTTCTGACCTACTCTACCACTTCCCAGAATCATCTCCTTCAATTACATTTTTCTTTATGTATTTAGATGTTATGTTTTTGATGCATATGTATTATGTATTGATATTGTTCCATGTGCTTTTAAGCCTGATGTCATTTACCTGCTTATTTCTTTTTATCATCTCTGTATGAAAGGTAGCCTTATTTGAAATCATTATTATTACTCCTTCTAAGTTCAACTCAAGTTTACTGAATTTTGCTCCAGCCTCTCCTTTTAATTCAACATGAATTTTGTGTTTCAAGTGAGTTCCTTTTAAAAAGCCTATGTTTGTAATGTGTTTTCTAATCCATTCTGCTCTCCCTTTACATCTTATGGGTGAGTTCATCCCATTCAGGCTCACCATTGTTATTGTTAACTGTTCATTTCCTTTCATCTGTTCTTTTGTACTTTTCTCTCTTTGTTCCTCCCTCTCTGTTTACAAATATGAGGAAGGTGGTAGAAGAGGGAGTTTGCCTGACACTTGTGATCTTATAAATGAAACAAAACACAACAAAACAATTTCTTCTCTGTTGCAGCTCTTCTCTTACCCTTTCCCCATCCCTGGTCCTAGTTTTTTTTAATCTTTCTTCCTCTCTTTTTTATTCTATTCTTTCACATTCCTCCCTCTACTATTCAAGTTTGTTTTAAAGATTATTTCCTTGTCTACCTGCCCTTCTTTTTAGATACGTTTCCTATTTCCCTCATTCCTTTCCCCTCTTATTTCCCTTTTGAGTTTAATGTATTTTGACACCATAATCTGTATAACTGTGTTCAGTCTTCCTTTATCTGATTTAGAAGAAGGGATGCCTGTTTCTCCCAGACCTTCCTCCATGACTATATGCTTCTCATCTCATGTCTCTGCATTATGAAAATGTGATTCCCCTTCTTCCTCCTTTCTTCCCTAATACAGTCCCCTCTCCTTTCTAATTTTGCTTTTTCTTAAGACCATTAAAACAGAATATCACCCACCTATCTATCATTTGAACCTTTCCCTATGAACTTTAGCAATATTAGGGCTCAGAGAAGAAATTTCTTATGTCCCTAGTAAGTCACAAACAATCCATCCCCATATATTCTCTTTCAATTAAACATGTATGTGTACCTTTGTATGTCTTCCTTGGTGTCTGTTTCTACATCTAAAGATCTACTTAGTTCTTTTTTATCAGAAATACTTTATTTTGCTGGATAGGTTATCTTTAAATCCAAGCTATTATCTCTTGCCTTTTTGAATATTTTATTCTAATTTCTCTTTATCTTTCAAGTAGCAGCTCTTAAATTTTATTTGATCCTTCTTGTGTTCCTTGGTATTCAAACTCCTTTTTAAATATTTTTTCCTCTCTGGATCTAGTATTTCTAGATTTTGGTATTGATATTCCTGGCAGTTTTCATTTTTAGGTTTCTTTCTTGAGTTAATCAATAGAATCTTTATGGTTTTACTTTGTTCTCTGTTTCTAAGAGTTCTGGAAGTATTCCTTGATAGTATTTTGAAATATGATATTTAATTCCTGATCATGTTTTTCAAGTGGTTAGATTATAACACTATTTTTCATGGCAGTTATTTTCTATGTTGTATTTCTTATATTTCTTCTGTTCCCCCCCCCAAACCTTTGTTTTTAATAATATTTTTATTATGCTTTAAGTTTTCTTTTGTTCTTAGCTTTATTTTAATTTTCAAGGCATTCAATTCTTAAATGAGGTATTTCAACACCTATTGTAATGTGCCAATTTTCCTTACCATTTTTTCTCTTTAGCTTTTTGATTCTGTGTCTCTTGTTTCATTTTCTCTATGTATTCCTTCAGTAACTCTGGCCTGGGAATTTTTTCTCTGAAGTTTTACCTGGATTTGTTGTGGGGTAACTAAACTCTTTCAGGTTTACCTAGATTTCTCTCAAACTAACATATTTCCTCACGATTTTTAGAATTTTACTTGCTTAAGTCATCTTGTTCACCTCATTACCTAGGTTTAGGGGCCTGTACTTGGGTCAAGGTCTCAAATGGAATGGCAGAGGGAATGCTTAACTAGTTCTGAGTATAGCAGTCAACTTCTTTGGTCCTGGGCCTTGTCTATCAGTCCCTCATATCACAGGGTTCTACCACTTCCTACTTTCTAGGGTCCTTTCTTGCTTTTGATGATCTTAAGGGCTATTGCTGAGCTAGATTCCCTCCAATAAATTTCAGGGACTGCTCAAGCAACTAAAGTCACACTGTATAGGCCTATGTGGACCAAAGTCTGCTTTCTCTAGCTAGATTCTTATGTTCCCACAGACCTTTGGGAAGGCTCTGGTTGGGCTCCTATGATGTTTGGCATATTCGGATTCTGTTTGGCTCAGGCATGGTGAGCTGTGCTGGACACTCCCAGAAGGATTTAACTGGGCTGGGCTCCTGCGACTATGGGCCTTATGAAAACATGGGCTAGGCTGGGCTATTGCCTGGCTCTGGCATGGAGTGCTGAAACCATTTGAAGATCCATCTTAAATCTGTTCTCTGCCCTCTACCTCTCGGAGCTTGTCTAGCCCAGTCAAAAGTCACTCTGGATTCCTGGGATGAGTTGGGGAGTCTAGAGGGATTCTTTCTATCTCTAAGTCAAGATGGAATTTTCTGAAGATCTTGAATTCTCTGTATCCTAGCATGCCACCACCATGTCACAATCTTCTAGATCCTTTTGATCAGGGCATTTTCCTAGGGCACCAAATTTTGAGAGCTCTGATGGCATTCACTTTAGTAGCATGGAAACCACAGCACTTAGCAAGTAGAGGGTAAAGGTAGACATTAGACCTTTGAAGCCATTGGTATAGGGAGCTCGTGGTAAGGAACTTCTATCACTATAGGCTGGCATCTTTCTATCAATTTAATGTCTTAGAGATTTGCCTAGATTACTGAGAGGTTATGTAACTTGCCTAGGCTCAAGGAGCCTAGGATGTGCAGGAAAGAGGGCTTGAATCCACTCTTTCTGGTTTTGAGGTCTGTTCTCTATCCACTATGACATATAGATAAAGGGCCCAGTGGATAGAACAGTGGTCCTGAAGTCAGGAAGTTCTGAGGTCTAACCTGACCTCAGACACTGTCTTATGAGGATAATAGCCCCTGCCTCTCAGGGTTATTGTAAGTATCAAATAAGATAGTATTTATAAAGTGCCTGGCATATAAGCAATATACCACTATTCCCCCCTTCCCCTTCCTATGTTGTTTCTCATAGTGAGAATAATAAACTAGAATAGAATTCTGCCAGGTGGCAGGTTAGAGTGAGCCTGTTCCTACTATCAACTGAGATCATGCATTTTGCTCTTTGCCTTGGATGTAATTTGTACAGGCTCTGATCCTGGTTCCTCTTGTCTAAACATGCTCCTTGTCTTTCTTGCCCACCCAACCTTCACTTACACATTTTTTTGAGGTACTTCACTTTTTACTCTCAAGCTCTGCCACTCCTGCTCTTTAGGGACTCAGGATCAGAGCTAGTCTTTCAAGGACCTTCTTCTACTTTCCAATGATATTTATCCTTCTATCTCCCAGATACCTAATGCCCTCAGAGTCTCTCTGCTCTATTTTCCAAGCATGCTTTCAGTTAGCTGTCAAATAGGAAAAAAAATGCATCAAATAGTTCATACTAAAATGTAAATAGAATTAAGCACATATACTAGGAAGTATTTACATTTTAATAATGTAAGTCTTTAACACCAAAGAATGAAGCTCTAATGATAGGATTCCAGGTCTTAATTAATTAATTATTCAATCCCTAATGGCATGTTTAACAGCAGACTTGTTATGTGAGGTTTGGGAAGGAGAACTAAGGGGCAAGATCACTGGATTATCCTTATGTCTTGTACTGTACCCGGTCAAAGTTTGGTGGCAACTTGTAGATCACTTTTCTAAATATTTTTTACTTTCTAGTTGGAGTTGAGAGGTACAATAAATCTCAGAGTAACCAAAAGAATTTTTCTTTGATGACTAAAAATGTTGAATATCCCAAATTCAAAAGCCTTAAAATTAATAAGTACTTTGTCTAAATAAGGTAAGTGAGGTTTATAATATAGATATATAATTAAATCCTATTATAGATAATTAAGTACTACTTTCAATTTTAAGGCACTTAAAGGAGAGCAAGAAGTTGGTCACACCAGTTCATAGTGCAGTAGCTCCTGGCCTATATTTCTATGCACTGGTAGACTAGATCCCAAAGAGAAGGCACAGTGAGGGCCAGAAACTAAAATTTCATGCAAGTTTTCTAAGGGAAAGGATGTGTGGAAATGATGACAATGTGAGGGTGTCTTCACTTTAACCTTAATAAAGAGCAACTTCCACATAATTGGTGTAATTTTTCTCTTTCCTTATTTAATGAACTGGAGAAACCTCTTTTCCAATAAGCAGTTACTCATTTCTCTACAAGTACCCAAACTCATAACCTTTTATGCTTAAATAAACAGAGTTACTGGGTATACCCTTTATTAGCATGATAATAAATGGCAACACAAAGGCATAAATTAGTAGTTGTAATATTTTAGCTGTGAAAAGAGATCATACATAAGATCACTTCTATTTTTAATTTTCGTTCATTCCTGAAAGGCAATCTCTCTATTCAGATTCTCAAGATACCAATGAAAGTCTCTTCTTAAGAACCCTCTTCTTATTTATTTTTCAATATAAGACTAAACTCAATCATTTCAGCCACAGAGTACTCTTGCTTTTCAGCTGTGGTAAGAAGTTTTTCTTCAGTGATAACAGAAATTATTTTATTGTATTTTTTACAAAAAATTTACAAAAATGTACAAAAAATTTACAAACATTTACAAAAAAATTTACAAAAAATTAAAACGCTTCTCTTCAAGATCTTCAAAGCCTCTTGAAAACCAGCAAGGTTGTACAGTGGATAAAGCACTGGACATGGAATCAGAAAGAACTGAGTTCAAATCTAGCCTCAGACACTTACTAGCTGTATGACCCTGGGCAGGTTGCATAACCCATGTTTGTCTCAGTTTCTACATCTGTGAAATGTGGAAAATAATAACACCTAACTCTCCGGGTTATTGAAATGAGATAATACTTGTACAGGGCTTTGCAAACCTTAAAGTGCTCCCATGATGGCTAGAAATTATTAGCAACAGGTTCTATGGTTTCTGTTGAAAGGGCTGTTGAATCTAGTGTTGCCAGAGTCTCTGTGTTTCCTGGAATATCTATCAGAATCATAGAATTATGAAAATTTTAGTGTGGAAAATCCCTCATTTAAAAAAAGGAAGTTGTGGCTCAGCCATAGCTGCCAGCCATGATCACAACTTCCTTGTATTTTTGCTTGGAAAGGAAAAAAAAAACATCACCCAAAGCCCACCTTTATGACAAGCTTCTTTACACTCAGATAGACTAATCCTTGCTCTTTACATACCTGAACTGTTGCAGGGCTCACAAAGGTTAGTAGACCTGCCAG
This sequence comes from Trichosurus vulpecula, assembly GCF_011100635.1. NCBI lineage: Eukaryota > Metazoa > Chordata > Mammalia > Diprotodontia > Phalangeridae > Trichosurus > Trichosurus vulpecula. Next base: position 91,724,919 of record NC_050578.1, on the reverse strand, counting down.
ACCTTGTGGTCTCCTAACTTTCGTACTTCAATGAAGAATCATGGTAGATATCCTTAGTGAAAAGCAGCAAAAACATGTTGCAGTTAAAATTCTTCTAACTACAGACTTCATAGAACAAAAGAAAAATTATATCAAATATCTGAAATGTGTTGAGAATGCTATGTTCACTGTTATTAATTATTACCCAGTTTCTTCTAATGCACATTCATTTGGGGGGGGATGGGAAGGAGAAAAAAATAGATGCTTGTTAATCACAATAAAATAAAAGAAAGAAAAAGAAAAAAATAAAAGAAAGATTGGGAATGTATATTAGATACCTTTATAATTATAAGACCATGATCAACCCAAATTCCCCCAAACTGAGGAGTCATAGGTAAGGATGACTGCATGAGTCTTGTACTCAGTTACATTTTCTAATCAAGCATATTCTCATTTAGAGGCTGGTAGCGAGTAAGTTTCATTTGAAACATATGACTATGTTTTGACTATGCACACAAAAGCTGTTCAAAGAATGCTTTTTACAAGGCCCAGATTCTTCAAACCGTTGTACACAGTGTACTTAATTTTTTTCTTTCCATTAAAAAAGCATCTACATTATTTCATTTCTGTATGCATTTGTCAGGCTATATATAAGCTTTATAGTTTCTCAATGCACTGCTTCTGTGTTCTACAAGAAGCAACAATGTGCTGGAGGGAGGATGTAAGACAAGGGAAATAAAAGGCATCATTTCTTTAGAACTGTCTAGTCATGTATGTGTTTAGAGTTTCCTGGCATATTTAATTATTTCAACATAATCTTGTATTTTAAAACAATGATGTTTGTTTTGGAAATCCATTATTCATTTCTAATGTGGAAGCATATTTTGAAGTACTAATGATCCCTGTTTTTCTGTTCATTTCCCCTCGTTCCTTTGTGTTGCTTTCTTTACTTTTTATTCATCTTAATGGCATTGCTATTACTCTAAAATAAATACACAAATAATAGAAAATGCACTTGCAATATTTATTATAGATATATACAATCCTCATTTCTTAATCACAAGTAGTGAGTGTGTAAATATACATAATTAAACCCAGAAGATAAAGAACCTTAGCACTTTCCCTTTCAATTTATCCAGGGAGCAACCAAGAGAGCAAAAAACAATTTTACATAAAAATTAATGAGATAAAAAGGATCTGCCTTTCTCTTTGCTGCAAGGACAAAATTGTCTATGGGATATTGGTCAGAGTTTGTTTGTAGGAAGAATGATTTCTTTGTTTTAACATTCATTTTAAACATTTTGAGTTCCAAGTTTTCTCCCTCTCTGAAGCCCCTGCCGTACCCATTGAAAAGCCAGGTAATATGATATCCATTATATGTGTAAAGCCATGCAAAACACATTTCCATAATATTAATGTTACAAAACAAAGCAAGAACAAGTTAACAATATGCTTCTATCTCCACTCAGAGGTCATCAGTTCTTTTTCCAGAAGGAGATAGCATTTTTCATCCTGAGTCCTTTGGAATGGCTGTAGACCATTGCATTGATCAGAACTAAGACTTTCACAGTTGATTATTGTTGTAATATTGCTATTATGGTTCATTTTACTTTACATGACTTCATTTAGTTTTTACTAGATTTTTCTGAAAACATGCTCCTTGTCATTTCTTAGAGTACAATGGTATTCCATCACAATCATATACCACAGCTTCTCCCATCATTCCACAATTAAAGGACATTACCTTAATTTCTAATTCTTTGCCACCACAAAAGAGCTAATAAAAATTTTTTGTACATACTAGGTCATTTTCCTATTTCTTTGATCTCTTTGGGATAGATACCTAGTAGTGATATTGCTAGGTCAAAAGACACAGCTAATATTTTATAGCCTTTTGGCCATAGTTCCAAACTGTTCTCCAAAATGGTTGGACCAAATCATAACTCTGCCCACAGAGCAAAACATGCTTCATCCCTTCCAGCATCCATTCCTTTACTATCATTAGCCAATCTAATAGGTGTAAAATGGTACTTCAAAGTTGTTCTAATTTATATTTCTCTAATGATTAGTGATTTAGAGCCCTTTTTATGTAATTATTGATGGCTTTGATTTCTTCTTCTGAAAATTGCCTGTTCATATCTTCTGAGTATTTATCAGTTGGGGAATGGCTTTCATTCTTTTTAAAAATAAATTTGGCTCCATTCCATGTATATTTGAAAAAATAAAATCTTTATTTGAGAAGTATGTTATAACATTCCCCTGATCTCACCCCAGTTTTCTGCTTTCCTTCTAATTTTGGCTTCATTGGTTTTGTGTAAAACCATTAAACATTTCATGCAATCAAAATTATCTATTCTACTTCTTGTGATCTTTTCTTTCTCTTTTGATCATAAAATCTTCCTTTATTCATAGACCTGGAAGAAAATTTTTTCCATGCTCCCCTAATTTGCTTGTGATATCACCCTTTACATGTGAATCATGTACCTATTTTGAAGTTATCTAAACATATGTTTTAAGATGCTGGTCTATGCCTAATTTCTGCCAGACACTTTTGTAGTGTTTTTTGTTGAATAATGAATTCTTAGTCTTAAAGCTTGGATCTTTTGGATTACCAAACACTAGATTATTATGGTCATTTACTTCTGTATGTCATGTACCTAACCTGTTTCATTGATCAAACACTGTATTTCTTATCCAATACCAGATTGTTTTCATAATTACCACTTAGTAATATACTTTGAAATCTGGTACTACTAAGCTGTATTCTTTAATTTTTTCATTGATTCTCTTGAAATGCTTGACCTTTGGCTCCAGGAAATAATTCTTTGGTAATATAATTGGTATGGCATTAAATAAGTAAATTAATATAGGTAGAATTCTAATTTTTATCATATTGGCTCAGCAAATAGTATTCCTCCAGCTGTTTAGATATATCTTTATTTGTGTGAAATATATTGTAATTGTGTTTATATAGTTCCTGGGCACGCCATGGTAGGAAGAATCCCAAGTATTTATCATTGTCTGCATTTTTAAAAATGGAATTCCTCTTTCTCTTCCTCATAGGTTTGTTTTTCTTTTCTTTTTGGTAACATACAGAAATGTGGGCTTATTTTATATCCTGCAACTTTGCTGAAGTTGTTAAATGTTTCAACTAATTTTTTTAGTTGATTCTTTGAGGTTTCTTAATTCTCTAATATTGTCTCATATCATTTGCAGAGTGATAATTTTACTTCCTCATTGCCTATTCTAATTTCCTCAATTGCTTTTTCTTGTCTTATTGATATAGCTAGAATTTCTAGTACAATATTGAATAACAATGGTGATAATAGACATCCTTGCTTCACTGCTGATCTTAACTTACTAACTTATTCAAGTTTATAGCCATTAAAGATTGGTTTATATAGATAGTACTTATTATTTTAAAAAAACAGCTTCTTTTAATCCTATATTTTTTTAGTATTTTTGAAAGGAATGGTGTTGTTTTTTGTCAAAGGCTGTTTCTGTATCTATTGATACAATCATATGACTTTTGTTGCTTTTGTTATGGATATGGTAAATTATGCTGATAGTGTTCCTATCTAACTAATCCTACTTATTCCTGGTAGAAATACCCACCTGGTCAATGTATATAATCTTTGTGACATATTGCTTGGTTTAGGTATCAACCAGTCTCTGTAGTTTAGGTATCAAAATGATAGAAGTAATTTGGTATTACTCCTTCTTAACCTATTTTTTTAAATAAGCATAGAGTATTGGAATTAATTATTCTTTAAATAACTGGGGTTATTTCCTTAGGGAGCTCATTTTATTCAATTTCTTTTTAAAGATAGTGTTCAGTGAGATATTTTACTCTTCTGTTCATCTAGGCAATTTGTGTTTTAGTAAATATTCATCTATTTCATTTAGATTGTCAGTTTGATTGACATATAATTGAGCAAGATAATTCCTAATAATTGCTTTAATTTCATCTTCACTGGTAGTACATTTTCCCTTTTCATTTTTGATACTGTTAATTTGTTTTTGTTTCTCTTTTTAAAAATAAAATTAACCAGTGGTTAATGTATTTTATTGGGCTTCTTTTCATAAAACCAGATCCTTTATTTATAGGATTTTTATTTTGGTGTTTAAATAGGGATTTGAAATATGTTCTTCATGTATTTTTAATGTAAGCATTTAGAAATGTAAATTTTTCCCTAAGTACTTCTTTGGCACCATCTCACAAATTTTGGTATGTTGTCTCTTTGTCATCATTCTCTTTAATGAAGTTATTGTTTCTATGATTTGTTCTTTTTATTTTATTTTTTGCTCATTTTCCCAGCTTAACTTTGAATGTTGTGTTAGAGTTGGGTTCTGCCCACCTCAGGGCTGTCCCAATTTCAGTTTTTTTAATTGTGTGTGTGTGTGTGTGTGCGCGCGCGCGTGTGTTTTGCTGTTTTCATGGCTAGTTTAGGAGGTTATTAAGTTTTCATTACTTCCAAGATGATGTGATCTGGGGAAAGATGTGCTCTCTGATCTCCTGGTCTGCTCTGGTCCTTACCTAGGAAAGGTATATTATTTTTAACATCTGTGTTTATTTTGCTAAATCAGCTATTCAGCTCACCTGCCCCACAGTTGGCCAGACACTTTTAAAAGCCCGCCTCTTATACATACATACATATATATATATATATATATATATATATATATATATATATATATGTAATAGATCTAATTGAAAATTCATTATGCTTTTTATCTATATTGCTTTCCCCCAGGACCTTCCCATTTTCCAGGGCTTGTAACTCTGCCATTCTTGGCTCTCCACAGAAACTTGGCATAAAGCTTTTATGGGAAGGGAGGAAATCAGAGGTCCTTCAGCATAAATTTTGATAATAATTTTAGGCAATTGAATACTTATGGTTAACTAAAAGAGTAAAATGTCTAAATGTGAACCTTGTTTTATTAGATTCACTCAAATTTTCAAATTCTGCTCCATGGATTATATAATCATAGGATTTAGAGCTAGAAAGGCCTTTCAAGATCATCTAGTTCCTCTGTCCCCCCATCAAGATAAAATAATTTGTCACCCAGTGAGAGTTTCAGTGGGATAATTATTGTGGATTTCTAATATTCTATTTAAAAAAAAATTTTTAGCAAGTCTATATATATGTTGCTGAATATCTCCCTCTTTAATTCCCCCCAAAATATAAGAAAAAAAGGACTTTTTACTATCAGAAGAATAAAATAAATATAATTATGCAGAAAAAGACCAGTTTTATGATTTATCTGCACTTGAAAATGAATAAAAACATCCATAACATCATCTTATGTTGATTTATTAAGAACATGGGAACTTTCTAATGAGGCCCCACTTCCAAATACTCAATTTACACATAAATCCTACAAAATTTTTCATAATCTATGAAAATAAAGTAACTTCTTAGAGTGGATGAGTTTGTAAAAGCATGTGTAAAGTAGTATGTAAGTAGAAGTATATAAAATGTACAAGTAAGTCTTCTGATAAGTAGCATTTTTAGCTCATGGCTTATCAGCTTCCTTTCTTTCCCAACTCCTGCCATTGTAATTTAATATCCATATAGATGCTCCCTTAAATTCCCTAACCCCAATTTTTCAACCTTCTTCAGTCTCAGGACCTACTCCACTCTGTCTCAGTACAAGTAAGGATGTTGTACACTAGATCTTGCTATCACTAACAAGTATTCCTTTCCCTATGTTTCACCTTCCTTACAACTGCTGTTCACCTTTGCGATCTCCATTTATCCTCTACTTCTGGGTATATTCCCAGGCCATTATCCTTGCTCTGAATTCACTCTGCTCCTCTTCAACCTAAACCTAGTCTATAGCTATGTCAATTCAATGCTCTCTTTCGTTCTTGACTCCCTTGTCACCCATTCTGTCATTGCTCTTTTCTTGTCAAATTTCAGCTGTGGATTAATTCTACCCTCCACATCCATCACTCCTACTCAAAGGATTACTCCACAGGAGGTCTCACAGTCACAATGAGTACATTTCACATTCATGTTATCCAACATCACTTATCAGTTGAGCTCTTGCTGCCACAAAGTACTCCTTTTTATTCCTCTGTGAGTGATTATTTTATTCTCCACAGAAGTTATCCCAAACCCTCTCTTCCCACCTGAAGCTCCACACAAACCCTCATCCTTACGCAGTTTCATTTGAAGACATTGCTTCTTTGAAGCCATTCAGTATGAACTTCCTCCTCTTCCATTCTCTGTAACTAAAATGCTTTTCTATATGTTCTTACTCTCTCTGCCTTTCTCCTCACCAAGGTCATTTTTTCAATGTATGCATTCTCAGGCACTGCCCCCCAAATCTTCAACTACTCCTTATCAACAGGTTCCTCCTGAACTGCCTTTGAATTTTCTCCTATCCTTCATTTAAAAAAATCCTTCTTCAAGATTGTACCAGTACCTCAAACTGAACACTAAACCTCTCTTAATTTTCTCAGCCAAACTGTGTGATAAGATGTGTATACACGCTGACTCCACTTCTCTCAGTCACTCCTCAAACATTGGAAATCTGACTTTGAACCTAATCACTTCAAAGGAAGTGCTCTCATCAAAGTGCCCAGTGATTTCTTAATTGCCAAGTCTAATAGTCTTTTATCAGTCATAATTTTTATCAACCTTGTCTTTTTCCTGTGAAAACTGTTGGCCACCCATTTTTTTCTGAATAATCTTACTTCTTTAGATTACATTACACTGCTTTCTCCTACTTCACCTTCTACCCATCTGATTGCTCCTTCTCAGTCTCCTTCACTATTTGATAATCCATGCCAGGCCCCCTAAGTGTGGATGTTAGCCAAGGTTCTTTTCAGTGCTTTTCTAGCTTGGTAATTTTTTTCTCAGTAACCTTATCAGCTTCCCCCAATTTTAATACTGTATCTATGCATGTAATTTACAGATATATATATATATTCAACCCTATGTCTTCTCTGATCTTCATTCCCATATCAACAATAACCTATTAGATATTCCAAACTGGATATCCCAGAAACATCCAATTGTAACAATAATAATAATTAGCATTTACATATCACTTTAATGTTTAGAAAATGATTTATGAATATCTCATTTTATGAGATATAAGAATGCCCCCAACCATGCTGGGATGTAGGGGTTTAAGTACTTGTTGATTCATTGATTGAAAAGGATGCACATTTTTCATATTTTCTAGCTATAGGCATCCTCCAAGTAAAGTCTCTCAGCCTCAACATACTTTTCCTCTGTGCTTACTCCCTTTGAATGTTCATTCACTGTCATGATTTAATTATTTATTTCATTTAAATATTTCATTTGAATGATTTGAAATAATTTCATTATTTCATAAATTATTTATTTAATTATTTCGTAGTTCTCACTCTGACCTTCCCTCTAGTATTGGAATCTCTAGTTACTTTTTCATTATTGTTTTTAATAGAAGCACCATTTTCCTTGTCTTATCAGATTACAGAAAGATTGGAGTCATCATCTACCTCCTAGTCCCTATCCTGAGCTTTGCACATGGTTCTACCAATTTTTTACATCTATATTGGTAACTAAGGTGGGACTTTTTATGGTTTTCCTTTTTGGAGAACTGAAGTAATGAAGTGCCTTTGATGAGTCTGGCCTTTGTTTCTTTGATTAAATCCAGGAATCTTTGATCACCTGCTTAAGAAACAAGAAAGGCTAGTTCACATGGGTTTGAGTTGCATGGTTGTGATGCCTGAAGAAGTGCCACGTGGTTTTGAGTTGCATGATCATGACTTCCTTTGACACTGAACAGGGTATATAAACTCAGAGGTTAGTGTTTTCTTTGGGGCTCTCTCTCACTGGAAGAGTGTTGTGCGATTTGACTAGATGCAACTCTGGGCAGCTGTTGTTAAGAGCACCCCAGCTTGAAAACCCAGATGTTGGTGCTTCCCTGGTGACTATGTATTGAGATGTTGGACAGAAAGCTGGAAGACTGTTTACTGGTTTGCGTTATATGATCTGTTGATATTTTTAGTTCGCGTTTGCTCTGAAGTTCAGGGTGCTGGCTTTTCCCCTGAACTAAGTGAATGATATATGTATGTTTGATTAAAGTGAGATTGTTCACCCCTTAAGGTTGCTTTCCTTAGAAAAGCAGATCAAAGAACCTGTAGTGGCAGCCCTTCTGTGTGTTGGTGTTGTTAGTCTTACACAGCCACAGTAACGGCAAGCCACATTGTTGTTACGACACCTTCCCTGTGTCTCAGAATTATCCTGTCTTATTTTCAATACCATTCTCATCAACACACACCATTTCCATCATGCAATCCCTCTTGCCCAAGGACTTTTATTGTAATATGATTTTTCATCAAATATAAACTCCTCACCCTCCTACTAGTACCACTATAAACTGCTTTCCTCCACCTTACTCATCCAATTCAGGTTCTCATATTACAACAACAAAGTCTTTATTCTCATGGGATGTTTGACCTATTTTTTCTTCTATACTTTTGTGCTTTTCATCCCAAGAGTGCCAACACTCCTTAATTGGTACTATTCTACAGCCAAGAAGTCCTTCAGAACTCATTGCAATAAACATTTCCCCAAAGATCCTTCATTTACTTACTCAATCTATAAGCACATTTATTGAACAGCCACTACGTTCCAGGAACTCTGCTAGGTATTGATGAATACAAAGACAAGTGTGACAGCCTCTGACCATTTGAGTAGAGTAATATGTATATATATTGATATGTATAAAATATATGCAAAATGGGTGCCAGGCAAATTTTCTTTTATGGGGGGGTGTCTAGGAGCCGGAGGGATCAGGAAAGGTTTCACAGAAAAGTTAGGCATTTAAGGTGATCTTCAAAGGAAACAATTCCTTGATAAAGGCCTCATTTCTCAAATATATATAGAACTGAACAAAATTTGTAAAATTATAAGCCAGTTCCCAGCTGATAAATGGTCAAAGGATATAAACAGGGAGATTTTAGAAGTAGAAATAAAAAAAAATATCAGTAGTCACATTTTTTTTAAAAAATGGTCTAAACCACTAATATTTAGAAAAATGCAAATTAAAATAATTGATACTACTGCACATGGCTAATAAGACAGAGAAGGAATATGACAAGTGCTGTAGGGGATATGAAAACATAGGAACACAGATGCACTGTTTTTGGAATTGTGAAGTAGAAAACATTTTGGAATCATGCCTAAAGGATGATAAAACTGTGCATGCCCTTTGACCTAGCAATACCACAATCAGATCTGTATCCCAAAGAGATCAAAAAAAAAGGAAAAGGGCCTCTTATGTAAAAAAATGTTTACAGCAGCTCTCTTTGTGGGGGCAAAAATTTGAAATTAAGAAGATGCCCATTATTTGGGAAATGGCTGAAAGAGTTCTAGCATAAGATTATAACAGAATACTATTGTGCTATAAGAAATGATGAGCAGGATGATTTCAGCAAAAAAACCTGGGAAAATGAATATAAATTGATGCAAAGTGTACTCAACAGAACCAGAAGAACATTGTGCACAGTAATAGAAATAGTGTAACAACTATCAACTGTGAAAGACTTAGCTACTCTGACTTATAGAATTTATACAATGATGACAATTCTAAAGGACTCATGATTAAAAATACTATCCACTTTCAGAGAAAATGGATGAACTCTAAATGAATGTTGAAACATACTTTATTCATTTCCTTTATTTTTCTTGTTTTTTTTCCCAACATGGATAATATTGAAATATTTTTATCCTTCACATATATAATTGGCATCATATTGCTTAACCTCAATGGGTGGGGTAAGGGCTGAAGGGAGAGATAATTTGGAATTAAATTTAAAAAAAGAATTCGAATAAAAAAATGCTTAGGGGCGGAGCCAAGATGGTGGCTGGAAAGCAGGGACTAGCATGAGCTCCCCGCCGAGTCCCTCCAAAAACCTATAAAAAATGTCTCTGAACCAATTCTAGAACTGCAGAACCCATAAAACAGCAGAGGGAAGCAGGGCTCCAGCCCAGGACAGCCTGGATGGTCTCTGAGTGAGGTCTATCCCGCACGGAGCTGGGAGCTGGGAGTGGAGCGGAGCAGAGCCCAGCGTCAGCGGCACAGACCAACCAGACCAGGAGCTGGGAGGATAGGGCCCTAGCACCGTGAATCAGTGAGCTGCGGCAGTTACCAGACTTCTCAACACACAAACACCAAAGATAGTGGAGAAGTTTAGTGGGAAAAGCTGTGGGAGTGGAAGGAGTTCACAGTACAGCCACCGCCCTGAAGGCAGCGGAGGTGGGGCAGCTACAGCTGCTGTTGCTTCCAGCCCCAGGCCCACCTGGTGGGAGGAATTAAGTGGTGGTTCAGATCAGGAGTGCACAGCCTGCTGAAGATCTAAGCCCAGTCTGGGTTGGGGGTTCTTGGGGAAGGAGGAGTGCTGGTGTGGCAGACCTGGTGGAACACAGAACTCTTTAATCTACAAGCAGTCATACCCCGCTGAATAACTCAAGGGTCAAGTTAGTTGGTTGGGAATATGGCCAGGCAGCAAAAATGCACCCAGATTCAGTCTCGGACTTTGGATTCTTTCTTTGGTGACAAAGAAAACCAAAACATACAGCCTAAAGAAGTGAACAAAGTGCAAGATCCTACACCAAAAGCCTCCAAGAAAAACCTGAACTGGTCCCAGGCCATGGAAAAGCTCAAAAAGGATGTGGAAAAGCAAGTTAGAGAAGTAGAGGAAAAATTGGGAAGAGAAATGAGAAGGATGCAAGAAAACCATGAAAAACAAGTCAATGACTTGCTAAAGGAGACCCAAAAAAATACTGAAAAATGCACTGAAGAAAACAACACCTTAAAAAATAGACTAACTCAAATGGCAAAAGATCTCCAAAAAGCCAATGGGGAGAAGAATGCCTTGAAAGGCATAATTAGGCAAATGGAAAAGGAGGTCCAATGGACCACTGAAGAAAATACTACCTTAAAAATTAGATTGGAGCAAGTGGAAGCTAGTGACTTGATGAGAAATCAAGATATTATAAAACAGAACCAAAGGAATGAAAAAATGGAAGATAATGTGAAATGTCTCATTGGAAAAACCACTGACCTGGAAAATAGATCCAGGAGAGATAATTTAAAAATTATTGGACTACCTGAAAGCCATGATCAAAAAAAGAGCCTAGATATCATCTTTCAAGAAATTATCAAGGAGAACTGCCCTGATATTCTAGAGCTACAGGGCAAAATAGAAATTGAAAGAATCCATCGATCACCTCCTCAAATAGATCCCAAAAAGAAATCTCCTAGGAATATTGTCGCCAAATTCCAGAGCTCCCAGATCAAGGAGAAAATACTGCAAGCAGCCAGAAAGAAACAACTTGAATATTGTGGAAACATAATCAGAATAATCTAAGATCTGGCAGCTTCTACATTAAGAGATCGAAGGGCTTGGAATATGATATTCCGATGGTCAATGGAGCTAGGATTAAAACCTAGAATCACCTACCCAGCAAAACTGAGTATCATGCTCCAAGGCAAAATATGGATTTTCAATAAAATAGAGGACTTTCAAGCTTTCTCAGTGAAAAGACCAGAGCTGAATAGAAAATTTGACTTTCAAACACAAGAATCAAAAGAAGCATGATGAGGTAATCAAGAAAAAGAACAAGAAAAAGAAATTGCAAGGGACTTACTAAAGTTGAACTGTTTTGTTTACATTCCTACATGGAAAGATGACATGTATGATTCATGAGACCTCAGTATTAGGGTGGCTGAAGGGAATATATATATATATTTGTGTGTGTGTGTGTGTGTGTGTGTGTGTATATGTGAATGTGTATGTATGTATATATATATATATATATATATATTGTGTGTGTGAGTTGAAGATGAAGGGAAGATATCTAAAAGAAATAAAATCAAATTACGGGATGAGAGAGGAATATATTGAGAGAGGGAGATAGGGAGAGATAGAATGGGGTGGATTATCTCACATAAAGGTGGCAAGAGGAAGTGGTTCTGTGGGAGGAGGGGAGAGGACAGGTGAGGGGGGAATGAGTGAATCTTGCTCTCATCAAATTTGGCCTGAGGAGGGAATACCATACATACTCAATTGGGTATCCTACCCCACAGGAAAGAAGAGAGAAGATAAAAAAGGGGGGGGATGATGGAGGGGAGGGCAGATGGGGGTGGAGGTAATCAAAAACAAACACTGTCAAAAGGGGACAGGGTCAAGGAAGAAAATTCAATAAAGGGGGATGGGTTTGGAAGGAGCAAAATGTAGTTAGTCTTTCACAACATGAGTATTGTGGAAGGGTTATACATAATGATACACATGTGGCCTATGTTGAATTGCTTGACTTCTTAGGGAGGGTGGGTGGGAAGGGAAGAGGGGAGAGAGTTTGAAACTCAAAGTTTTAAAAACAGATGTTCAAAATCAAAAGTAAAGTTTTTGCATGCAACTAGAAAATAAGACACACAGGCAATGGGGCATTGAAATTTATCTTGCCCTACAAGAAAGGAAGGGAAGAGGGGATGGGAGGGGAGTGGGGTGACAGAAGGGAGGGCTGACTGGGGAACAGGGCAACCAAAATATATGCCATCTTGGAGTGGAGGGGGAGGGAAGAAATGGGGAGAAAATTTGTAATTCAAACTCTTGTGAAAATCAGTGCTGAAAACTAAATATGTTAAATAAATAAATTTAAAAGAAAAAAAAAGAAAAAGTCCCATCCTCTATGCAGAAACAATAAAGGCATTTACATAAATAAATAAAAAATAAATAAATGCTTAAATAAGGAATCTGAAGATTTTAAGAGGATTCCCTGACTGGTTTCTCTGTTTGGCGTATAAAGCCTTTCTTATAAATTAATTAAAAATTTAAAAAAATATCAACTATCTACTATGTGCTTGGTGGTGGGGTTGAGGATACAGATAGCAACTGGACTTATTTATTTGGTATAGGAAACTCCAATGTTAGAAAATTACCGCTACCAACCCTCAGTTTGTGCTTGGAACAGCTAAGAGGCCAGTGTCCCTAAGGTGTAAGAAAGGTAGGAAATTAGAGAATCTTCTTAAAATCATTTGTTTTTAGAATTGTTCATCATGCGTCCTTTGAATTTGTCTTGGATCATTGTATTGATCAGAATAGCTAAGTCTTTCACAGTTGATCATCATTACAATATTGTTGTTACTGTGTGCGAGAATGGGGAATGATTACTCAGGTCCTTGGATCAAGTTTGTACTAGGAAACTGAACATTTTCTTCTAAATAATCAACATTTGCAACATCTGTTTCTTACTTTTCCACAGATTAATTTTATGGCTTTTTCCAGAGGTTAAATGAAATGACCCACTGCTCAGTGTGCTCATCTTGTGGCAAACAGCCCACAGAGCAGGTTTCCATGAAAGCCTGCTTTTCTAAGAACCCTACCCCAGTCTCTCAACAGGGAATAGAGGCAACCATGGGTTCTCAAAGAATATAATGCACAAACTCTGGCAGGTTCTACTAAATTCTAAAAGCTTTGTCAGAAAAGAAGAAAAGTGTTAGACTGTGTGTCCGTCATCTGAGGCCTATCCCAGCTAGATTTAGACCGGTTCATCACTAGAAAGTTTTATGGCTGAAATCAGCCTCCAAAGAATTACAAATCACTCAGAGTGATAGAGCTTCACATGGCCTTCTGTGGCTAAAGTAGCCACAGAAAAGTGATCACTGGTAGTAGAAAATAGTTGACAAAATCACAAATCTTTTTAAAGCATTAAAGTATTATTCTGTTACTTGAGTATCAACTATGAATACCTGAGTTCCCTGCGATTCAGTGAATATCTTAGATTTCACCTTTGAGTGAAGAAAATACCAGCAGAAAACTTTGAGAATATGCCATAGATAGCTCTGTTCCTCATAGGTTTGAGCCCTGATGAAAATGCATTTGGGTTCATTTTCTATGTTTTTATAGTGATCATTTTTCTTGAGCAATTTTGCTCTCTTCCCACCATAACAGCATTACTAAATTTTATGAATAGAATGAGAGGTCATTTGCCAGGGAAAGCATTAAAAACAAGATCATAAAATTTGGATAATTCCATGATTTTTGAGCCTATATTTCCAGATGGCATGCACTATATGTAATTATTTTCCATTGTAGTAACTTTTTTGTCTATATGGATTTTTGGACTTTTAATTATATTATTCACATTGCTCATTCCATTAATTAATTTCTCCTTTTCCTCTTCTCTTTTACTTTTACACGATTTCTTGCTCTGCTTTTCTATTTTATTCAAGCACTTTTCAAATTGGGCCTGTAATTTTTCCTAGCATTTTCAGTTCTCCTTTACTGTCTTTGAATATGGTATTTATTTTTTAACTGGAGGTCTTTTGGGATATATTATATGGTTGCTATTCACATTATTTCTCTTCTGGTGTTTCAGCTGATTGAACAGCTTTATGGTATTATTTAATTATATAAACACTTTTACAAAAAATGTTTATTGTTATTAAGCTGTTACTACTATTCTCTTTGATGTTTCTATAGATTGTTCTTCATAACTATGTGAGGAGCCTAACCTTCAGCACTGTTACTCTGACATTTTGGTTATACCACCTCAATTTTAAAGTGAATGGGAAGTAAAATTGCCAATGGTGTTAGGACTCAGAATTCTTAAGTGGTTTTTCATAAGATAAGATGAAGGCCATGGGCAGAATATTCTTTCTTAGAGTACATATTTGTTGCTTTCAAAACTATGGCAATCATTTTAACAACCATTTGTTAAAAATGTACAGTGTTCATGCCATACTGTCCTAGGTTTTAGGGAAACTCAAATAATCATATGCAGACCTATAATATCACTTATGGTCCAAAAATTATACGATTAAGTGATCCAATGATGACTACTCCATATTCCATTCTCCATACATGCCTGCTCATTTTGTGTGAATCCTATTCATATTTTCAGATTAATTTACCATAGGAAGTTCAATGAACATGCTAGAGACCCTAATTTTTTTTGATATCACAAGAAAAATAAATGGTGGCTATTTCTCTTTTCCACCAAGTGACTGATTTATCTTTTTTTCTGCTCATTTATTTCTTTCATGACATTTTTTTCTCTATGTTTCCTTCAAAATGCTTTGTACAGAATTTTGTGCTGCAGCCAGGTGAAGCCATTGATCTCTGAGTGATCGTTTTTAATTCTTTGGAGACTGATTTCAGCCACACAAAGATACTAGAATGGGGTGGGAGACAAGGAATTTGATGTGTGATTTCACTGGCATCGGATTCTGCCTTCCAATGTGGGTTGTCACCTTTTCTGCAACTTACAAATTAGAGAATTGCATAGAGCACTGTGAGGTTAAATATCTTGCCCTGGATTGCCCAGATGGTATGTTTCATCATATATAAATTGTTCTCTGGGTTCTGCATACTTCAGTCTGTACAATTTCATGCCTGGTTTCTCTGAATCGGTCCCTTGTGTCATTTAGTATGCCACAATAACATTCTTCTGTATTTGCATACCATAATTTGTTTAGCTATTCCCCAAATGATGGGCAGCCCCTTTAATTTCATTTCTATTCTATAACAAAACATGCTGGTATAAATATTTGTATATTTGACTCCTCTCCCTCCTTTTAAAATTTTTTTGGGTTACAAACCTAACAGATCAAATTATAGGCATAGTTCCAAAGTGATTTCCTGAAGATTGGACCACATCTCTAATCTCCTAACAATATATCAATAGGTCTGTTCTCCAATGGCCTTTCTAAAAATTATCATTTTCTTTTTTTTCTGTTTTGTTTTCTTTGCCAAAGTAATGGGCATGATATGGAACCTCAGACTTGTTTTAATTAGCATTTGTTTTTATTATTAGAAGTGTGGAGCATTTTCAAGCTTGATTTTCATTTTTGGAAAATAACTGTTTTTAGTCTTTGATCATTTATCCACTGCAGAATGCCTCTTGTGTATGTATACAGGCAAATACGTACTAACATATATACAAACATTTGTGCATGGACATTTACAATACACATGTGTATATACATATATGGTAAAAATATGAACATATGTGTTATAATACATATGGGTATGTGTAAATATATATATATATACACACATATAATTTCAATTCTCTATATACTTGAGATATTTGCCATTTATCAGCGAAAATCTTTGGAAAGATTTTTCTTAGGTAACTTTTTCCCTTCTAATTCTAATGGCAATGTCTTTGTTTGTAAAGAGTTCAGTTTTACATAATCTAAAATGTCTGTTTTATCTCCTGAGGGCCTCCCTAACCCTTGTTTCACCAAGAAATCTTCCCTGTCCCCAGTTGTTAAAGCTATGCCCTTGCTTATTCCTCTAATTTATTTATTAACATGACTTTTCATAGCTACTAAAATTGTATCTATGTGGAGCATGTTCTGATAGGTAGTATAAGAGGTTAGTCAAACTGCTTTCTAGTCTCTCCAGCAGTTTTAGTTGAACAATGGGTGTTTGCCGTAGTAATTGATGTACTATAGTATACAGAACACTTGGCTACTGTATTTGTTTGCTTATTGATGTTGTGGACATGATCTGTTTCACCGATAGAATTTTTGATTTTTTTAATCAAGTACCAAAGATTTTGATGACCACTGTTTTGTAGCATATTTCAAAATCTAATATTGTGAGGCTGCTTGCTTCCTACTATTTTTCCATTATTTTCATTGACATATTTTCCCTAGATGAATTTTATCTTTTTTCTAATTCTATAACATATTTGTTATTGTGATTGGCATGGCAATAGATTTGTAAATTAATTTGTAGCATATTTTAAATTATATTAATACAACCCAACCATGGGTAGTTAATAACACTCCAACTATTTGGGTCTATTTCTTTAAAGTTAGGGTTAAGAATTTTTGTGCCTTTTTTGACACAGATGAAACCTATGAACCCCTTCTCAGAATGGTTTTAAATGTATAACATAAAATATGTAGAATTGCAAAGGAAACCAAATATTACTAAAAAAAAGTATTTTTTCTGCCTTCTAAGATTATAGACCTCTTAAAATGCTGAACCCCAGCTTAAGAACTCATGTTTTATGTCATATACATTTTGTTGTTATTTAGAAATGAATTTCCATTTGCTATCTCTTGTACCTGCATTGGTAATAAATAAATGGGCCAATATCTTTTTGGGTTTATTTTATATCTTGCTACTTTACTGAAGTCATAGTTTCAGCTAATTTTGAGTTGATTGTAGGACGCTCTAAGTAATCTCTCTCTCTCTCTCTCTCTCTCTCTCTCTCTCTCTCTCTCTGTATATTTGCTTTGATTATAATCACTCCTTCAATTTCTTTTTCTAGTCTTATTGGAAAGAGCGCTGGCATTCCTCTATGAAGAATAATGTTAGTTTTAGAGATCTCTGAATAGAATAGTCCACTTTTTCTTCTGATTTACATTTTTTCTAGAAAGACATTTTGTATTTTGCTAAAAGCTTATTAATATGCACCTATTGAAACATTTGTATGATTTTAAAAATTATTCATATTATGTATTTTGTTTGTAGCTTTCCTAATATTGAATCAAACCAATATTTCTTATATAAGTACAACCTGGCTAAAAGGTATAAATTTTTTTCGATATGTTGTTCAAACTCTTTATTGATGTATTATTCAATGACTTTTGCAAGGATAATCATCACTGGTATTGGTTTATAATTTTCTTTCTCTACTTCATCTTTTCCCCTTTTAGGTAAAAGGATCACCTTTATCACCTTTTATATCTGTATTTTAAAAATAAATTATGGAATATAGGAACTAATTATTCTGTGAATGTTTGAAAGATTTATCTGGTCCTTTTTCCCTTTGGCAGTTCTTTTGTGACACATTAGTTTATTTTTATGAGCTAGAGTTATTTAAAATATTTATTTCCTTTTCTGTTAATTTGGGTACTATTTATACACACATATGCATTCATAATTATGCAGGCATTTCATTTATATTTTACTTCTTTGTAGTAGGGGTAAGTATTTCTACTATTTTTTATTTCTTCATTTACTATGATCTATTTTTTAAAATTTTCAATTGGTAATTTGGTTTTCATGTCTTAAAATATTAGCTAGCAATTAATTTTATCAGTCCTTCCCCCCCAACAAAGTTCTTAGTTTCACTTTTAAATTTATTTGGTTGCTCTAATTTTGTTTCTTCTTTCATTTTTAATTTGTATTCCTGAGTTTATTTTTTAAATGCATATTTTATTTTTTATTATAATTTTTAAAAATTTATTTATTTAATATTTTTAGTTTTCAGCATTGATTTTCACAAGAGTCTGAATTACAAATTTTCTCCCCATTTCTACCCTCCCCCCCACTCCAAGATGGCATACATTCTGATTGCTCCATTCCCCAATCAGCCCTCCCTTCTGTCACTCCACTCCCCCCCATCCCCTTTTCCCTTACTTTCTTGTAGGGCAAGATAGATTGCTATGCCCCATTGCCTGTATATCTTATTTCCTAGTTGCATGCAAAAACTTTTTTTTGAACATCTGCTTTTGAAAATTTGAGTTCCAAATTCTCTCCCCTCTTCCCTCCCCACCCACCTTCCCTAAGAAGGCAAGCAATTCAACATAAGCCACACGTGTATCATTATGTAAAACCCTTCCACAATACTCATGTTGTGAAAGACTATATTTTAGTCCTTCCTATCCTATCGCCCTTTGCTCAGTTTTCTCCCTTGACCTTGTCCCTTTTTGAAAGTGTTTGTTTTTGATTACCTCCTCCCCCTGTCTTCCCTTCTATCATCCCCCCCTTTTTTATCTCCTTCTTCCTTCTTTCCTGTGGGGTAAGATACCCAATTGAGTGTGTATGTTATTCCCTCCTCAGGTCAAATCTGATGAGAGCAGCATTCACTCATTAGCCCTCACCTGCCCCATCTTCCCATCCTACAGAACTGCTTTTTCCTGTCACTTTTATGTGAGATAATTTACCCTGTTCTATCTCTCCCTTTTCCCCACTCTTAATATATTCCTCTCTCATCCCTTAATTTGATTTTTTTAGATATCATCCCTTCATATTCAACTCACCCTGTGCCCACTGTGTATGTATGTATGTACGTATATTCCCTTCAGCTACCATAATACTGAGGTCTCATGAATTATACACATCATCTTTCCATATATGAATGTAAACAAAACAGTTCAACTTTAGTAAGTCACTTATGATTTCTCTTTCTTGTTTACCTTTTCATGTTTCTCTTGTTTGTTGTGTTTGAAAGTCCAATTTTCTATTCAGCTCTGGTCTTTTCACTGAGAAAGCTTGAAAGTCCTCTATTTTATTGAAAATTCATATTTTGCCTTGAAGCATGATACTCAGTTTTGCTGGGTAGGTGATTCTTGTTTTAATCTTAGCTCCATTGACCTCTGGAATATCATATTCCCAGCGCTTCCATCCCTTAATGTAGAAGCTGTTAGATCTTGAATTATCCTGATTGTTTTTCCATAATACTCAAATTATTTCTTTCTGGCTTCTTGCAGTATTTTCTCCTTGATCTGGGAGCTCTGGAATTTGCCAACAATGTTCCTAGGAGTCTTCTTTTTGGGATCCTTTTCAGGAGGCAATCTATGGATTCTTTCAATTTCTACTTTACCCTCTGGCTCTAGAATATCAGGGCAGTTCTCCTTGATAATTTCTTGAAAGATGATATCTAGACTTTTTTTTTTGATCCTGGCTTTTGGGTAGTCCAATAATTTTTTTTTAATTTTTTAAAATTTATTTATTTATTTTTCATTTACCACACATGGTTCTACATAATTTTGAGTTCCAGATTTTCTCCCCTCCCTCACCCCTCCCTCCCCAAGACGGCATGGAATCTCATATAACTATCATGTATAACTTTGCATTGAATTAATTTATACACTAGTCAAGTTGTGGAGAAGAATTATGACCAATGGAATGAATCATGAGAAAGAAGAAACAGAACCAAAAAAAAATAACAACCCAAAAACAAAAACAAAAGAGAAGCAAAAAGGGTGAGTATGTAGTACGCCGCAATCTGTATTCAAACTTCACAATTCTTTCTCTGGATGAAGATAGCATTCTCCATCGTGAGTCCCCTGGAGTTGTCCTTGCACCTTAGGTTGCTGAGAAGAGCGAAGTATGTCAGGGTTGGTCCTCACGGAATCCATATATCTGTGGCTGTGCACAACATTCTCCTGGCTCTGCTCCACTCACTTAGCATTATGTCATGTAGGTTTTTCCAGGTTGCTACGAAGTCTGCATCATCCCCATTTCTTATGGCACAATAGTATTCCATCACCTTCATATACCACAGCTTGTTCAGCCATTCCCCAATTGATGGGCATCCCTTTGATTTCCAATTCTTGGCTACCACAAAAAGAGCTGCTATAAATATCCTTGTACATATGGGTCCTCTTCCTGCTTGTGTGATTTCTTTGGGATACAACCCTAGAAGTGGTATTGCTGGGTCAAAGGGTATTAACATTTCTATAGCCCTTTGGGCATAGTTCCAAACTGCTCTCCAAAATGGCTGGATCAGCTCACAACTCCACCAGCAATGCAACAATGTTCCAATTTCCCCACATCCTTTCTAGCATTTATCATTTTCCTGTTTTGTTATTTTAGCCAATCTGACAGGAGAGATGTGGTATCTAAGAGTTGTTTTGATTTGCATTTGTCTAATCAGTAGTGATCCAGAGCATTTTTTCATATGCCTATAGATAGCTTTAATTTCTTCCTCTGAAAACTGCCTGTTCATATCCTTTGACCATTTCTCAATTGGGTAATGGCTTGTATTCCTATATATTTGGCTCAGTTCCCTGTATATTTTAGATATGAGGCCTTTATCAGAGATACTAATTGCAAAGATTTTCTCCCAATTTTCTGCTTCCCTCCTAATTTTGGTTGTATTGGCTTTTTTTTGTACAAAAACATTTCAATTTGACATAATCAAAATTATCCATTTTGCACTTTGTAATGCTCTCTATCTCTTGTTGGGTCATGAATTCTTTACTTTTCCATAAATCTGATAAGTAAACTATTCCTTGCTTTCCAAAATTACTTATAGTATCAGCTTTTACTCCTAAATCATGAACCCATTTTGACTTTATTTTGGTATATGGTGTAAGATATTGGTCTATGCCCAGTTTCTGCCCTACCATTTTCCAATTTTCCCAACAGTTTTTGTGAAATAGTGAATTATTAGCCCAGAAGCTGGCCTCTTTGGGTTTATCAAAGAGTAGTTTGCTAAACTTGTTGATTTCTCCTACTTGTGTACCTATCCTATTCCACTGATCCACACCCCTGTTTCTTAACCAGTACCAGGCAGTTTTGATGACTGCTGCTGTGTAGTACAGTTTAATATCTGGTATGGCTAAGCCACCTTCTCTAGCATGTCTTTTCATTAATACCCTAGATATTCTAGACCTCTTGTTTTTCCAGATGAATTTTGTTATTATTTTGTCCAGCTCAGTAAAATAATTTTTTGGTAGTTCGATTGGTATGGCACTGAATAGATAGATTAATTTAGGTAAAATTGTCATTTTTATTATATTAGCTCGGCCTAACCACAAGCAACTGATATTTTTCCATTTATTTATATCTGATTTTATTTGCGTGCAAAGTGTTTCATAGTTATGTTCATATAGGCCCTGGGTTTGTCTTGGCAAATAGGCTCCCAAATATTTTATAGTGCCTTCAGCAACTTTGAATGGAATTTCCCTTTCTATCTCTTGCTGTTGGGCTTTGTCAGTAATGTATAGGAATGCTGAGGATTTATGTGGGTTTATTTTATATCCTGCAACTTTGCTAAAGTTGTTTATTATTTCAAGTAGTTTTTTACTTGATTCTCTAGGATTCTCTAGATAATTCATCATATCATCTGCAAAAAGTAATAATTTAGTTTCTTCTTTTCCTATTCTAATTCCTTCAATTTCTTTTTCTTCCCTTATTGCTACAGCTAATGTTTCTAGTACCAAATTGAATAACAGGGGTGATAATGGACACCCTTGTTTCACCCCTGATCTTATTGGGAATGCATCTAGTTTATCCCCATTACAAATAATGCCTGTCAATGGTTTTAGGTAGATGCTATTTATAATTTTAAGGAAGGCTCCACTTATTCCTATGCTTTCTAGTGTTTTTAATAGGAATGGGTGTTGTACTTTGTCAAAGGCTTTTTCTGCGTCTATTGAGATGATCATATGGTTTCTGCTAGTTTTGTTGTTGATATGGTCAATTATGCTAATAGTTTTCCTAATATTGAACCAGCCTTGCATTCCT
The DNA here is from genome assembly GCF_011100635.1 of Trichosurus vulpecula. Taxonomy (NCBI): domain Eukaryota; kingdom Metazoa; phylum Chordata; class Mammalia; order Diprotodontia; family Phalangeridae; genus Trichosurus; species Trichosurus vulpecula. The sequence continues at coordinate 91,702,715 of NC_050578.1, read as the reverse complement.
GGAATAAATCCTACCTGGTCATAGCGTATTATTCTCATGATGAGTTGCTGCAATCTTTTTGCTAATATTTATTTAAAATTTTTGCATCAATATTCATTAGAGAAATTGGTCTATAATTTTCTTTCTCTGTTTTGACTCTACCTGGTTTGGGTATTAGTACCATATTTGTGTCATAAAAAGAATTTGGTAGGACTCCTTCTTCACCTATTTTCCCAAATAGTCTACAAAGTATTGGAATTAGTTGTTCTTTAAATGTTTGATAGAATTCACCTGTAAAACCATCTGGGCCTGGAGATTTTTTCCTAGGGAGTGCATTGATGGCATGCTCAATTTCTTTTTCTGAGATGCGGTTATTAAGAAATTTCACTTCCTTTTCTGTTAGCCTGGGCAGTTTATGTTTTTGTAGCTATTCATCCATATCTCTAAGGTTGTCAAATTTATGGGCATACAGTTGGGCAAAATAATTCCTAATTATTGTTTTGATTTCCTCTTCATTAGAGGTGACCTCACCCTTTTCATTTTTGATACTGGTAATTTGATTTTCTTCTTTCTTTTTTTTAATCAAATTGGCCAAAGGTTTATCAATTTTATTGTTTTTTTCATAAAACCAGCTCTTTTTTATTTATTAATTCAATAGTTTTATTGGTTTCAATTTTATTAATCTCTCCTTTGATTTTCATTATTTCTAATTTGGTATTTAATTGGGGGTTTTCAATTTGTTCTTTTTCTAGCTTTTTCAGCTGTATGCCCAGATCATTGATCTCCTTTTTCCCTATTTTATTCATGTAGGCATTTAGGGATATAAAACTTCCCCTAAGAACTGCTTTTGCTGCATCCCATAAGTTTTGGTATGTTGTTTCATTATTGTCATTCTCTTGAATGAAGTTATTAATGGTTTTCTGATTTGTTCTTTGGCCCACTCATTCTTTAGAATTAAATTATTTAGTTTCCAATTAGTTTTTAGTGTATTTTTCCCTGATTCTTTATTAAAAATGATTCTTATTGCATCATGATCTGAAAAGGATGCTTCGACTACTTCTGCTTTTCTGCACTGGATTGTGAGGTTTTTATGCCCTAGTACATTGTCAATTTTTGAGTATGTGCCATGTACTTTTGAGAAGAATGTATATTCCTTTTTATCCCCATTCAGTTTTCTCCAGAGGTTTATCATATGTGCCTTTTCTAAAATTCTGTTTACCTCCTTAACTTTTTTTCTTATTTATTTTGAGGTTAGATTTATCAAGTTCAGAAAGGGGGAGGTTGAGGTCTCCCAATATTATAGTTTTGCTGTCTATTTCTTCCTGTAACTCCCTTAGCCTCTCCTCTAAGAATTTGTATGCCTTACCACTTGGTGCATATATGTTAAGCAATGATATTGCTTCATTGTTTATGGTGCCTTTTAGCAGGATATAATGTCCTTCCTTATCTCTTTTAATTAAATCTACCTTTACTTTTGCTTTGTCTGAGATTAGGATTGCTACACCTGCTTTTTTTACTTTAGCTGAGGCACAATATATTTTACTCCAGCCTTTTACCTTTACCCTATGTGTAGCCCTCTGTTTCAAATGCGTTTCTTGTAAACAGCATATTGTAGGATTATGGTTTTTAATCCATTCTGCTATCTGCTTCTGTTTTGTGAGAATGTTCATCCCCTGCACATTCAGGGTTATGATTTCTATCTGTGTCTTTTTCTCCATCCTAATTCCCCCTGTTTATGCTTTTATTTCTCCCTTTCCTCTTCTCCTCCTCATCAAGAAAGTTTTGCTTTTGACCGCCGCCTTCCTCAGTTAGCCCTCCCTCTTTATTCCCCTCCCTTATCTTACTGTTTCCCACTTGCTACTTCTCCTTTCCGTTCTGCCCTCCCCCCTCCCTTTCTTCCCCCCTTCCCCTCCTACTTCCCGTAGGAGAAGTTAGATTTCTAAACTTATCTGGGTAAGTTATTCCCTTCTTTATCTAAATCAGATGACAGTAAAGCTCAAATACTGCTCTTCTCCCTCCCTTCTTTCCCTCTACTATAATATGTTTTTGTGCCACTTCATTTGGTGTAATTTACCCTTTTCTACTATCTCCTTACTGCTTCTCTCATAGCCCTCCCTTTATATCTCTTACTTATATTTTATATCTTTACATCAGTAAATTTATACAGGCATTCACAACCTATGTATATCCCTTTCAATTGTCATAACAGCTGTACCATTCTCAAGACTGACTTATATATGTATATAAATATAAAACATACATAAGATGATATAATCCCACATAAAGATGTAAGCAACCTGCCCTTATTGGTTAATAAGGTTTGTGGGGTTTTTCCCCCTGGTTACCTTTTTATGTCTCTCTTGAGTTTTGTATTTGGAGACCAAATTTTCCATTGAGTTCTGGCCTTTTCATCAGGAAGGTCTGGAATTCCCTTATTACCTTGAATGTCCATCGCCTTGCCTGGAAAATTATGCTTAGTTTTGCTGGATAGTTGATCCTTGGTTGTAGTCCCAGCTCCTTTGCCCTTTGGAATATCATATTCCAATTTCTCCTGTCTTTTAATGTGGAAGCTGAGAGATCCTGCGTGATCCTGACTGTAGTTCCATGATATTTGAATTGCTTCTTTTTGGCTGCTTGCAGTATTTTCTCCTTGAGTTTATAGCTCTGAAATTTGGCTATAATATTTCTTGGTGTTTTCAGTTTGGGATCTCTTTCAGGGGGTGATCGGTGAATTCTTTCAATGACTATTTTGTCCTCTGGTTCTAGGATCTCTGGGCAGTTGTCTTTGATAATTTCTTCGAAGATACTGTCAAGGCTCTTTTTTTCATCGTGGATTTCCGGTAGACCAATAACTCTCAAATTGTCTCTCCTGGATCTGTTTTCCAGGTCAGTTGTTTTGCCAATCAGATATTTCACATTTTTTTCTATTTTCTCATTCTTTACGTTTTGTTTTACTACTTCTTGGTGCCTCATAGATTCATTAGCTTCCACTTGCTCAAGTCTAATTTTTAATGAGTTAGTGTTTACCTTTTGCTTTTGAGTCTCCTTTTCCAATTGGTTGATTTTGCCTCTCAGGGTATCATTTTCTCTCTCTAGATTCTGAATCTCTGTAGCCATTTCACCAATCTTATTCTTTAGGGACTTGATTTCATCAGTGGATTTTTTTTTTCCATTTTTTCCATATTTTCTTTTAGCTCCCTAATTTGGTTTTTAAAATCCTTCTTTAGCTCTTCCAGCAATACTTTTTTGGCTGGAGACCAGTTCATATTACCTTTTGAGGTATCTGATGTATCTACAGTATCATTACTTTCTGCTTCCATATTGGTATTTTGATCCTGCCTGTCTCCATAAAAAGAATCTATTGTCCTCGGTTTTTTTGTGTTCTACTTCATGTTGGTTTGCCTTTTTCTGGCTTTACAACGAATTTCTACCTTTGGGCCTCAGGGCTTTCTGTCCCAGCTTTCTTATTCTGGGGGTTGTGAGTCTAGAATTATAGCCTTCAGTTTCCTGAGGTGTGGGGGAGGGGTCTGGCTCCCTGGTATCTCACTCCCTGTGGGTGCTCTCCAGCACTTGCTTTTCAGCAATGGTCGCAGCTGTTTGTTGTTTGAACTGATGTCTGGCACTTCCCCTGTGGGAGCAAGGTTATGTCTGGGCTGCTGGCATTGACCCCTGCCGAGTCTGCCCCTCTGGGATTGATGAACTTCTACTATTTGACCATGAAGCCCCACTACTTTCTGCTCAGTTCCAGCGCTCTTTTTTTTTTTCCCCGAGGAATTCTCTGGGTGGGGAAGGGAGGGATTAGAGCTGTTTACCGGGCCATTAAGCCTCCCGGAAGTTCAAGAAGCCACCTTTCATACGTTTGTGCTGCAAGCCTCAGGAGTTGGTATTTCACGGCCAGTGGCGTTGCGCTGCCTCTCGTCACTTCCACAGACTGCCGTCCTGTGTTGGGAGGCCTGGGGATCTCTGCCAGTTTCAGGCGCCCAGCTTTCTCCCAGTCCGTCTCCCATGTGGATTTCCCGGCCAGCCGCTTCTGCCTTGGTCTGGAGCAGCTCCGCACCGAGCACTCTCCGAGCCTACAGGTTCGTGCCTCCGGCCTTTCAGACTCTCCCGGCTCGGAAATTTGCCCCACACAGACTCCTCGCGGTTTCTGACTCTCTCAAATCTGCTCAAATTCACTTTTTTTATAGGAATCTGACAGACCTTGTGAGTGAGCTCTGGTAAGACGCTGCCTTCATGCGGCCATCTTGGCTCCACCCCCTTAGTCCAATAATTTTTAAATTATCTCTCCTGGATTTATTTTCCAGGTCAGTGGTTTTTCCAATGAGGTATTTCACGTTGTCTTCCATTTTTTCATTCCTTTGGTTCTGTTTTTATAATATCTTGATTTCTCATAAAGTCATTAGCTTCCACTTGCTCCAATCTAATTTTTAAGGTAGTATTTTCTTCAGTGGAATTTTGGATCTCCTTTTTCCATTTGGGTAATTCTGCCTTTCAAGGCATTCTTCTCCTCATTGGCTTTTTGGAGCTCTTTTGCCATTTGAGTTAGTCTATTTTTAAGGTATTATTTTCTTCAGTATTTTTTTGGGTCTCCTTTAGCAAGTCATTGACTTCTTTTTCATTGTTTTCTTGCATCACTCTCATTTCTCTTCCCAATTTTTCCTCTACTTCTCTAACTTGCTTTTCCAAATCCTTTTTTGAGCTCTTTCATGGCCTGAAACCAGTTCATGTTTTTCTTGGAGTCTTTTGATGTAGGCTCTTTTACTTTGTTGATCCTTTCTGGCTGTTTGTTTTGGTCTTCTTTGTTACCAAAGAAAGATTTCCAAAGTTTGAGTCTGAATCTGAGTCTGTTTTCACTGCCTGGCCATGTTCCCAGCCAACTACTTGATCCTTGAGTTTTTCATCTGGTTATCACTACTTGTAGAGTATAGAATACTTTGTCCCAAGTTTGAGGGGCTGTGCTGTTGTTTTCGGAGCTACTTCTATACAGCAAGCTCTGCCACATCAGTGCTCCTTCTCCCCCAAGAACCTCCAACCTGGACCTGACTCAGAGCAGGCTCTGTAGTCCTGCTGGGATCCACCACTGAATTCCTCCCACCAGTTGGGCCTGGGGTCAGAAGCAACTGCAGCTGTAGTTCTGTAGCTGCACCACCTCTGCTGCCCCCAGGCAGCGGCCGAACTGCAAACTCCTTTCACTCTGTCCCCCCAGGTTTTTCCCACTAACCTTCTCTTTTGTCTTTGGTGTTTGTGGGTTGAGAAGTCTGGTAACTGCCATAGCTCACTGATTCAGGGTGCTAGGGCCTGTTCCACCTGGTTCCCAGTCTTTTTGTTCTGGGCGCAGCCCACTCTGGGCTCTGCTCCACTCCGCTCCCAGCTCTGTGTGATAGACCTTTCCCAGTGACCATCCAGGCTTTCCTGGGCTGGAGCCCTGCTTCCCTCCACTATTTTGGGGGTTCTGCATTTCTAGAATTTGTTCAGAGGCATTTTTATAGGTGTTTGGAGGGTCCTGGAGGAGAGCTTTAGGCATGTCACTGCTTTCTAGACACCATCTTCCTGATTTTATTTTTAATTATTTTCTTGTATTCCTTAATTCTTTTATATTTCTGGCACAATTAATTGCCAGTTTCCTTTTGTTAAAGAGGAAATTGTTTACAGGTATAACATTTCCCCTAGAAACTGCTTTGGTTGTGTCCTTTAAGTTCAAATAATTTTTAAGTGAATTTGTTGACTGTAATTTTTATTTTGTTTTGGTTAATAGAGGATGTTTTTTGAAAATTTCTGGTTTGCTGCATTTTATGAGGATTTTATGCCTTAGCACATGGTAAGTTTTTCTAAAACTAACATGAATGGCTGAAAAATGTGAATTAATTTTTCTTCACAAATAGTAATGATCAGAGATCAAGCATGTTTCATTTTTCTAACACTCTATTTAGTTCTTTATCTTTTTTTATCTTTTGTTATGGATTTGGCCAAGTCTGAAAAGAGGTATATTGAGATCTCCAAATATTATAGTTTTTTTTCTATTTCTTTATATAATGCAATTAACTTTTTTTTCCTTTATATAAATACTGAGCCATTTGGTGCATATACCTTAAGTATTGATTTTTATTTTATTATGTGTAGAAAGGCAGCATGTAAGGGATAGAGTCCCTTTATTTTCTGCCTTCTTGGCTATCATACTTTTGGATGCCATATTCTTGATAAAACTCTGTTTTATATTTGATGCATTTTGTTATTTAGAATTGAATTTGTTTATCTTATGTTTTCTTTCTGCATTGGTGATATACCAAAAGCCTGACATCTTTGTGGATTTGTTTTTTATCTTGCTACATTACTGAAGTCATTGTTTCAACTATAGGGCTCTCTAAGTAAACCACGTACTATTTTATAGTGGTAGCTGTTAAATTTTGTGTTGTTCTGACTGTGGTCCAATTTTAATTGAAATCTTTCTTTATATTTGAGGTTTTTTTTTCTTTAAATTGAGAGCTCTGGATTTTGACTATGATATCATTGGGATTTTCATTTTGCATTTTCTTGCAGGAGCTGACTGGTATATTCTATTTTCATTTTATCCTCTGGTTTCTAGAATGATGATATGGCTTTTAAATGGTTTAATTATTCTTAAACTATCTCTATTTATCTGTTTCCAGGTCAATTGTTTTTCACAATAAATACCTTACATTTTCTATTTTTTCAATCTATTAATTTTGTTTTAATATTTCTTGTTGTCTTATGAAGTCATTGAAGCCCTTTCTCCTTTCTAATTTGTGGGAAGGCTATATTTGGTTATGATTTTTTATCTAATGTTTTATTCTTTTATTTTTTTTCTAAAATTTTATTAGATAGCTCTTATTTCACTTATAATCTCATTTTTGCAACATAATGTTTCATTTCTTTTTCATACTCTTAGGGCCTTGTGGTTAAGATATTTTTTTCTGAGATAATAGGCCTGTTCAGAGGCTCTATCCATTCCTGTCCTCTTGAATGGGATGATCAGACCCTCTTTGGTCCTGTCCATGATTTCCTGGGCTTCTTTCTGGCTTTCATCTCCCATGCTTTATTTGTATTAATATTACTGACAGGTATCAGTGGTCCTGGTTCCTGTGAGCTTCTCCCCACCCCAACAGATGCTGCTGCTACTGTATTTCATCCCTTTTGCAATATCTTTCTTTAGGGACCTATAACTTCCAGACTCTGAAGTCATCTTCAATCCACACTCTTCTACACTACCTTTTTCCCTCCTCAAAGATCCTCTACATTTTCTAGTCTACTTGAAGCAACTGTAGTCATAGCATTTTATAGACTTCAGACCTGTTAGCCAGATCTGTCTTATGTGGTAGGACCACTCTTTTTCACCCATGGCTTCTGGTTATTCTGGAGGTATGATCCTATCTGGATAAAGGAGCTTACTATTTTTTCTCTTTGAATTTTTTCATTATTACTAAGTCTGGTGTCCTTTGGAGATTTTTGCTGGGATATACATGGGAAATATGGAGTCTTATATGACTTTTCATGATGACATTTTAATTGGAATTCTCAACATTAGTCATTCTTCATTCATTTGTTATTTCCTATGTGGCTAATTAAAACAAGTTGCCAGGGATATAAGACAATGATAACAACATTCTTGCTTTTGTGGATAATATGTTCTTTTTCTTTCACATTTCATTTTCAGAATACATTTAACAACTTAAACAAGTTTATTTTTACTTTCAACTTTCTTTTATGCAAGTATAGAAAATAGTATTTATTAACTGCCATGCTCTGAATGACCCATCTTTCATTTAATGTAATTTGTCTATTTTTAAATTCTGGAAGCTGCAGTTTTTCACTAAGTGCAGAAGAATTCTTGACACAGAGGTAATTATTGATTTCTCTGATGTTACTCTTTATGGGGCATTTACATTTTCCCATTTTTTTAAAAAAAGATTAATATAAGAAATATTTCTCAAGTAGAGTGAAAAATTTGGGAATCTTGTACAAGTTACATTAACCATGAAAATTAAAAATTAAGGTCTGTAATAGAAACACAAATTTATTGCATTTGGTTTTAATAAGGGCTTTTATAATGGCCTTGAATTTTTTTACTAAGCCTCTTTTCAGTAGGATTGATAGTGTGATTAGTTTATTTTATTTCTGTTACTACAGATTAGCACATGCATTTTTTAGCTGTTAAAATTAACTTACAAACTGTTTTAGTTCTGAAAAATAAAGTATGCTTCTATTCCTAGGTTATAATGGATTTGCTAATAGGATATTGACTACTCATTCTTATCATCCATCTTTTGATGGCAAGGTCCTCACTACTGGTCATTGAATAATTCCCAGATTAGTTCATATATACTCAAAATCACTTTATATTATGAACTCATTCAGCTTTCTTGTTCAAATGCCTATAGCTTCTCTCTAGACTTAATGAAGAAATACTCTTATTTAGTGTAAAATGTTAACATATAAAGCTCATGTATTTGGTAGTAGATTTTATCATATGATCATAGAATTATAGATCTAGAAGGAAGCTTAAAGATCATATTTTTCAAGTTCCTAATTTTTGCAGATAGAAACTGAGGTATGAAAGATGCTCCAATCACCAATCCCACCTAAGATAAAACCTCCATCAGTGAACCCCAAAATATAATCATTTGTTCCATGAAGTTAGCTCATACTGAAAGATGATGCACCTAATTATAGCCCTGCTTTTTCCCATGAATGGAAATAACCACAACTGATTTACAAAGTTTTGGTCACAGAACTCCAGGATTATTGAATGGTGTCCTAAGAAGACAGACCAAAAAAATCATAATGATTAAACAAATCATAACTTTCTTGTTATTTTTTGGGGGGTTGTTGATGGTTTTAACACAACATTTTACTTTGAGAAATAATTTACACAGTCCTTTTCAGTGAAAAAGATACTATTTCTTATATAAGTTTATATACCTTAGTACATTCATAAGCATTTTCTCATTTTTTTTGCTATAATTAAATGATTGATAAGATTAATGAAAGGTTTCTTCTCCTCCCCCCAAAAAAGCATTATAATATTATGATAGGGCGGTTTTTCAGGTAATCTCTTAATAACACATGTGATCAGAGCCATTAATTCATCAATATAGAAATAACTGACATAGTAGAAGAAGATAATTAGTTGAAGTTGGGAGCTACAAGATGGTGAGCATTTTCTCTCCAATCTCCCTTCAAAAAGGAGCTCCTTTACTTTGGCCTTGCCTCATGTACAAACACATTAATAATAGCTCTATATGGTATTAAATCCAGTGGTCTAATTTGTTTCCTCATAATTACTTTTTCCTTTAAGACAAGTGTGATTCTTTTCCACAGAAACTTGGTTTCCCAATGTCCATTTTAGAACATGAAAAAGAACATAAAAAACCACTTGTGACAGGCATGTGAGGGGTTTCCTCTCAAAAGATACCCAGATAATTTACTTAAAGTTTAGCAAATTAAAATTGAAGCTTTTAAAATGTCTAATTAAAAGAAATTACTTCATCAAATGTGGATGACAAGATTTAACTTAGTTGCAAGAAGGGAGATTAAGATATCTTCTAGTAAAACATCCTGCACCTCCAGGCTGCTCTCCATTTGTGTTATGACAGATAATTTTCTTACTTTCTTGTGGATCTCTAGAGTATATAATATCTATCACTAAATGTTGACATTTAAAAGCCTTTGGTTTTCTCCACTTTAAAAAAAAAACATATGCAATCTAGGTAACTTCAATCTCTAGGCCAAACAAAGTTTAAAGAGTGATGGAATCATGTCTGCTTTCTATTTGATTTATATAGTTAGCCGTGATATCACTTATAGTTCATTTGGCAATAGCCTATTATGAGTGTTTGAATATACCCCGAGTATTGATGACAGAAGTACACTTAATGAGTTAAAGTGATACGAGCACAAATGGGGTAGGCAGATTGACTGAGTATACATCATAATATATATTAAAAACATGCAGCAAAGTTGAGATACAGAAGTTGATAGAGCATCATAGACTACAATAAAGAAGTAGATATGCTTGTTTTCAACAAATGTATCAGGGAGTAGTTGAAAAGTGGTTGCTCAGTGACTGTTTTCTTTAACAGACTTAACTTCATGACTAGAAATATTGGTTGTTAGTGTTACTTCTTTTAAAAAAAGTCAATCTGCACATGAATGTCAATATTTGTGTATAGATACAATCATATGTACATATACATAGACAAATATACTCTGCAGAGATAGTGTGTATGAGACAGATTAGGTCACAAGTTAGGCTTAATTAAGAAAATATATATTATGTGTGCATATATATGATTATTGGTTTAATGCTGTAGAGGTAAAAATGGTCATTTAATGAAAGAGAGCTGTCAAGAATTCCTTATGAAAATATCACAGTTGAAAAGAAAATTTGACATTCAAACACAAGACTCAAGAAAACATCAAGGTAAAAATGAGTGAGTGATAACAATGGATTTAATAAGGTAAACTGTTTACATTCTTCTATAGGCAGATGATCAATATAACCCCTAAGAGCTAAATCCTCAGCAGTGGTCTTAGAGGGATTTTAATTAGAGACTGTGGTTATATTATGTTGAGATGATCTCAAAAGAAAAATGGAAGGGTAGGAAAGTGAAATGCACTGGAAGAGGGAAAATAGGGAATATTATCTTATGTAAATGGGGCACCCAAGGAAGGGTTTATATGATGGAGGAAACAGCTGGGGGGAAGTGGACAACATTTGAACTGGTTCGAAGGGGAAAGAATATTTATATGCATAACTGGGTACAGAAATTCACCTTGCTCAACAGGGAAGTTGCGGGGAACAAATTAAGAGAAAATGGTAGTGTTGGTTAATAAAGGAGAGGGTAGATTAAGGGAGGCAGGAGTCAGAAGCAAAAAAAAAACCTTAAAGAAAGGACAGGATATATATATATATATATATATATATATATATATATATATACACACATATATATACATATATATATATATATATATATATGAATAACAAAATAGGTTGAAGGGAAACACACATTTAACAATCGCAACTGCTAGTGGAATGAACGCATCCATAAAAGGATGATATCAAGTGGATAAGGAAATAGAATTTAACCATATGTTGTTTATAAGAAATACACTTGAAACACAAACATACACAGAGTCAAAACAAGGGGCTTGTGCAAAATCTGTTATGCTTCAGTGGAAGAAAAAAAGGTAGGCTGGACAATTATGATCTCAGACAAGGCAAAAATAAATCTAATAGATATATAATATATAGTATATTATAACTCTCTAATAGAGATAAATAAGAAAATTACATTTTATTAAAATTTACCATGGACAAGTAATTAATGTCAATACTGACTAAATGCTTGAAAAGGCATATCACCCAAATTCTTGAAGGAACAGTTAAATAAATAGCAAGAAGAAATAGTAAAATTATAAGAGTGGGGGACCTTGATTTACCCCTCTCAGAATTAGATAAATCTAACCAGGGGTGGGGAACTTACAGCCTCATTCCATATGTGGTACTTTAGGTTCTCAAGTGCTGCCCTTTTACTGAATCCCAACTTTACAGAACAAACCCCCTTAATAAAAGGATTTGTTCTGTAAAACTTGGACTCAGTCAAAAGGCTGTACCCAAAGACCTAGAAGGCCTCATGTGGCTTCAAGCCTGCAGGTTCCCCACCCCTGAATTCTAAATAATAAGGTTAATAAAATTTTTATAAAGTTACATATGGCAGATCTCTGGAAAATATTCAGTGGGAATAGAAAGGTACATATCTATTTCTAAACTGTGAATGACACCTTCACAAAATTGGCCATACATTAGGGTATAAACACCTCACAAACATGTGCACAAAAGTAGAAATATTAAATGCATCTTTTCTTGTTCATAATGCAATAAAAGTACATTCAAGAAAGGGCCATGAAGCATAGACTGAAAATTAATTGGAGGTGCAGCTAGGTGGCACAATGAGTAGAGCTCCGGCCCTGGAGTCAGGAGGACCTGAGTTCAAATCCAGCCTCAGACACTTGAGACATGTAGTAGTTGTGTGACCTTAGACAAGTCACTTAACCCCAATTGCCCTGCAAAAAAACCCCAACAAAATAGTATAGAAAAAATCAATACCTTTATTAAAAATAATAACAATCAGACAACATACCAAAATTTCTGAAGTATGGCCAAAGTTGTACTTAGGAGAAATTTATCTCTCTAAATACTTAGATCAATAAAATATAGAAAGAACAGATCAACACAATGGGCATTGAATTAAAGAAAAATATGAAAAATTGATGAACACTGTCCCCCCAAATAAACACTAAAATAGAAATTCTAAAAAACAACTGAACTAAGAAAATAAAATAAAAACAATTGTTAAGAGCTATTTTAATTAACTATATGCCAACAAAAGTGACAATCTAAGTGAAATAAATGAATATTTACAAAAATATAAATTTTCCAATGAACTGAACAGGAAATAGAAAACTTAAGTAAACCCTATCTTAGAAAAAGAAATTGAACAAGCCATAAATAGGCTCAGTAAAGGGAGGGGATTCAAAACTAGATGGATTTAAAATAAAACTAAATATTCAAAGAGCAATTAATTCCCATAAGACATAAACTGTTTAGAAAACAGGTAAAGAAAATATTCCATGAAATTTACTTTATGATACAAATATGATCTTAATGTCTAACACTGGGAGAGTCAAAACAAAGAAAGAAAACCATAGACCAATTTCTTTAATGAATATTGATGTAAAAATTTTCAAATAAAACACTAGCAAGGGGAGTAAACAGTATATCATAAAAGTCATACCTTATAAGCAGGAAGAATTTATAATGGGACCACAGGGCTAGTTCAATAATAGGACAACTATAGGCATAACTGACCATATTAACAACAAAAATGATGTGATTATTTCAATAGATACAGGAAAAATAAAAAAAAAACTCTTGACAATACTCATTCCTGTTTAAAAAAACATTAGAATGCACAGGAATAGCTGGAGCTTCCTTAGAATGATAAGTAGGATATCTAAAATGAAGACCAAACATTATTTGTAATGAGGATAAGTTATAAGCCTTTCTAATAAGTTTGCGGGGAAAGCAAAAATGTATATTACCACCATTACTATTCAATATTATGCTAAAAATGCTAGCTATAGCAATAAGACAAGAAAAAGAAATTGAAAAAAATTGGCGTAGGCAACTAATAAATGGCTAAGAAACAACTAAGAAACTGTGACTTTTCAGTTGATTGATGATTTAGTTAGAGAACCCCAGAGCCAACTAAGAAACTACTTGAAACAATGAACAACTTCAGTAAAGTTTCAGGATATAAAATAAAGCCACACAGATCATCAACATTATCATATATTACCAACAAAATGCAGCAAGAACAGATAGAAGGAGAAATGCCATTTAAAATAACTATAGACAATATTAAATACTTGGGAGTCCATCCACCAAGATACAACACAAAAAGTATATGAACACAATTACAAAACATTTCACATAAAGGCAGATCTAAATAATTGGAGAAATATTAATTGCTAATGGGATGGTCAAACCAACATTAAAAAATGATGATACTGTCTAAATTACTTGGTGCCATACCAATCAAAGAACGAAGGAATTACTTTATAGAGCTAGAAAAAAATAATTACAAAATTCATATGCTGGAAGAAAAGGTCAAAATATCAAGGGAATCAATAAAAACAAAAGCAGAAGTGGAGGAGTCCTAGTATTACCAGGTTTCAAGTTATAGTACAAACCTACAATTATTATAAAAATATGGTATTTGGTATGAAATAGAGTTGTTGATCAATAGAACAGATCAATAGAACAGATAATACACAGAAACAAACGAGCACAGTAACCTAGTGTTTGATAAACTCAAAGATCCTAGATAATAGGACAAGCATTCATTATTTCACAAAAACTTCTGGAAAAGCTGGAAAGTAGTATGAAAGAAATTAGATTTCATGTTCTAGCTTTAACAGTTACTATGTGATTTTGTGACAAGTGATTTCACCTCTGTCAGCTTCAGTTTATTTACCTGAAAATGATATTAATTATATATTTGTACAATTTATCAAGCCAGGTTACTGTCCCTAATTTTGAATTTTAGGAGATTAAAGCACAAAGAGATTACTATGACTTACCAGAGGTAACAGAGATAGTCAATTGCAGACCTCCTAAATCTTCTGATTCTTAGTTCAACCCTCTCCTATCTCCCTTTTTCTTTTCTCTTTCTCCCTTTCTCTCTAGTTTTCCTCCTTTCTTTTCTCTGTCTTTTCTTTCTCTTTTTATTATGATATAATTATGCCCATTTAAAATATTTATATTATATTGTACCCCTCCTCATCAGCATTGTAAGTGAAATGCATCTGTACTTTTCTATATAGGATTTCAAAAATAAGCTCTGGTGTAAATTACATCATAATTATAGCATGGTTTTTTAAGGAAAATTAACCTCAATTCACAGAAAAAATCCTAATTTTGTGGCTCTATGAAAAGGGCATATTTAATGTTTGAAATGAGTCTGGGAACAATGAGCAATTGAATTTTGACTCTCTTAGATTCTATTGTTGTAAAGCAAAACACTATAGCATTCCTCTTCTTTGAAATATATTTCAGCATTCTCTACTGATGGCTCAGCACTGGGTATGACTGAAAAAAATATTACAGAGATTTAAAACATATCAAGTTTTTTCATTTGAACTTTTATTTATGAACCTATGCCTAGAATATTTTTGTGCAACATACAAAAACACAGTAAAGCAATTTACATGATAAAGAATTGCACTGTCTTTTATGTTTATGCTTCCAAATTGAAAATTCACTACAGTTAAAACAGTAAGAAAAGGGAGGGAGGGATGTATTAATTAACTAAATCTGATATCCCAATCAAATCAAATTCAGATAAAATTTAAAAAAAAACATTAAGGGTGAAGATTTGTGGAAGTGGTTGTACTCCTTTTGCAGTTCCTGCATCTATTTTCATGTAAAGAAGAGACTAATGGAAGAGGGGTGAGCACCATATGCATTACCTGTCCATATAGGTAATAAATAAGATACACTTCTTACAAAAACCATCTTCTGCAAAGAAAGGTAGATTTCTACCTGACTTGTTTAAATTAATTTTCTTTATTAAGAATGTCATCTGTTATCCTGACATGTTTTATGATGAATAAAAATGCTAAATGTGGCTATAAACTCCAAAAATGTCTTTACCCCTCCCTTTTCATAAACCAATGACTTGAAATATACACACAATAGGCCTTTAAAATGCTAGTCCAGGTGGTCCTTTAAAAAAAAGTCTGTGATGGGAATTTTGTTAATATCAAGCTCCGAAAACATGATATTTTAGTTTCATTCTAGTCATTTGGGTAAGGTTCCATGGGCATATTTACTTGATATTATTGTTTGGTTAAGCTTTAATTTTATTTCCAATGATAATCTTTATTTTCAGTACAATCCAAATCACTGGATAATATAGTAATAAATTTCACCTTATCAAAAGCAACAAAGGTCAATTGGAAAAATCCTCCAATACAGCTTAAAAAGATTTTGACTGTAACTTTCTCAACAATGGAAATAAAGGAATGATATTTTAAATTCAATATAAAATCACAATGGATTCAATATCTGTTTATGAAATAAGCATTTGCTTATGTGATGGGAGGGAAAAGGCATCACTTTGCTCCACACTGCCCCCTCCCCACATGAACAAAACCATTGTAAAATGTCTAATTTCAAAGTTAAAGGCCAGTTACATCTAATCTGCGTGTTTTGTCTTTCTTTACCCCACATATTATGTGAGGCCAATCAAAAGACATACAGAGTCTCCTTTGCCAGACACCCCCCAGGCCATGAATAAATTAGCAGATGAGAAAGTTTTGTCAGTTCTCCCTTGATCAAAAGAAAGTAAATCTCATATTTCTCACCTTTGTGAACTCTTCAGTCTCTGTTCATAATCTTTTCTTTTCTATATCTGTTTCTTTTTTCAAGCTATAATGGCTCTTGCCTGTCTGGAAGGAAAGACCAACACTGTGAGTCTTTTGAAGTAACCCACTTATTTCTAGGTCCAACTTAGACTCTCCTGCTCCCATCTGTCCCCTGAGGTGCAAGGAATTTCCTCTTTCTGAAATTTCATATAGCACTTAGATTGAATCTTTCCTATATATCTTAACTATTTTTCATAAAATAGTTATTTGTGTGTGTCTTTTAACTATTAGATTATAAGCAAATCAAGTTCTATTACAGGGGTCCTTAATCTGGGGTCCATGAACTCCCAAAAGGGTCTCTGGGTAGATTTCTGGGGGTCTGAAAATTTGTACAGAGGAATTACATCTTTATTTTCATTAACTTTCAGCTGAAATCAAGCATTTCCTTAAGTTCTTTGCAGAAATTATTCTGAGAACAAGTCCATATACTTTACCAGATGACCAAAGAGGTCCATAATACAAAAAGGTTAAGAATTCCTGTTTTAGACTGCTGAGACAAGTGTAGCCATCATGTTTGAGGTGAAGCTGAGTGATTGAAGGTCACTGAGTTTTAAAGAATGAAAGATAAGTACTTCCTTAGTCCCTTCAGTGAGAGCAGAATACCGAACTCCCAAGGTAAAAAAAAAGGTACTGGTCTTTTGGCTCATCCTTCTTCTTGAAGATGATCAAGGTGGTGAGGATGACCAAAATGATGAGATTAAGGAACCATAGGTTTTTAGGGGTGCTTGAGATCCCAAAATACTGACCTACCAAGTCCTGCAGAATAAATTTGACTCAAGCCTTCTCAGCCAAGGAAAAACAAAGTTTATTAAAGATTTGCCATAGTGGGTAGATTCTAAGGGAGCCTGAGCATTTGTGATGCTAATGCCAGCTGACAAGATTAATCTGAGTTGAGCTAGATTGAATCTGAGTGCCTTCATGGACAGCAAGATAAGACTTATATACAGAAAGATGGGAGGGATTGAGGGTGGTCAAGTAGTCTGTGGTGACTAGAAGAGGGTTTTAGGGAAGGTCTAGAGAAGGAGTCTAAGGAGGATCTTAGGAGGATCTGACCAGAGGTCAGACTCCAGGAGTGAGATTAAGGGTGGGAAATAGCTAAAGGCCACCTGGAGATAACAGAAAATACAGGGCTAGGCTAGTTTAAGGGTAATAGAGATTTGGGCCTAGCAATAACGGAAGGAGACTTTAAGGGGGTTCCCAGAGACTGTACCCCATCAGGTTCAAGGGGGTTCCCAGAGACTGTACCCATCAAAGGGAGTGATGAGAAATGCAACCTTGTAGTCAGATATGTAAATACAAAGGAACAGAAAGAAATTTCCAAAGGAAAGAGCTTGAAATTCTGGGGTGATTGGAAAAAAGCCTTTTTTAGGAGGAAGGAGCATGCTAGAGATTCGGTGGCATGAAGTGAGAAGAGAGTGTGTGCTAAACATGAGGGAATCAGTAGAGCAAGAACATGGAAGGAGTAATGGTATGTTATAACCAAAAACAGCCAGCAGAAGAGTTTGACTGAAACAGAATGAAAAGCAGGAAGAAGAAATAAGACTGGAAAAGCAGGTGGTAGCTGGGTTGTAAAAATTGAACCTTTGTCAAATATTTATCCTATGAAAATATAAAGCTCTCTTTGGAAGGGAATCTTGACGTTCTAGATTAATGAACAAAGTATTCCTCTAAAACGATCATACTAGACAAATATTAATTATTCAGGTCGTTACAAAAGCAAAAGCCCTTATTTGAACTACCTCAGTTATTTTAAGGGTTGACTTTTCTTCCTTTGATTTGAAAATAGGTCTTGCCCATTGTTAGCTCTGTAATCCCTAATATCCCTCCTGTCCACAGTGGAGAATGTATTCTTTTCTGTGGTACCATTGAAAAAATTTTTATTATGCAGACTAGTTACAAAGTAAAGAGAAGTAAATTACACCATAAAAACTAGAGCTGTCTGAGAACACATTTTTTTCACCTAGAAAAATCCTGTAGAGATAGGACTATTTTCCAACTTTGTCATAGAGTGTAAAGAAAAGAAAAGATAAAACTTTATGTACTGTTGATTTGTAAAATATGGCATCAAATGCCTTTTTTACCAGTCAAAAGATGTTTATCGTGACAAATTTGATGTCTCTGTTTCTTCACCATTATAAATGGAGACTAACAAAATTCTACGTGCTTTAGTGGCATGTTTACTCAAGACCTCTTTAGGATTCAGTGTTTCAAAGGATCACAGCCAATAGCAAGTTTTTTCTGTTCTGGCCAGAAACTGGGAGGGTCTTCCCCTTCAAGACTGATTCTTTAGTGAAGGCAAACTAGACCATCTTTTGCCTCAATTCTTACCTAGCCTTTAATTACTGAATGGGCATTGTCTCAGACAAATTGAGATGTGGAAAACACCTTAGCTTAAAAAGGCCAATGCCTCCCACTGCATCTGGGGCCATCAACAGTCATCTTTACCTATGTCTTGTTACTGGTCCCAGATGACTGTGGAGGAGAGGGTGAGGATTCTACACAGCTCTACCTCACTTAAATTAAATTCACTTGCAAGTGAAGACATCACCCTCCTGATATCACGAGAACAAAGGATGAACAACAAACAACAACAGTAACAACAGGAAGGACCCTAGATACTATTTAGTGAAGCCTCTTAATTTTAGTGATGAGGCAACTGAGACCCAGAAAGTCTAAGTGAATGAAAAGAAGAAATTTAAGGAACAATGCAATACCTAAGGAAAATAGCAATACATTTAAGTCAAGGGAAAAGTGAACCAGGAAAATGGAATGTTTTCCTTTCAATTTACATTCAGAATAAATTTCAAAAGAGATTTTAACTTATTGCTCTTTAATCTGTAAAAGTCATGGCTCTGAGGCACAAATAAAATCCTCAGTGAAGGCAAAAACTAAGGCTGGTCTGGATATGGGTTTATATTTGTCAACTAGGGACATGGTCATTTCTTATGTTTCCCTTGGCTCTCATATTCTTTCTCCTTTGTCTTTTGGAACTGATACACTTCCCTGAGACCAATACTCAGTCTCTGGAGTTTTCCCTGAGGTCCTCTCAAGATATTCAGAAGGACAACTGCTTTACCCCTTCATTTTTGCTGCTGTACCTTCATTTTGTGATGATTTTCTGTCTGTGGAGGAAATCTGGGGAAATTTCTGACCTACTCTGCCATCCTCCCAGAATTCCCTCCTCATCTGATCTTTTTATCATCTTCATTTAGTAAGAATTAAGAAATTCAGAAAACGCCTTTTAAAAAAACACAACAATACTGCCCAGTGGCTTCAAAGTTGTAGATTAGCTTTTCTTAAGAAGAGAAATTCTGAGCTTGTCAGTTTTGACTACAGGTTTGCCACTCTATGAGTAGGATGACGATGGGACCTACTTCTTCCTAAGAAGAACCTGATTTCAAGAAAGGAAAGAAGACTTAATGAGCCTGTGTAAAAAGAAAATCTTCTCTCAGACCATGTGTCCTCATTTCTGGTTCAGAAAAAAGGGTCACTGTATCTAAGTAAAGGAAGATTTTTATGCATCCCTTATTATTATTGTTTATCCAGAAAAGAAAGGAAGAAGTCAGAAGTAGAAATCAAATATAAATTTCCAGAAACTGAGTCTGGAAAGTGTCACAGCTGAAAGAAGGGCAAGGATGAAGAATAAATAGGAAAGAGTTACCAAAGTGTATATGACTTGTTCCAATCCCTTTGTTCTGTTAAACCAAATCGCATTTGCCATCCTTTCACATTATACCTTTACCTATTTTTTTATCTTACCCAAAGTACTTTTTTGTTTAATTTAAAATTTATAGGGCAGATATAGTGATCTGAATTGCTGATTACAACCTCCAAGTTCAATCTAAATGGAATGGAGAAAGACATTTCAGTGTTATGTTTAGATACAATTGACTTGTGTTTAAATGGTCTCTGTCACTGAATGTTGCTAAGTGGTGCATTAGATAGGGTGCGAGGCCTGGAATTAAGAAGACATGAGTTAAAATCTGAGCTCAGACAGGTCATACAGGTGTATGACTCTGGGAAAGTCACTTGATTTCTTCCTGATTCTGTTTTCTCAGCTATAAAATCTGGATAATAATAGTAGTAATCTCCCAGGGTTATTATGATGAAAAAATGAGATAATACTTCTAAAGCACTTGGCACAGTGCCTGGCACATAGTAGATGCTTAATAAATGCTTGTTTCCTTCCTACACTATCTTCCTTCTGTAGCTGGTCAATTCCATCATGCTTTGAGAGACTATCAAGAACCCCATTTATACTCGAAATTCTACTATTAATTATTCCTTTTAAGATATAGTCCTCTTTCAAAATGAATGAAATATGCATGACTCATATTATTTTCCTTCATGATGGGAGGGACCCAGAGTACAAGTCAAGAATACAGAGTGTTGCCTTTTTATATTGAAGTTCAAAATGAATAAAATATATTAAAAAGACTACTGAGTGTTTCAGTGAGGGTTGGTATTAAGATAGAAGATAGTAGGACATAAAGGATTGGCAATGGACTCAAACTCTTCACCTAATTTCATTTAATCTATCGCTGGCTTTGTAAAAAACGGTTTTCTACAGTTTCACCAGTAGGACTCTATTGAGTAACGTACAGTACTTTTCAGTATGCATCTCCCAGGACCACGTGCAGTTTTATTTGTCCAAATTTATATTTACAAAATGCCTGGAAGGAAAAACTAATATTGTCTATTTTCATTTTTAAAAGAATAGCACATGGTAGAAGTGCTAAATACCTCTCCTTGAATCCCAGGGAGACAAACATCAATTGGAAGCTGGAATACTCTGAAATAATCCTATACACAATGAGCTAGACCAAATGGCTTATTATGCTTTGAAAGTAAGTTGTAAATTAACTTTCGTTTGGTATAATTTGACTCCAAATAAGAAGTCAAGAAAAGGAGAAAAGGACATGGAAATATACGAATTAAATTAAAAAATTTTCTTTGTGTTCAATGAGTCTTTGTACATCCCTAAGGCTTGAGTTGCTCTCAGTGGAAAACATGAGGTTTTGGTGGCTTAAATCCCTTGAGTAAGATCTCTTTGACATTCAAATAATAGAATCTCCTATGGTATATATGGGATAACATGGACAAGACTTCTGAATGAGGAGTGGAGATGGATGGACTACAGTCTACAACATGGAAATGAGCATTCACAGCAGTGACACAATGGATCATTTGGAATACAGGAATAATTTATATGCCAGGGACATTGAAGTGAAATGCTAATGAGTTTTTATTTTTATTTCCCTACAGCACTTTCTCCCTTTCATGGGAAATATAGTTATATGCAGTGATTTTCCAATGAAGTTTTCCAGAGCACCATCGGATGCCACAAGGAGTTCTTATGTGGAAGACCTGCTTCTCCCACTCCTTGGTTGGATTACTGATACCCAACACAGCAAATAGGATGCTGGCCTTAAATATAGAACAGAAAGTCTTCAAGGTGCAAAAGGCTACTGATTCACAAATGCTTATGCTTATCCATATGCAGTTTTCAATTTTCCAGCTAGGATAAATGAGTCTCTTAGTAACTCGATTTGTTCTGTTACAGACAATTGAACATTTTTAACATCCAGTTGATAGGCTATGTTACAGTAGGACCAGGCCAATAAATAGTGCCGCCTGCTTCTTTATAGCTTGTTTGTGACTGGTTTATTGATCTTTCTTTTTCACCCTTTATGCATACACAGGGAAACATTTAACGACAAATCAGGAAGGAGAACTCAAAGTCAAAAAGTTGCATTTTCACTGGTCTTGTGATTGGTTGTTCTTGCAGATATTGGTGAGTATGAATCCAAGTCAAAATAATTAGAGAGGAAATAAGAGGGGTTTTCTTTGTCCTCCAATGAAATTATCAAGGGTTAAATGGAGTAAGGGTAAAAAAGGGCTTTCCAGGACATAAGAGGCAATTATTCTCCGAATCTATTCATACCTTCTAGTTCCACTTTTTATACTTTGCAAGAAGAAAAATGCCAGGCACAGAATTAAACTACTAAGTATTCCATTTTTTCTTCTTCAGGTTTCTTATGTTGCAGAGGAAAAAAATAGTAGGGCAGGGTGACTGAGGCTTTTTCTCAGAATTGGGGACACCTACATCACCATATCGTTGTACAATGCCTTCCATCTCCTTCAGTTTAAAAACCCCATGGTATTGTGGGACAAACTTCCTCCCCCAGTAGTTAAATATCCAGTCCAACCTCCATTCCTAAAAAATAATTGGAGTACCTTGTGGTACTTCATTGAATTCTCCTGTCATTCCCATCCCCCAAGTAATCCTATTCCATCTTCTAGGCTACTGCTATTGTTACTTGCTTCAGATACAAAAATGTAGAGGATTGTAATGTTGCATTAACATATTTAAGTACAGGACCATAGAATTTGTACATCCATATCAGGGAGATGCAAAAAAAGAGATCCTAAGCAAGGGAGGAATTCAAGAGAGAAGTCTGCCAGATATGGAGCTCTGTAAGAACACCAAAGTTGAACTGTAAAAACACAGATGTTATTATTATCTCCAGGTGAGCTGCAACCACTGAAGCAGCTAAATAAATTCATTACCAGACCAGAAATTGGACATCCTTCTTGGTTATAAATATTTAACACTGCCAGCCATAAAGAAAGGGCTGTTTATATCCCATTGTGCCACTCTTTAGCCTTCATTTGGATGATCTACAGTAATGGGGTACACAGTCCAAATACACAAGGAGTGACTGATGATGCTTTTAACCCTCAAGAGTACAGAGTTAATCTTGTCAAAGCAGCAATTCAGCTTAAAGGGCGCCTTGGCCTGCTGATGATTGCTTGAAAATTATCTTGAGAAAAACATGTAGTATAACATCTTAGTAAACACAAATGAAAACATCATAACCTGCCAAAGACTAATTGGTCATAAAAAAGTCTGTGAAATACGGCGCAGTCTCTGAATGCATTTTATAACTCTTATTCATGAAAATGGAAATAACTAATTGTGCTCAAATAAAATCAAGAAGGGGAATTTCAAAACGTCAAATACTTATGAAATAGACTGTTTGTGGAGACGTCATATAAGCTTGGGGCCATCTTATTTTTGGTTATGTCTACACATTAGGTAATTTGCCCAAAGTCACAGAACTAGGTAATGGTGGAGCCAGGACCAGATTCCAGATCTTCAAATTTGTTATCTTTCCATTACCCCATGCATCCTCTCCTGGAGCACTCTTTGCTTTTATTTTTTTAACCTACCTACAATTTCTTATTTCTGTGTTATTTCAGAGATGGGGTACTAATATTAACACATTTCAGGGCATTTATGAGAAAGTCCTACATTCGATCCATTAAAATTCAATTATCATTTATTGTGTGCCTATAACATAGAGAATATATGAAGTATGGGAGATCCAAGATGAAAAACAGCATGGGTCCTCAGAGAGCTTAAAATCTAATAAAGGGTTTTGTGGATATGCCTCGTATAATACAAGTGGATAATCTTGATAACTGAGTCAAATTTCATTCTCGTATTTACTCCATGTTATAGCAGGAATATGCCAAATGATGAAAACAGCCATAAAGATGCATATAGATATATAGGGGAAGGAAGGGTCAAGAGAGAACAGATATAAATGCAAATAACATCTGGGTTTGTGTTTTAAGAAAATTAGCACCACATATTGATTTATAATTATATTTTAAGAAGATAATGGAAAAAAAGAACAATCAAAGTATAATAACTACTTCTTTTAGGTTAAGGTCATAGATTTAGAATAAACCTTAGAGGCCATCTGGTCTAACCCCTTCCCTTTACAGATGAGTAAACTGAACTTCAGAGAGGGTTAACCCTTGCCCACAGTAACAAAGGTCACAAAAACAATGAATAGAAGAGATGGGATCTGAATCCAGGTAAACTGACTCCAAATTCAGTTAATTCTATACTCTTTCAACTCTTATAACCATGACTATTTAAATTAAGATAAAAGGTAACTATATACACTTAGGTCCTGAATCATGTAAAATGGTCATACGGTCATGTTATTCAAAGTTGCACTATATATTTCCAATGGGGTAAAACAAATTAGTATATATTACATAATCATTAATTTGAATGAAGTGAATTTAAATATATGCTCCCACTTCTTGGCATTCATTATTCATACTGGGTGTAATTTCATAAACAATAAATTCAAAATCTTTAGGATTTTAGTATAAAATTGATGAGATAAGTAAAATTCAGCTATAATTTCTCAGATATGCATATTATAGTCAATGAGATTTATCAATATATATAATCTATGCAAATCTACTTACATAATTATGTGCATGGATTGTATATTGTCAATTACAAGTGGACAATGTCAACAATTTCTAGTTTGTGGATTAGAAATACTGCATTTTTTTCCTGTTGCTATCACCAGCTTCATGGTCTTAAAAAAATTATTTAGCATCTCTTCAGTTTGTCCTGAAAGCATCTGGACTACATACGAAAGAAAACTAGGTAAAAAGAATACAAACAGAATCCCATTATTTTAATGTTGATATGCTTCTTATTTTTTTAAATTTTATATAATTTATTTTTAGTTTTCAACATTCATTTCCACAAGATTTTGAATTCCAAATTTTCTCCCCAACTCTCCCCTCCCTCCACCTCAGGACAGTGTGCACCCTGACTACCCGTTTCCCCAATCTGCCCTCCCTTCTATCATGCTCACTTCTCCCATCCCCCTCCACTCTATTTTCCTGTAAGCAAGACAGATTTCTATACCGCATTGCCTGTATGTCTTATTTTCCAGCTGCATGCAAAAACAATTTTTTTTAACATTCATTTTTTAAAGTTTTGAGTTCCACATCCTCTCTTTTCCTCCCTCCTCACCTACCGTCGTTGAGAAAGCAAATAATTCAATACAGGTCATACATGTGTAGCCATGCAAAACACTTCCATAACAGTCATGTTGTGAAAGACTAACCACATTTCCCTCTTTCCTGTCCTTCCCTCCATTTATTCCATTCTCTCCCTTGACCTGTCCCTTCACAAAAGTGCTTGCTTCTTAATACTCCTTCCCCCAATCTGCTGTCCCTTCTATTATGCCCCCTCTCTTATCCACTTCTCCCCTGTTTCCCTGCAAGGTAAGATAGATTTCCATACCTATTCAACTGTGTGTTATTCCCTCCTGAAGTCAAATCCAATGACAGTAAGGCTCACTTGTTTCCTCTCACATCCCCCTTCTTCCCATCCATTGTAAAAGGTCTTTCTTGCCTCTTTTATGTGAGATGATTTACCACATTCTACCTCTCCCTTTCTCCCAGGACATTCTTCTCAACACAATTTTATTTTTTAGGTATCATCCCTTCATATTCAGCTCACCCTGTGCCCTCTGTCTATATATGTGTATGTGTGTATGTATGCATGCATGTATATATGCAGATACATATACATACACATAAACCTACATATACACATACCCATGCACACAAATTATATATATATATATGCATATATATATATATATATATGTGTATGTACATATATATATATATATATATTTTTTTTCCCCTCTAACAGCCCTAATACTGAGAAAAGTCTCATGAGTCACAAATATATCTTTCCATGTAGGAATATAAACAATACAACATTAATAAATCTCTTATGGTGTCTCTTTCCTGTTTAACTTTTCATATTTGTCTTGATTCTTGTATTTGAAAGTCAAATTTTCTATTCAGCTCTGGTCTTTTCAACAAGAATTCTTAGAAGTCCTCTATTTCATTGAAATTCCATTTTCCCCTGAAGTATTACATTCAGTTTTGCTGAGTATGTGATTCTTGGTTTTAATCCTACGTCCTTTAACCTCTGTGATATCATATTCAAAGCCCTCTGATCTGTTAGTGTAAAAGCTGCTAAATCTTGTATTATCCTGATTGTGTTTCCACAATACTTCAATTGTTTCTTTCTGGCTGCTTATAATATTTTCTCCTTTAACTGGGAACTCTGGCATTTGGCTACAATATTCCTAGGAGTTTTCCTTTAGGGATCTCTTTCAGGAAGTGATTGGTTGATTCTTTCAATTTCTATTTTAGCTTCTGGTTCTAGAATATCAGGGCAGTTTCCCTGATAATTTCTTGGAAGATGATGTCTAGGATCATTTTTTGGTCATTGTTTTCAGGTAGACATAATTTTTTGATTATCTCTCCTGAATCTATTTTCTAGGTCAGTGGTTTTTCCTATGTGATGTTTCACATTGTCTTCCATTTTTTCATTCTTTTGGTTTTGTTTTATAATTTCTTGATTTCTCATAAAGTCATTAGCTTCCATTTGATCCATTCTAATTTTTAAGGAATAATTTTCTTCAGTGAGCTTTTGGAGCTGCTTTTCCATTTGGCTCATTCTGCTTTTTAAGCTTTAATTCTTCTCCTCATTGGCTTTTTGGACATCTTTTGCCATATGGGTTAGTCTTTTTAAAGGGGTTGTTTTCTTCAGCATTTTTTATGTCTCCCTTAGGAAACTGTTGGCTTGTTTTTCACGATTTTCTTTCATCACTCCCATTTCCCTTCCCAATTTTTCCTCTCTTTCTCTTACTTGATTTTTAAAATCCTTTGTGAGCTCTTCTGCAGCCTGAGACCAATTCATATTTTTCTTGGAGGCTTTGGATTTGGGAGCCTTGGCCTTGCTGTCTCCTTCCAGTTGTATGCTTTGATTTTCCTCACCACAAAGGATGTAAGAAAACATCTTTTCACCAAGAAAGCAACCTTCTGCAAGTCTTGTTCTTTTTTCTATTTGCTCATTCTCCCAGCCAATTATTTGACTTTTGAGGTCTTTGTTACGTGGAGGATGTATTGCCCCAAGTTTCAGGGGCTTTGTGCAGTGTTTTCAGAGATATCTCCAGGGACCTGTAAATTCTCAGTTCCTCCAAAACGGTATGATCAAAAGAGAGGTATTTACTCCTCTCCTGGCCCTGTGCTCTGGTCTGTGAGCAACAACAAGCATTGTTTTCTATCTTAAAACTGTGAGGAGGGTCCCCTCTCCACAGCCGCCACACCCGTGTTCCTTCTCACCCCTGGACTGCCACCCAGGACTGTGACCCAGATCAGCTGCTCAGTTCTCCCACCATCTATAGGTCGAAAGCTCCAGAAGCAGCTGCTGGACCAAGCTCCTCTCTCACCCAGGTGAGGGTCCTTTCCCACTGATCTTGGAAGCTGCCTCTGGCATTTGTGGTTTGAGAAGTTTGGAAACCACCACAGCTACCAGTGATTCAGTGCCCTGAGGCTTGCTCCAATCCTGTGAGTGCTTGGGAGGCCCACACTGGACTGTGCTCTGCTCTGAGCAAGGTGCGATAGACCCTTCCTGTCAGCCTTCCAGATTGTCTTGGGCTAGAAATCTGTTTCACTCTGTCATTTTGTGGCTTCTGCTGCACTAGAATTTGTTTAGAGTCATTTGTTACAGGTATCTTGAGAGTTTTGGGGGTAGAGCTCAAGCATGTCCCTGCTTTTACTCTGCCATCTTGGTTCTGCCCCCAGTAAAATCTCATTTGACAGAAAAGGAACATTAAGATCAATTTTTGTTAAAATGAATGATTTGTCCCTCAACAAATTCCTATTCCAATGCCTCATCAAGAAATGAAGATAATGATGAAGCTTCAAAAGGTAAAGGCTTTTCTCACAGTCTTGGCAACATAATGTAGTCATTATTGAGGACCAGCCCACCCAAGCAAGGTGACCACCAACTCTAAAACCAAGTGATTATATATCTTGTAAGTAGGTAGCTTTAGTATGAAGGTGGACACAGAAAAGATAGTGCTAATACATTGGAAAATGTGGTTTGAGATGAAGAAATGAAAGAGGTCAGAGACTACCAAAGTCTCATGTTTATATATTATGGATAATCTCTGTATCTGTTCTGCTTTCACTTGGAGGGTTTTTTTGCTTGTCTTTTCTTATTAATTAGTTAATTAATTAATTTGTGGTTGAAGGGAACAGGGTAGAAGGTTGTGCAGTGCTGAGTGAAGCTGCAGGAGTGGAGAGAGAAACCATAGTACTGTACGGTAAAGGTAAGTGTTCTTTTTGAATGTGGATTTTTCATGGAAAGTCAATTGAGTAAGGTGAATTTATGTAAAGTGAGAATTATCTGCAGCTGATTAGGGAAGAGTAAAACATAATGTATGTAGCAGTGACAATCCAGGTGAGATTCAATAATATGAATTTGTATGTTTCTGTTTAACCTAGGATAAGGATTTAGAAAGAGTTGAATGCTCCGGATGGGAATAAAGTAAAGAAGGTCTTCAGGCCAAACTTACTTTCAAGAATTAAATGAAAAGAATTGCTCTCACAGGTAGAAGAAAAGTATCTTTAGGACCTACTCAAACCATTGCACCTCTTTCCTATATTTACCATCCAGGTTATGTTTTTTGCTTTGTTTCTGTGGTTAGTTTTGGAAGGTAAACAGATTAGTTTTGAAAAAGCCAGGAAGACTGATATTAGAATTAAAATGAGATCACATTAGAATTTAAGCAGATCAAAACAGCTCTTAGGTCTCATCTCTCCTGTCAAATTGACTAAAATGTCAAAACAGGAAAATGATAAATGCTGGAGAGGATGTGAGAAAATTGGAACATTGTTACATTGCTGGTGGAGTTGTGAACTGATCCAGTCATTCTGGAGAGCAATTTGAAACTATGCCCAAAGGGCTATAATAATGTTCATACCCTTTGACCCAACAATACCACTTCTAGGGTTGTATCCCAAAGAGATCACACAAGTGGGAAAAGGACCCATGTGTACAAAAATATTCATAGCGGCTCTTTTTGTAGTAGCTAAGAATTGGGAATCAAGGGGATGCCCATCAATTGGGGAATGGCTGAACAAGTTGTGGTATATGAAGGTAATGGAATACTATTGTGCTATAAGAAATGGCAATGATACAGATTTCATAATAACCTGGAAAAACCTACATGATATAATGCTGAGTGAGCAGACAAGAGCCAGGAGAACATTATACACAACCACAGATATGTGGATTCTGTGATAACTAACCCTGATAGACTTTGCTCTTCTCAGCAACACAAGGGACTCACAATGGAGAATGCTATTTACATCCAGAGAAAGAACTATGGAGTTTGAATGCAGATTGAGGCACACTTTATGCTCACTGTTTTTTTCCCTTTTTTCTCTTTTATTTTTTGGGGGGTTTTTTGTTTCTGTTTTCTCTTCCTCATGATTCATTCCATTGGTCATAATTCTTCTTCACAACTTGACTTGTATGTTATACATAGAAGATATATCGGATTCCATGCCGTCTTCAGGAGGGAGGTGCGGATGGGGGGAAGAAAACCTGGAACTCAAAATTATGTAGAACTGAGTGTTGTAAACTAAAAATAAAAAACTCTCAAAAAAGAAAATAATCTAGTAAATAAAAGAATTTAAGTTCATTGAGGGCAGGGATAGTTTTTATATTTGCACTTGTATCACCTGCATGCAACAAATGCTTGGCATGTAGATGGTCTTAATAATTGCTTGTTGAAGTCACATAAGCAACAAGATGGAGAATTAGATATTTTTTCTGTTACCCACAACCTCTCAAATCTCTCCAAAACAAAAATTATACTCCAAAGTAACTTCAGTTGTCTCTATGGTCTAGGACACCCAGAATCTAGAATAAGGTTTAAAAAAATCCTCATACTGATGAATTTTCCCCACTGATCCTCAGATCATTCAGTGATATCCCCCTCCCCTGCACTCAAGCTGCTAGCAGTGACACTGACCTAGCCGACCCAAGAACTCAACACAGACTTAAAACAAATCCCACCCCCATACTCTGGTCTCCCGGCCTCTTTCCAGTATTAATGGAGACTCAAATATTCTAGATTGTGAAAGCTTGCTTGGGCTGTAACTGATAACTATTGTGGCCTCTGTCATTCAGTCCAAAAAACCTTCTAGGGACCACAACACCATAGCACTAGTACACCAAAACTCAGGACTACTAGTACCAGGTGCACAACCTCATGGCACCAGCCCAGCAAACCTCTGAACAATTGTTACCACAGAGGATAACCCATAGCACCAAAATAGCAGTTCTCAGTACTGTTGGCATTGGGCCAGAGAACACTAGGATGGGACACCATGTATGTTGGAGTGGGTAAGGGGGCAATGCAGCACTCCATTAAGCCTGAGAGAAAGAGTACATCATCCTTCTGGGGACAGTTTTAACCACATATAGGTACCTTGGGGCAGAGACCTAGGATGGTGAACTATGACTTGCCCAGAGTTGGCTGGGACACTTTGAGATTACCCCCTGTAACAACGTTACTAGCAGCTGCTGTGGAGGTGTAAGACCAAGAACACCAGGAACACCAGCACACAGGAGGGCTACTAGCACAGATTCTTCCATCTGCTTTTCTAAGGAAAGCACCTTTAAGGGGTTTACAATTTGACTTTAATCAAACATACATACATCATTTACTTAGTTCAGGGAGAAAAGTCAACACCGTGAACTTCAGAGCAAATACAAACAGAAATTACAAACAAAGAAAATATAAACAGAGCAAATAACACAAATCAACAGACAGATTTCTAGCTGTCTGATTAAAGCTATACATACATAATTACCAGAGAGTGAAGCACCAACATCTGGGGTTTCAAAGCCAGGGGGCTCCTTAATGGCTACCAAGAGTCTCCACACTAACACTCTTCCAATGAGTGAGCCCCAAACAACATGCTAACCTCAGAGTATATACACACTTCTTCAGGGTCCAAGTGCTATACACCTCTCAAGTGTTTCATACCTCTCAAGGGTTTCACACTTCTCATAACCTAACTAGGAAAAGGGTGTAGGCCTTCCTACAAACAAAGGCAAGACTCAATCAATGGCATTCAATTGCCTTAGTGCTGAGAAACACCCTAAAACAAAAGACAACAAAAAGTCCCACTTTGCTTGCCCTTATAGCCCTCAAGGAAACTACCATTAGAGGGACAAAGTTAGAAAGTGAACAGGGCAAAATCAGGGGGGAAAGATTAAAATTACCAATGATCTATGGAAGAAGAAAACTCAAAGGGCCTTGATTACAAGCAGACAAATCGATAGAGAAAACATTAACAATAGGAGGAAATATGGCTTCCAAGTATAGTAAATGAATTCAGGCATCTGTGAATAAATACTGCAGAACCAAAGAAAATGGCCAACACTGGATGAGACAGTGAACCCTTGCACTGGGTATGGCCTAGGGGATTTGGTACCTTAAAAGTCTACTCGTCCTACCTACGGAAATAGGAAGTTAGTACTCCTGGAGGCAACTGGCATCTGGCAGAATCAAGAGCATGAACTCAGGGAGGAGATTGAGGGGCAAATGAAGAAAGAAAGGTAACCAGGGGAGATCACTGGTAGGCTGCGTAATCAGGAATATGGTGGTATAGGGGCCCTACCATGGAGTACTGTCTTCTCTGAACACCTGCAATAATTGGCATTGTTCTTGGAGTAAGGCACAATGGAAAAGGAGAAGTCATGGGAAAGGTTAAACTAGGAAGTAACAGAAACCACCTAGAGGGGAGAATTTAGAATATATACTTTGGAAACTTTGAAGGAGTGCAAAGAAAAGAGAGATAATTATAAGAGTCATGAATCAGAGAATGAGGATATTGAAATAGACAGAGAGTAAATATAATGAAGAGAATGAGAGAAACCCTTTCTGGAAAGGAGTATAAGAATAAAATTTTAGAAATACCTAATAACAGAATTAATTGAAGCAGATGAGAGGAAGAGATAATCTACTTGTCTGAGAAAAAAAAAGGGGAAAAAAGAATTACATAAATAGATAAAATCTGGAGAGGAAAAGGAACTAATAAGCAAAACATGAAAGGGAATGGATAGCCAATGAGAAAGGGATCAGGGGTGAGGGAAGGGAGCCAGTGGAAAAAGGGTCCTTTAAAAAACTAATGTAAAGTAACTGAGGGGACATAATACTGTGTTTACAACAGAAGGGGGGGGAATCATAACTTGAAAAAGAAACTATACTAGAGACAAATGGAGGAAAATATAAGCCTAACTCTTGTAATGTTAAATACAAATGCATTAAAAAAAATCCAATAAAATGAAAAGTGTGACAGATTATATAAGAAAACAAAACCCTTATATCTATTGCTTACAAGAAGCACATTTTAAAAACAAAGATGTGCAGAAAATAAACTAAGGAGAAAGGAAAAAAATACTAAGAACTAAGTGAATCCAAAAAAAGCAGAAGTTGTATTCATTCTGTCTGACAAAGCAAAAATAAATATTGAAAATTAAAAAAGGTATAAACATGGAAATTATATTATGCTGAAAGTAATCAACAAATCAATATAAATATAATGAACTTATGTGTAAAATGCCTCAGCATCCAAATTCATAAAGGAAACATTACCTGAGCTTCAAGAAAACATAGATAGTAACACAACAAAGACAAGATACTTCAACATCCCTCTTAGTTTTGAATAGTTCTAGCAGAAAGTTAAAGAAAAGGGAAAATATAGAACTGAATAAATCACTGGAGAAACTAGTTAAAAGACATAGAATCTTCTGGTAGGCAGTAAGAAATATAATTATTTCTCAGAACCACATGGAACTTTTACAAAAATTGACCATATTTTACGGCATAGAGATATTGCAAACAAATGTAAAAAGGCAGAAATAGTGAATACATTCTTAACAGACCATCATGTGATAAAAATAGTAATTGGTTCAGCAACCACAAATAATAGTTAAAGCCCAAATGTGGATAACACTGAAATCCTAAATAATGAGTGGGTCAAAGAACAAATTTAACTATGTAAAAGAAAATTATAATAATGAGACAACATACCACTCTGGAATGCAGCTCTAGAAATCCTTGGAGGAAAAATAATATCCCTTACAAACACACATTAACAAAATAAAAAGAGAAGATTAATGAACTGAATGTTAATTTAAAAATTAGAAAAGCAGAAAATATACAAACATATGATAACGAAAAGGGGAGACAATAAAATAAAAGGGCACATAAATAAATTGGAGATTAAAATATGGAAATGATAAATAAAAATAAGTACTGGCTATTTGAAAAGTCTAATAAAATAGATAATCCTTAAGTACTCTGATTTAAGGGAGTAGAGAATCAGATCAATAAAATAGCAAATGAGTAAAGTGAGATCACAACAAAACCAGAAGAATTAAAAAAAGAATAACCGGGAAATAGGTATAATTATATGCTATTAAAGCTGAGAACACAAAAGAAATAAATATATTAAAATTTAAAACAAACTATCAAAAACTATCAAAACTATCAAAATCTATCAAAAAAAATTAAGATCTTTGATAACCTAATCTTAGAAAAGGAAATAGATCTAGGTGTAAAAGAACTACCAAGGTAGGGGTGAGAGTGAGTGGGCATGGACTACAGGCTCTGATGGATTAAACAAATAATTCTATCAACCTTTTAAAGAAGA
The DNA here is from genome assembly GCF_011100635.1 of Trichosurus vulpecula. NCBI lineage: Eukaryota > Metazoa > Chordata > Mammalia > Diprotodontia > Phalangeridae > Trichosurus > Trichosurus vulpecula. The sequence goes on along the minus strand of NC_050578.1, from coordinate 91,669,301 downwards.
GTTATTAACCATAGTTCATATATTATCCTCAAGTACTGAGAAAGAACCATAGTAGAGTCATATTATGAGAAAAATATAATCCCGATTCACAAATTAGGGAAAGATAAACGAGAAAAAGAAAGCTATAGGCCAATATTATTAAGGAACATTGATTCCAAATTTTATACAAAATCCTATCAAACAGGATATTTATCCAAGACATTATCCATTATGACCAAGTGGGACCCATACAAGGCATGCAAGGATGGTTCATCATTAGGAAAACAATCACTATAATTAATTATATTGAAAACCAAACCATGCAAAAGCATATGATCATCTTAAAGGCAGAAAAAGCCTTTGACAAAGTACAATGCTCTTTTGTGCTAAACCCCTGAAGAATATATGTGTAGAGAGGTCTTCTATAATATCATAAAAAGCATCTATCTGAAGCCAAAAGGAATCATCATATTCAATGGGGATTCACAAGAACCTGTTCCAATAAATATAGGAGTGAAACAGTATTCTCACTATTATTTGATATAGTTTTGGTAATGCTATCAATAGCAATAAAACAAGAGAAATAAATTAAAGGTATAAAGATAACTAAAGAGGACATAAAACTATCCCTATTTGCTGATGATATTATTATTTACTTGGAAAATACTAGAGAATCAGTAAAGATGCTGAGACAAACAATAGCTTTAGCAAAACAGAAGACTACAAAATGAGTCTTCAGAAATCAACAGAATTTCTATATAATAATAACAAAACACAAGAAACAGTAATAGAAAGGGAAATCCCTTTCAAAATAACTACAAGTTTTATAAAATACCTGGGGATTGATCTCCCAAAGCACACAAAGGAGGTTTAAATTCAATTACAAAGTGCTACTTAAATAAAGAATAAATTAAATTGTTGAAGGAACATTCAATGCTCCTGGGTAGGCCATGCCAATATAATGAAAAAAATATGTATATATTTCTAACCAAATCAGATCTTGAAAAAAACCCATTTATATGTCTAATAAAAATTAATTTATGTTTCTAATGCTATTTCAACCCAATTATCAAGGGGATACTTTATAGAAACTGATTAAATAGCAACAAATAACATTTGGAAAAAGAAAAACTATATAGAATGTCAGGGGAAATGATTAAAAGAAGTATGGATAGAGGGGGAATAGCACTTTCTGACTGTAAGCTATAAAAAACATTTGTTATTGATTAAAACAGAGAGATCAATGGTATATATTAGACAAAGGAGAATCAGAAACAATAGAACTAAACAACCCATTGCTTAACAAAGTTGAAATGAAATTATTCAGGAAAAATCTTTATATTTGATTAAAAAAGCCTGCTGAGAAAACTGGAAAGCAGTTTGGCACAATTAGGGTTAGACCAATACTTTACATCAAACTCCACAATATATTCTAAATGGATATGTGAGTTTAATATTAAAGATCACAGTATAAGAATTTTAGAAAAGAAACAGATCATATGGCTCTCACAGCAATGAGTATAAGATGCATTCTTAACCAAACAAGATATAAAGCAACTTAAAAGATAAAATAGATCATTTTGTTTAAACTGAGAAGTTTCTGCATGGACAAAATTAATGTACCTAGAATCAGAAGGGAACTGGTCAATTGGGAAAGAAATTTTTTTCAAAATTTCTCTGATGAGGATTTGGTATCTTCTCTCTCTTTCTTTCTTTCTTTCTTTGTTTCTTTCTTTGTTTCTTTCTTTCTTTCTTTCTTTCTTCCTTTCTTCCTTTCTTCCTTTCTTCCTTTCTTCCTTTCTTCCTTTCTTTCTTCCTTCCTTCCTTCCTTCCTTCCTTCCTTCCTTCCTTCCTTCCTTCTGTCCTTCTTTCTTTCTATCGATATATATTTATGTATATATGCATATGTACATATGTATATAGATAGTCTATGTGTATCCATATACTTCTATATATGTACACACATATTTACTACTCATTCCCTAATAGATGATTGGTCAAAGGATATAAACAGTTCTCTAAAGGAGAATTGCAAAGTACTCATAACCGCATGAAAGAATGCTTCAGGTTACTAAAAATAAGAAAAGCGTAAATCAAAACAACCCTGAGATTTCACCTCACATTCTGTATATTGACAAAAATGACCAAAATGGCAATAGTAAATGTTGGTGAGGTTGTCAAATTACAGTTGCACCAATGCACTCTTATAGGAGCTGTGATATGGTAAGAACCATTTTGGAAAGCAATTTGGAATTATGTAAATGACATGACTAAAAGGTCTTTTGAACTTTTAATGAATAAATCCTTTGAACCAGAGATTGCATTGTTGAGCAATAAGAACAAAGTCCCTATATACCCCAAAATATTTTGGAGTAGCACTTTTTGTGATAGTAGCGCTTAGCAGCACTTTTTGAGATAGTTAAGTATTGGAAACTGAAGAATGGCTAAACAAATTGTGGTATATGAATGTAATGGAATATTACTGTGGTATAAGAAATTTTTATGATGAATACAGGGAAGCATGGAAATATCTATATAAACTAATGCAGAGTGAAGTAAGCAAAGTCACAATAACAATATACAATAATTACAACAACGTAAATGTGAAGAATGACACATCAAAAATCAAAACTAAATGCGACATAATTATAAAAAGCAAGCAAAACATTAACAAAGAGATAAGACAGGACACCCTCAACCTACCCTTTTGTAGAAGTGGGAGATCCACAGGTGTTATATATTGCATGTTTTTGGACTTTTTCCAATGTATTGTTCAGTTGTACTGTTTTATTCCCCTCAAAAAAGTACTATTTATAATATGGGATGGCTCTTTAAGAAGGGGATAAGTAGGATGACGTAGGAAACAGAGGATATCAATAAAAACCTTTTAAAAATAATTGCTTGTTGAATAACATTGATTTGATTACAGAGTAGAAAATAAAACAACCTACTGCTACAATGATCTTATCTTCATCTTAGTTCAACTCATCTCTTCTATCCTGAAATTAAATTAGCTCTCCGTTAGATTTTTGATGACTAGACAGTGACTTTATCTTTGAGTAGAATAGAGAATAAATAATAGACCTGTGATTTCATCAGTAGAGGAAATTCCTGAATCAGGAAATGCCCTATATAAATTCTGAACCACGCCTTTTTTCTACAATTTATAATTTCAGAGAGTTGCCTAGAGTGCCTAGAGATTCCATGTATTGCCCAGGGTATTACAGACATTGTGTTAGAGTTAAGGCTTGAACTCAAATCTTTTTGGCTCCAAAGTGAGCTTTCTATCCACTACATCAAATGGAGTACAGGACAGAGACTGGCCTGGGGGTTGCGGGGTGGAAAGCATTCATACAGGCATTTTCGTTTTGAAGCATCCAGTATAATCATATTACCATAGCATCATTTGAAAGGAAATCTGCCAGAATAGTGAGGATAGCTTTGTTGGGCTTAATATTTTGTTAATACAAAATATTGCCAGTAAAGAAAGAAACATAAAAATAGTCATATATGATATTAGGTGTGTGTCAGGTGAACAGAGTCCCTATTCAGCAACCCCTTTTCATCTGTTTCTTTTCTTTGTCTTATGATTGCTTCGGATTGCAGCTCAATGGTACTAGACAGGCAGTTGTTTTGGCACCTGTAAGAGTGGAATGTCTCATTTTCATTGGGGAATGAAAGATTGTTTGCTGCCTCCTGGGGAAATAATATTTGTTGACTAACACAGAGATGTTCAGGCAAAAAGCGCTATGTATGATAAGCTACCATACTTGTCTTTTTGAAAGTAAAATTAGTGACACTTGATTGCTACAGGGAAGTGTGGATTTCCCTGAAAAGGCTAACATTGTCTCCAAGGAGAGAATATGAAAACTATAGTTTGCTTGGGTAGGGTGGGGAGAGACCTAGTAGGTACAAAGCATTGCCCTAACCAATAGTGTCGGGAAAATTGGCAAAGGGTTCCAAGATAAATAAGACAGCCCTTGCCTTCATGGACCTAATGGTTAAGTAAGGGGATAGGACATACACATGTATTTCCTATATACTACACAATAAATGTGTAGAATACAGGATAAAAGCATTAGGGTCTTACAAAGTAATATGCGCATTAAACATTCAAGTTACAGTAAAAGGACTGTGTGATTCTCCTTTCCCTCCCACACCCAGGAATTTTTTATGTTATCCTGAGTAAGTTTTTAGTTCAATATTCTCTTCTTTGATTTAGGCCTGATGAACTAGAAATTTCTCTTTTTAAGGATCTAGCCTTATAATAACATAAGCTAAATAAATGAAAACAATAAGGGTTAAAATAATACTTTAACATAATTGTAGTAAAGGAAAACATTTATTTAGCATAGGGATAAAGGAACATAGTTCCATTAAGAATCATCAGTTAGAGGAAGCGTAAAATTCAGCAGATAGAATCACCTTCCAAGGTCCTCCCAAACCCCACTCTAGCTCTCCAGTTATTGATATATGATGTGTCCAAAGTTCTCTGGTTGACCTCATATCTTAAATTTAGGGGAAATATATGAGGTAGCAATAGGCTTTGTCACAAAAGCCATTACTGATTATTACTTGGATAAATGATATCTCTCAACACCAAGTTTCAGTGGGGACTTGTAGCTCTTGATTCTTGTATTGTTAAGTGAGTTCTTGTGTGCTGCATATTAATCATGGTAACAAAGCTCTGCCAGTAGACTCTAGCATGTTATGGCTATGGAAAAGTCTGCTAACTTTCCTACCATAACTTAAAGAAGAGTGTTGGGTGTCATTATATATGATCTAAGCTACATTGTTCCTCTCTTCCCCTCTGTCCTTTAATTTTTCTTTCCTTGACCTTGACCTTTTATACTTCATCTTCAGTGTGGCAAATCAATCAAATCCTATGCTCTAGGCACTAGGCATTCCAAGAATCAGGGATATCATATGGTCATGATACTAGCAAGGTATCTGAAAATCCCTCTCCCTTTTTTTTTTGCTTTGGTGTTATTGGAAGTTATATAACAAATCAAATTATAAAAGTAATTAGTACTCTAAAAAGAGTGAGTCCCTAGGCCATTATGGAATCTTCATCCTGTACTACCTAATGCCTTTCTTTAAATATACGGAAGGAATCTTTTTTTACATTCTTTTTTCTGTTTGTTTCATTATTTATTTATTTATTTAATATTTTTAGTTTTCAGCATTAATTTTCACAAGAGTTTGAATTACAAATTTTCTCCCCATTTCTACCCTCTCTCCCACTCCAAGATGGTATACATTCTTATTGCTCCATTCCCCAGTAAGCCCTCCCTTCTGTCACCCCACTCCCCCCATCCCCTTTTCCCTGACTTTCTTGTAGGGCAAGATAGATTTCTATGTTCCATTGCCTATATATCTTATTTCTTAGTTGCATGCAAAAAATTTTTTTTGAACATCTTCTTCTAACACTTTGAGTTCCAAATTCTCTCCCCTCTTCCCTCCCCACCCACCCTCCCTAAGAAGGCAAGCAATCCAACATAGGGCACATGTGTATCATTATGTAAAACCCTTCCACAATACTTATGTTATGAAAGACTAACTATATTTTGCTCCTTTCTATGCTGTCCCTCTTTATCCAATTTTCTCCCTTGACCCTGTCCCTTTTCAAAAGTGTTTGCTTTTGATTACCTCCTACCCCTATCTGCCCTCCCTTCTATTATCCCCCCCCCCCTTTTATCTCCTTCTTCCTTCTTTCCTGCAGGGTAAGATACCCAAATGAGTGTGTATGTTATTCCACCCTCG